>NC_091290.1:84612517-84915548 GCF_032444005.1 Ranitomeya imitator
AATTTTCCTCTTGCAAATGATTGTCATTTATATAGCAGAGTACTGATAAGCCTCATCGTTATTTATGATTGTGACCAAGAGATAGCCCTTGTCTAGATAATCTGTAAATCTATAATGCTTTAGAAACAATTATACAATAAAGCAGATGGCTGAAGCCCAAGTCCTATAAAACACAGTCATTTCCTACATTTTTTCCAGAGTAATAAGTAATAATTCATGTATTTCTCAATTAGGTAACTTAATTTTCCTGAGATTCGTCTCTGGGTGTGGTTAAACAACTGTGATACCAGATTATAGAGTTAAGGCCCCGTCACACATAGCGACGCTTAAGCGATCCCGACAACGATACGACCTGTCCGGGATCGTTGCTGCGTCGCTATGAGATCGCTGGTGAGATGTCAAACAGAGCGATCTTCCCAACGACGCAGCAGCGATGCGGCGACCTGTAGCGACCTGTACAACGATGTCGTTGGTCGTTGTGACCCTGTCACATGGCTGCTATGATAACGATACAGACCTCGATGAGGGACGTCTTGTGTGACGTTGTAGTCACACAGGCGTGCCTTTGTGTTGCCTTTTCCGCCCCCATTCAGTTAATTGGTGGTCGCTACTGCGTTCTGATTGGTCGGCGGCCTAGCCATATGAGGCGACACGATAGCTCTTCCGTCCTTTGTTCCTGAGCACGTGGTGGTGGATTGCAGATCGTTGTAGAGTTCTCCGGCCTGCGACTTCTATTCGTTTCTATTCTTCAACGGTTCTTCGGATATCTATACTTTGTGCACGGTAGGTATCATTTGGGGTCTCAAATGCGTTTCCATTCCCTTTCCATTCCCTTGGCACCTATTAATCTTATATTTTTGCTCTGGAAGGAGGGAGGGAGTGCTTTGTTGGTATCTGTGTATATATACTTTAGCACATGGAGCCATTTTAGGTAGTCTCGTGGGCACAGAGTGACCGCAGACAGGGTTACTAGGCCTTATTTTTTAAATAATAAATTTGGCTCTATGCCGGTTCCATTTGCATGGCAGGGGTACACAGGCAGCATTGGTGTGGTCAGTGGAGGACTATTGGAAGGAGGGACTGCAGACTGGCAGAGATTATTAGCAGTCCAGGCGCATTGTTCTCTATTTTACCTTCACAGTAGTGTGGCTCATAGATAACTCTTTTCAAAATGTTATTTAAAATTTTCCATATATGTTTACTGTATGCTATTCTTTCTTTCAGATGTCTTTCAATACCGAGGAATTTGTACGGGAATTGATTGAGATGTATCGATCCCTGCCCTGCCTTTGGCAGATTAAATCCGCTCACTACAGCAACAGAAACAAGAAGAGGGAGGCTTTTGCCAAACTTGTTGCTCTGTTTAAGCAGCATAACCCCAGCGAGAAGGTGGATGAGAGTGTAGTCCGGAAAAAGATCCAGGGTCTACGCACAGTTTATAAAAAGGAGCTCAACAAGGTGGTGAGGTCAAAGAAGTCTGGTGCCGCCACAGACGAGGTTTATGTGCCATCGTTATGGTACTTTGACTTGCTTGGCTTCACCCGTGACCAGGAGCTCCCGCGTACAATGGCATCTTCAACGCGGCAGACCCTGGATGAAGACCCTGTGATCCCGACTGACACCCCTGTTGGAGATGTAAGTACCTTCTTTGCTTGCTTCCCTGTAAAAAGCTTTAAAACTTGGTCTCTCATGCCATAGTCAAGTAGAAAATAGTAACTAAGTTTTTCCCTCTTTTATTATGCTGCATTTTATCCAAGTTATCCCTTCCACTTCAGATAAGTACAATCCTTTACTTTTTGGCCCCACTCAGTGCTCATACCGTTGAATGAAAAAAATCCTATCCTGTACTACTAGTTCCTCCACTTAATTCTAAATTTTCTGTTCCTGCAGCAAGATCGGCATGATGATCTGTCCACCCCGACCAGTGAGGACCTGCTGGGAGATGAACCAAGCCGGGCGGAGGCTACTGAGGGGTCTAGTGAAGACCCTGCACCCTCAACCCCCAACACAGCTTATTTACCACGGCGGATTAACAATGGTCGTAAAAGAAAGGACACCGTGTCGCCATCAACAGAGTTGGTCACTTTGGCCAAGCAAATGTTAAGCCAGCAGAGCCACAGTACCGTGGACAGCTTTGCCAACTTTGCCGCTGATCGGCTAGGGAAGCTGCAAGACCAACAAAGGATACATGCCGAGAGAGTGATTTTTGAAACTTTGAGCAAAGCGGCAGCTGGACAGCTAGATGAAAGTTCATGTGTGCACAGTTTTATGGACCGTGATCCGTGTTCATGGCAGCCAATGAATGAAACGCCTCAGGCAATGCATGGCACACCAGCACACCGTCAATTTAGATCTCATCTGAACATGCCGCTTGCCCCTCCACCACAATATCCCAGGTTTTCCCATTCTTTTCTTGGGCAATTATCATCTCCGAGGCGTGCGGAGCCGAGCCTGGTGTGTGTACGAGGCGTGCGGAGCAGAGCCGGGTGTGTGTACGAGGCGTGCGGAGCCGAGCCTGGTGTGTGTACGAGGCGTGCGGAGCAGAGCCGGGTGTGTACGAGGCGTGCGGAGCAGAGCCGGGTGTGTACGAGGCGTGCGGAGCCGAGTCGGGTGTGTACGAGGTGTGCGGAGCCGAGCCTGGTGTGTGTACGAGGCGTGCGGAGCCGAGCCTGGTGTGTGTATGAGGCGTGCGGAGCAGACCCTGGTGTGTACGAGGTGTGCGGAGCCGAGCCGGTGTGTGTACGAGGTGTGCGGAGCCGAGCCTGGTGTGTGTACGAGGCGTGTGGAGCCGAGCCTGGTGTGTGTATGAGGTGTGCGGAGCCGAGCCTGGTGTGTGTACGAGGTGTGCGGAGCCGAGCCTGGTGTGTGTATGAGGTGTGCGGAGCCGAGCCTGGTGTGTGTACGAGGTGTGCGGAGCCGAGCCTGGTGTGTGTACGAGGCGTGCGGAGCCGAGCCTGGTGTGTGTACGAGGCGTGCGGAGCCGAGCCTGGTGTGTGTATGAGGTGTGCAGAGCCGAGCCTGGTGTGTGTACGAGGTGTGCGGAGCCGAGCCTGGTGTGTGTACGAGGTGTGCGGAGCCGAGCCTGGTGTGTGTACGAGGTGTGCGGAGCCGAGCCTGGTGTGTGTACGAGGCGTGCGGAGCCGAGCCTGGTGTGTGTACGAGGCATGCGGAGCAGACCCTGGTGTGTACGAGGTGTGCGGAGCAGAGCCTGGTGTGTGTACGAGGCGTGCGGAGCAGACCCTGGTGTGTGCGAGGCGTGCGGAGCAGACCCTGGTGTGTACGAGGCGTGCGGAGCAGAGCCTGGTGTGTGTACGAGGCGTGCGGAGCCGAGCCTGGTGTGTGTACGAGGCGTGCGGAGCAGACCCTGGTGTGTGCGAGGCGTGCGGAGCCGAGCCGGGTGTGTACGAGGCGTGCGGAGCCGAGCCTGGTGTGTGTACGAGGTGTGCGGAGCCGAGCCTGGTGTGTGTACGAGGTGTGCGGAGCCGAGCCTGGTGTGTGTACGAGGCGTGCGGAGCCGAGCCTGGTGTGTGTATGAGGTGTGCAGAGCCGAGCCTGGTGTGTGTACGAGGTGTGCGGAGCCGAGCCTGGTGTGTGTACGAGGTGTGCGGAGCCGAGCCTGGTGTGTGTACGAGGTGTGCGGAGCCGAGCCTGGTGTGTGTACGAGGCGTGCGGAGCCGAGCCTGGTGTGTGTACGAGGCATGCGGAGCAGACCCTGGTGTGTACGAGGTGTGCGGAGCCGAGCCGGGTGTGTACGAGGCGTGCGGAGCAGAGCCTGGTGTGTGTACGAGGCGTGCGGAGCCGAGCCTGGTGTGTGTACGAGGCGTGCGGAGCAGACTCTGGTGTGTGCGAGGCGTGCGGAGCCGAGCCGGGTGTGTACGAGGCGTGCGGAGCCGAGCCTGGTGTGTGTACGAGGCGTGCGGAGCCGAGCCTGGTGTGTGTACGAGGCGTGCGGAGCAGACCCTGGTGTGTACGAGGCGTGCGGAGCCGAGCCGGGTGTGTACGAGGCGTGCGGAGCAGACCCTGGTGTTTACGAGGTGTGCGGAGCCGAGCCGGGTGTGTACGAGGCGTGCGGAGCCGAGCCTGGTGTGTGTACGAGGCGTGCGGAGCAGACCCTGGTGTGTACGAGGCGTGCGGAGCCGAGCCTGGTGTGTGTACGAGGCGTGCGGAGCAGACCCTGGTGTGTACGAGGCGTGCGGAGCCGAGCCGGGTGTGTACGAGGCGTGCGGAGCCGAGCCTGGTGTGTGTACGAGGCGTGCGGAGCCGAGCCGGGTGTGTACGAGGCGTGCGGAGCCGAGCCTGGTGTGTGTACGAGGCGTGCGGAGCCGAGCCTGGTGTGTGTACGAGGCGTGCAGAGCCGAGCCTGGTGTGTGTACGAGGCGTGCGGAGCCGAGCCTGGTGTGTGTACGAGGCGTGCGGAGCAGACCCTGGTGTGTACGAGGCGTGCGGAGCCGAGCCGGGTGTGTACGAGGCGTGCGGAGCAGAGCCGGGTGTGTACGAGGGCAGCAGAAACACTAAAAACGGTCGTGGCCATATACTATGCTAACCTATCTTAATAACACTCACCACGATGTGGAAGGCTCTGTGACCAGATGCTGGCTAGGCGCTCACTGGACCTGTACTGCAGATCCGCCAGCTTCTTCCGGACCTGGGTACTGGAGCGCTGCACCCCAAATCTCTGGGCTAGGCCCCGACTGATCCTCCGCAGCACAGCCTGCTTATGGAGGACGGGATGCTCTTGGTGATTATGACACCCATAATCACGGGCATCTAATTCAGTTATTAGGTAACGCACTTCTGCATCACCCCAAGGCGTTGCACGACGCCTGGCCGCCATTTTGCCGCCACTAGTGAAAAGCAAGGCCGCAGCACTGTCCTTTAACCCGCCCACAACGCATCAGCGCCGTTAACCACGCCCATGACGCATCAACGTCACCGCGGTTATTAGAGGACGCTACTGCATTCGCGAAGGAAGCGGCCTGTATTGTAATCTCCAGGTCACATCGAAGACGCTACTGCGTTCTGAATGTGACGCATTCTCAATACAGCGTCTCCGGTTGCACTGGAAGACTGGAGTGTTGGTGGTTTCATGTATGGATATGTATTAATGTTTAGATAGGTATTTATATTTGTATGTCTGTGAGTATGTATGTGTATATGTAGGTATCTGTGTAGATTTCAATGTTGATGTATATGGATGTATCTGTATACATAGGAATACATGTATGTATATACGGGCCCTTACTGCAGAAAGAATGAGAAACAAAGCTTTTTCAAAGTAAAACAAACAGTTTATTAGACAAATCAGTGCAATAACTAAAACAGTGTATAAATGTCAGTAGTAGCCCACTATAAGTTCTGATGCTGCCAAGTAACAGCACCAGGACCGTTAAAATATTGGCAGTAGTTGCAGGGCTGCCACTAGAAATTTCGGGGCCCCATACTGGCAAAATTTTCGGGGCCCCCTTGAAACTCCGCCCAGGCTCCACCCCAGCCCCGCCTCCAGGCTCCACCCCACGAACTGTCCACAGTCCCACCACTCTCTCTTGGAAAATCTCCACTTCTCACCTATCACACATTGACAGTTCCCATCACCAGATCACACATATAGCCGGCAGCTTTTGTTTTGGCCAAAAGATTTTTTAAGCCGCCACCACAACAAGGTAGACACTTTTGGCCGGGCCCTACTCTACTGTAACCTACTAAATATTTGTTAAAATATGCAATACAATTTAGGTATATTTTTACTTATTTTTCAATTTTTAAAATGACCTATAATACTACATACAAGGAACAAATACCACAACACTATGACCAGATGACATATTACCACCACAGTGATCGAATAATATAAAATACAAGGAACAAATACCGCTACACCATGACCAGACCACATATTACCTCCACATCATGACCAGACCACATATTACCAACAATGACTGAATACTACAATACTGATCAGTAATACAAAAAAAACCCACAATACTATCACCATCAGTGCCATTATGCACAGGAGATCTGTAATTAGTAAGCAGTGTCTGTGTACAGGTAATACAGTGATCACTGGTGACATTACACACAGGAGCTCTGTATATAATGTATAGATAATACAGTGATCACTGGTGACATTGTACACAGGACCTCTGTATATAGTATACAGTGTATAGTGTAAGTGTATAGGTAACACTGACTCACCAGTGACGTCTCTAGGTGAAGTCCTTCATCTTTCATCCAGCACAGACCGCCATCACTTTATCCAGCCAGGACATGTCTCTGCAGGAAATAAAACAGTTATCTCGAGTTCCGCTTGTAGAACACATTACTTAATTTTCCCAACTTCTACATTACACCACATGAAGAAGGCAACATAGTATCACTCTACACAGTAACAGGACCGCCCCCCCCCCCCATTTAAAACAGTATACTCAAAAAATAAAATAAATACATCACTGCAATAATAATATCCCTTAATTAGCCCCTATGGTAATATTCGCCATCCTGGCCACCGTGTGTCTCATTTCAGGCTCCAGCCATATGTTCTCTCATCCTGCCCTCATGAGTATCCATTCTACCCCATATGATCTCCCCATCCTGCCCCATCTGTCTCCATCGTATCCATCCTGCCCCATCTGTTTCCAATCCTGCACCATCTCTGTCCAGCACTCTGCCCCATCTCTGTCCAGCACTCTGCCCCATCTCTGTCCAGCACTCTGCCCCATCTCTGTCCAGCACTCTGCCCCATCTCTGTCCAGCACTCTGCCCCATCTCTGTCCAGCACTCTGCCCCATCTCTGTCCAGCACTCTGCCCCATCTCTGTCCAGCACTCTGCCCCATCTCTGTCCAGCACTCTGCCCCATCTCTGTCCAGCACTCTGCCCCATCTCTGTCCAGCACTCTGCCCCGTGTCCAGCTTTCTGCCCCCCATGTGTCCAGCTTTCTGCCCCCCATGTGTCCAGCTTTCTGCCCCCCATGTGTCCAGCTTTCTGCCCCCCCCCGTGTCCAGCTTTCTGCCCCGCCCCCCCCTGTCCAGCTTTCTGCCCCCCCCCCGTGTCCAGCTTTCTGCCCCCCCCGTGTCCAGCTTTCTGCCCCCCCGTGTCCAGCTTTCTGCCCCCCCCGTGTCCAGCTTTCTGCCCCCCCCCGTGTCCAGCTTTCTGCCCCCCCCCCGTGTCCAGCTTTACTGCCCCCTCTGTGTCCAGCTTTACTGCCCCCTGTGTCCAGATTTACTGCCCCCTCTGTGTCCAGATTTACTGCCCCCTCTGTGTCCAGATTTACTGCCCCCTCTGTGTCCAGATTTACTGCCCCCTCTGTGTCCAGATTTACTGCCCCTCTGTGTCCAGATTTACTGCCCCCTCTGTGTCCAGATTTACTGCCCCCTCTGTGTCCAGATTTACTGCCCCCTCTGTGTCCAGATTTACTGCCCCCTCTGTGTCCAGATTTACTGCCCCCTCTGTGTCCAGATTTACTGCCCCCTCTGTGTCCAGATTTACTGCCCCCTCTGTGTCCAGCTTTACTGCCCCCTGTGTCCAGCTTTACTGCCCCCTCTGTGTCCAGCCTTCTGCCCCCCCTGTGTCCAGCTTTACTGCCCCCCTGTGTCCAGCCTTCTGCCCCCCGTGTCCAGCCTTCTGCCCCCCGTGTCCAGCTTTACTGCCCTTCTGTGTCCAGCGGCCTTCTGCCCCCCCCCCCGTGTCCAGCTTTACTGCCCCCGTGTCCAGCGGCCTTCTGCCCCCTCTGTGTCCAGCTGCCTTCTGCCCCCTCTGTGTCCAGCTGCCTTCTGCCACCCTCTGTGTCCAGCTGCCTTCTGCCCCCTCTGTGTCCAGCTGCCTTCTGCCCGCTCTGTGTCCAGCTGCCTTCTGCCCCCTCTGTGTCCAGCTGCCTTCTGCCCCGTGTCCAGCTGCCTTCTGCTCCCCTGTGTCCAGCTGCCTTCTGCCCCCTCTGTGTCCAGCTGCCTTCTGCCCCCCTGTGTCCAGCTGCCTTCTGCCCCCTCTGTGTCCAGCTGCCTTCTGCCCCCCTGTGTCCAGCTGCCTTCTGCCCCCTCTGTGTCCAGCTGCCTTCTGCCCTCCTGTGTCCAGCTTTACTGCCCCCCTGTGTCCAGCTGCCTTCTGCCCCCTGTGTCCAGCTGCCTTCTGCCCCCCTGTGTCCAGCTGCCTTCTGCCCCCGTGTCCAGCTGCCTTCTGCCCCCTCTGTGTCCAGCTGCCTTCTGCCCCATCTGTGTCCAGCTGCCTTCTGCCCCCCTGTGTCCAGCTGCCTTCTGCCCCCTCTGTGTCCAGCTGCCTTCTGCCCCCCTGTGTCCAGCTGCCTTCTGCCCCCTCTGTGTCCAGCTGCCTTCTGCCCCCCTGTGTCCAGCTGCCTTCTGCCCCCTCTGTGTCCAGCTGCCTTCTGCCCCCCTGTGTCCAGCTGCCTTCTGCCCCCTCTGTGTCCAGCTGCCTTCTGCCCCCCTGTGTCCAGCGGCCTTCTGCCCCCTCTGTGTCCAGCGGCCTTCTGCCCCCTCTGTGTCCAGCTGCCTTCTGCCCCCCTGTGTCCAGCTTTACTGCCCCCCTGTGTCCAGCGGCCTTCTGCCCCCCCTGTGTCCAGCTGCCTTCTGCCCCCTCTGTGTCCAGCTGCCTTCTGCCCCCCTGTGTCCAGCTTTACTGCCCCCCTGTGTCCAGCGGCCTTCTGCCCCCCCTGTGTCCAGCTGCCTTCTGCCCCCTCTGTGTCCAGCTGCCTTCTGCCCCCGTGTCCAGCTGCCTTCTGCCCCCTCGGTGTCCAGCTGCCTTCTGCCCCCCTGTGTCCAGCTGCCTTCTGCCCCCGTGTCCAGCGGCCTTCTGCCCCCTCTGTGTCCAGCGGCCTTCTGCCCCCCTGTGTCCAGCGGCCTTCTGCCCCCCTGTGTCCAGCGGCCTTCTGCCCCCCTGTGTCCAGCGGCCTTCTGCCCCCCTGTGTCCAGCGGCCTTCTGCCCCCCTGTGTCCAGCGGCCTTCTGCCCCCCTGTGTCCAGCGGCCTTCTGCCCCCTCTGTGTCCAGCGGCCTTCTGCCCCCTCTGTGTCCAGCCTTCTGCCCAAACCCCCCCCCCCCCCGATCGCCGCTCTCCGCTCTTAATAGAAAAAAAAAAAAGTTCTACTTACCTGCCGCGCTCCTCTCTCCACGCAGCTGCACTGTGCACTCGCCGGCGACTGACAATGACGTCAGACGCCGGCGACCTGCACGCTGCGGCTGGCGGCTGTTAACTATTGACGTGCGGGCGCGGGCCCGCATGTCAATAGCGTACAGCTGCAGCGCCGGCCGCCGCTAAGGGCCCCCTCTGCTCACCGGGCCCCTTACGCCAGTCACGGCTGTAATGCCCTGATGGCGGCCCTGAGTAGTTGTCTCGGCAGGTCTTCGCATCGTGGGTGTTTCTGCCAGGTAACAATGGTTGAAGGCCTGCAATTGCGGGATCATTTGCGTGCCATTCACCGAGCTGCACTTCCCCATTTACTAGGCCCACAGAGTCCATGAATCCAGGAGGACTATACGCCAAAGCATCGCGACGGCGAAGGAAGTTGTGAAGCACACAACAAGCCAAAACAACAGAGTCTATCGATTCAAGCTTCATGTTAATAGGCGTGTGGAAAACTCTGAAGCGATTGGCCATGATACCGAAGGCATTTTCTACAACCCGACGTGCCCTTGACAAACGGTAATTGAAAATTCTTCTTTCCTCTGTTAGACTTTTTTGGGGGAACAGTTTGATAAGATTGGGATGAAGCGGGAAGGCCTCATCACCGACAAAAACAAAATTAAGGTTGCCTCTAGTTTCAGAGTTGGGAGGCAAGTGAAGTTCACAGTTGTTCAAACGCTCTCCAAAGAGTGTGTGCTCTAAAACGCCACCATCAGAAACCCTTCCATTCATGCCAACATCTACATTTATAAATTCATAATTCGTGTTAACAAGGGCCATCAGGATGATGCTGAAATAGCCCTTATAATTAAAGAAGTAGGATCCGCTGTTCGGTGGTTGAGTGATCCGGACATGTTTCCCGTCCAAAGCCCCACCACAGTTTGGGAACTGCCAAAGCTGTTCAAAATCGGAGGCAATCTTTTTCCATTCCTCCTCCGTGTTGGGAAACTGCATGTAGCTACGTAGACTGTGGAAAATCGCATCACATGTCTCTGGAATTAGAACGCTGAGCAGGGTCCTTGAAATGGCTGAAGAAAAATGCAAGTCTTGCAGCGAGCGCCCGGTGGCCAGGAATCGCAGCGTGACTGCCAATCTTTCATCGGCCGGGATGGCAGCACGCATCACTGTATCCTTCCGTTGAATCAGTGGAGTAATTCTTTCCAGTAAATGTTGGAAGGTTTCCTCAGACATCCGCAGATAGTTGCGGAAATCATGAGGATTCTTCTCCTGAAGCTCTCTTACAAGTTGCATGTGGGACAAATCAGACCTCTTCTGCAGCCATTCTCTGGTCCACATGCGACGCTTTCGTTTAGAACGCCTCTCTTGCATCCGGGCCTCATCTTGCCGCCGAGCTTCCTCAACCAGCAATGCAGCAAACACAACAGAACACTGCGCATTGTTCATAATGCTGCACACTGAAACACATAAAAGAAAAAGAAGATAAAGTTAATAAATAAAAAAAAAAATCAATTCCGTTACCATGCATGACAGAAAACATGCTGTATGGGTGTGCAAGTACAAGACCCCCTAAAATATCAGCCCGTGTAAAAGTATATGTACACAGATAGCAGACAAGCCCTCACTCCATCCCTCCACAGCAATGATAGCAGGAAATTATTTTTAGTTGCCCTATATAAAAATTTAGGGGAAAATGAAAACGCACTTGCGACCCCAAACAATACCTACCATACACAATGTATAGTTGTCAGAAGAATCCTTGCAGAACAGATTATCGAAATGGAAGAGGAGTCGCAGGCCGGAGAACTCTATAACGTTCTGCAATCCACCACGCGCTCAGGAACAAAGGACGGAAGGGCTATTATGTGTCGCCTCATAGCATGGCCGCAAACCAATCAGAACGCAGTAGCGACCACCAATCGGAACAGAATGGGCGCGGAAAAGGCAACGCAAATGCACGCCTATATGTCGGTGTCTGAGTCGTCAATGAGGTCGTTGGTTAGGTGTCAAACAAAGCGATGTGTGTTCCCCAGCGGGACCTCAACGATCAAAAAATGGCCCAGGCCATTCCGACACGACCAGCGATCTCACAGCAGGGGCCTGATCGCTGCTACGTGTCACACATAGCGAGATCGCTAGCGAGATCGCTGTTGCGTCACAAAACTTGTGACTCAGCAGCGATCTCGCTAGCGATCTCGCTATGTGTGACGGGGCCTCTAGCTTTAGAGGAGTGGCGCTATCTTCTTGAAGGAGCCATTCATCCGTTCATCATTTACACTGACCACAAGAATCTGGCCTATGTTCAGTCAGCTCAGAGACTTAATCCACAACAAGCTAGATGGTCTTTATTCTTTGGACGATTTGATTTTGAGCTTCATTTCCGACACGGAAATAAGAACGTCAAAGCGGATGCTCCCTAGATCCTTTCAGCCTATGGACGTAGAGGACTCTCCGGCTCATATCATTGATCCTGCAAGAATCGTCACCCTTGCCCCTCTGAGGGTGGTCTCTCCGCCTCCTAGCAAGACTTTGCTGTTGAATCAAAACAAAGTGAGAGTTTTACGTTGGGGACATTCCTCCAAGATCGCAGGACATGTTGGAGTCAAGAAGACACTCTCCCTTATCTCTCGGCATTATTGGTGGCCATCCCTCCGTCAAGAAGTCTCTGAATTCATAGCTTCTTGTCCTTCTTGTGCCAAGAACAAAGTTCCCAGACAGCTTCCGTCTGGACTCTTGCATCCTTTGCCAGTGCCTTCCGTCCCTTGGAGCCATATCGCCATGACTTCGTCACCGATTTGCCCCATTCCTCGAATTGCTCTGTCATCCTGGTTATCATAGATCGGTTTTCCAAAATGGCTCACTTTGTTGCTTTGCCTGGTCAGCCTTCCACCCTCGAGTTGGCAAAAATCTTTTAACATCAAGTCTTCCGTCTTCATGGTTTCCCGCAGCATATTGTCTCTGACCGTGGAGTTCAATTTACCTCTCGTTTTTGGAGAGCTGTTTGCGGACTAATGAAGATTAACCTGGATTTCTCATCCGTGTATCATCCACAATCCAACGGCAAAGTGGAGTGAGTTAATCAAGTTCTAACTACATACCTGCGACTTTTTTCCAATGCTCATCAGGATGACTGGGCTTCTTTTCTACCTTGGGCTGAGTTTGCTTATAACAATCTTCCCAGAGAATCTTCTTCAAAATCTCCTTCTTTGTGGTCTTTGGACAACATCCGGGCATTCCTCTTCCTGTTTCTCGGGGGTACCGGCGGCAGATTTCTTGTCCCAAGTGTTTTCTAAAATTTGGAGTGAGACCAAAGAGGCTCTTGAAAGTGCTATCTATAGAATGAAGAGGTTTGCCTATAAAAAGTGTTTGGATGCTCCTCCATATATTCCTGGCGATAGAGTTTGGCTAACTTCTCGCTATATTAAGCTTAAGATTCCCTCTCACAACCTGGGACCTCGCTACATTGGTCCCTTTACTATCTTAAGTCGCATCAATGATGTTTCCTACAAATTGAAGCTACCTGCTTCCTTACGTATTCCCAATGCCTTCCATGTGTCTCTTCTCAAACCCGCGGTGTTCAATCGTTTCCACCCATCTATCCCTCACTCTCCACAACTCAGTACTTCTGATGGTATTTTTAATGTTAAAGATATCCTTGCCAATAAAGTTGTTAGGGGGAGGACCTATTTTTTGATTGATTGGGAGGGATTTGGTCCTGAGGAGAGATCCTGAGAGCCCCGAGAGAACAACAATGCTCCTCTTATCCTGAAGAGATTTCTCCCCAGCCTTAAAAAGAGGGGGAGTAAGGAAGGGGGTACTGTTATGACCGCACATACTTACCTGCCTTCTTCTTTCCCTTGGCGTGCTCCCGACTCTGTCCCACGCCGCTCTGCTTCTCCCTTCTCTGGGTCACGACGTTTAGTTCTTTCGCACATGCGCAGTCTCGTTTCCTGTGCTGCACAGCCTCCTGGGAGGTCGTGACCCAATGGCTCCACCCCAACATGGCGGTGCTCATCGGGTAATTCTTCCCGGCATCCTCCCAGGTAAGACGCCTTTGCTTTGTAGGTTTCTCTGTACTTCTTGTCAGCATACCTATGTCCTAGGCTCCCTGGTCTCAGTACCTTTCTCTGCCTTGTCTGCCCTGTGTCTTTGCCGTGCCAGCCCTGCGTTCCTGCCTTGTCTGCCCTGTGTCTCCACCATGCCTTCTCCGTGTTCCTGTTTTGCACACTCTGTGTCTCCACTGTGTCTGCCCTCTTTTCCAGCCCCGTCTTACCCGTGACCCTATCATACCTGTCCTTTCCCAGTCCTACGCTAGTTTTCCGTTTCTCAGCTCCTCCTGTTAGTGGCCCAGTTCTCTAGTCCTTTCTCTTTGTTTCTTTTGCAGCTTCGGTGTTTTACTTGTCCCGCTCCTGAGTCTCCAGATACATATATTCTTCCGTTCCTGTTCCAGTTCCCTCCAGTCTGTCTACTTTCCTCTTCTTTTGTTTTAGTAGCCGTCCCTTTGGCTCCAGCTGTTGTGTCTCCATTCCCCTTGGGCCTGCTCCTAATGCTCCCTGTATAGGGGGAGGTTCCATCTAGTCCGCTTGTCCTCAGGGCTCTAGAGTCTCGACTCAGAGGGTACACTCTCGGGTTCTTCTCCAAATCCTTACACTTTCCAATAAAATAAGCTAATTCAACCAAGGTTTGTCTAATGTGTATGGCCACGATTAGTTTTTATATCAAATCTTTTCGCATAAAACTATATGTCAATTTGGTAATTCCTTTAACATTACATTTTAATAAATCAGGGGTGAACAAACTTTTCTGGTTCAAGGGTCACAATGTCAGCTTGTAACAGTCCCAAGAGATGTATCTCCATCTAAGACATTAATGGTATATTGACGGTATAGGATATAACTGATAGATGGAGGCTCAACTACTTGACTCCTACCTATACAAAGAATGTGGTTTCCGGGTTCAGAACTAAAGAGAAGGGGAGATGTGGATCAATGCATGCAAATAGTTCTTCAGTATTACCATATACTCAAAAAAGAGAAAGGACAGCATCTCCAAAAATCATACAATGACCTAATGCCTCTCGGCAAAAATATATATAACTGAACATGAGGTTCTTAGCTTAACATTCTGATCAGACTCTATGAAGCCCACTGCCATATCACGGCAAACCTCGTAGTGGGTCCTACCACCCTAATGGATCGGAGCTGTGCGCCGACCACCGCCACAGCGGCAATGCACCAGCAGGGCAGACGGCCCGGTGCCCCACAGCACCTGTGCTGTGAGACTGAGTCCCCATGAATCCGGACCGCGCCGCCCCACCAGCACAAAACCCCAACAACTATGGCCGCCACACAGCACCCACACCAAATGAAAGGAGTAATGAAACTCACCTTCCTCCAACTCTTCAATGAGAGCAAAAACTTCTTCAGTATTAACTTTTCATGGCTGCCATGGAAAGAGTCTGTGCCATAATCACTGTATAGTCAGCGGTTCCAGCAGAGTAACTTGATAGTCAATAGTTCCTTATCTCCAATGGAATAATTCCTTTCAGGGGAAGAGAAGGCTTTGGAGAAAAAACCACAGGTAGCTAAGTGGCCAGAAGAGGATCTTTGCAAGAGAACTGCTCCAGCTCCAACGGATGATGCGTTGACTTCGATGATAAATGTTCTATTTGCATCCGGGCGATGAAGCACAGGAGCTTCAGCGAACCTCTGTTTTAGAGTCTGAAAGGCTTCTGCAGCTTCAGAGGACCAAAGATTGGAGTTGGCTCCCTTGTGAACAAGATCTGAAATAGGCTTAGCAATCGAAGAGATATGAGGATTGAACAGTCTATAGTAATTGGCAAAGCCAAGAAAACGTTGGATTGCTTTTATTCCAAGAGGACAAGGCCAGCTAAGAACAGCAGAAACCTTCTCGGGATCCATCTCCAGACCAGACTTCGAAACAATGTATCCAAGGAGGGGCAGGGAGGACTGCTCGAAGACACATTTCTCAATCTTTGCAAAAAGATGATTCTACCTTAGTCATTGCAGAACACGACGTATGTCTCGTCTATGAGAGGAAAGGTCCGGAGAGAAGATGAGAATGTTGTCTAGATAAACCACGACACTGGAGTAAAGAAGATCCCAGAATACATTGTTAACTAATTCTTGGAATACCGCAGGTGCGTTGCAGAGGCCTAACTGCATAACCAAATACTCATAGTGACCGTCGCGAGGGTTAAAGGCGGTTTTCCACTTGTCTCCAGCACGAATTCAAACCAGATTGTATGCTCCATGCAAATCCAGTTTGGTAAAAATTTGTGCTCCTCTGAGGCAAATGAAGAGATCAGGAATGAGTGGCAGTGGGTATTTGTTCTTCACCGTAACATTGTTTAGGCCTCTATAATCAATACAGGGACGAAGAGAGCCATCTTTCTTCTTTACGAAAAAGAAGCCTGCTCCGGCAGGAGAAGAGGATTTGCAAGTGAATCCCTTTGCAAGATTTTCTTGAATATACTCCGACATGGCTTGCGTCTCAATAGGGGAGAGAGGATAGATTCTACCTCTTGGAGGGATAGCCCCAGGCATGAGGTCAATGGGACAATCATAGGGTCGGTGTGGAGGTAAACCCTCAGCCTCCTTCTTGTCGAAGACATCTGAGAAAGAACTGTAGACACAGGGTAAAGCGGAAAAGGAAGAAGAAGAAGAAGATGAAGAAGAAGAGACACCCACAGGACGCACCGGCAGCAGACAACGTTGCTGACAGCATTCTCCCGTAACCAGGGAAGACCAAGAAGAACAGGATGAGACAGACCAGCTAAAACATAAAATGCAATTTTCTCCCTATGCAAAGCCCCTACTTGAAGCTCCACCTCATGTGTAACTTGCGTAATGGTCCCCTGCAACGGTTTACTATCCACAGATGTAAGGAATAAAAGACTCTCCAAGGTTTTGACAGGGACAGAAAATTTTATGACCTCTTCAAGTCTAATAAAATTCCCTGCAGCGCCCGAATCCACATAAGCGTCTAAAGTAAAGCCCTTACCAGAAATGTGCAATAAGACAGACAATATGAGAGGTTGCGAGGTATCACAAACACCTAGGGAGGCCTCTCTTACCTGACCTAGGTGGAGAAGTTTTCTGGACGTTCCGGACAGGACCGCGACGGATGAGAGGAACTCCCGCAGTAGAAACATAAACCTTGAATATGCCTCTCCTTAAGTCATTTTTCAGACATTTTGAGACGGTCCACTTGCATCGGTTCTGGTGCGGACGCCATGAAGGAAGTTCCGAGCCGCAGACTGAATGGTTTGTGGGTAGCAGGGGATAGCCAAAGAAGTCTCCGCTCCTGGGCACGCTCCTGGAAACGAAGATCAATATGGGTAGCCAAGGAAATCAAATCCTCCAAAACCGTAGGAGTGTCCCGACCAGCTAGCTCATCCTTTATACACCCGGAGAGACCTCGCCAGAAGGCTCCTACCAATGCCTCATTATTCCAGCCTAAATCGGAGGAGAGGGTACGAAACTGAATGGCGTATTGGTCCACAGTTAAGGATCCTTGATGGAGAATAAAAAGAGCCTCAGTAGTAGAGGCCAGACGTCCGGGTTCATCAAAAACATGATGGAAAGTCTCTAAAAATTCAGACAATCAGGAGACCATGGGATCGTCTCGCTCCCAAAGGGGAATAACCCATGCCAAGGCATCACCCTCCAGATCGGAAATTAAAATAGCTATTTTAGCCCGATCGGTAGGGTATTGCCGGGCAAAAGTTCAAAATGAAGGCGACATTGATTTAAAATACCCCGACAGAATTTGGGAACACCGTTTTACCGTGGAGGTTTAGCTAAGCGGGGAGGTGGATGGGGAGCAGAGTCTGAGGTAGAGGCGGCCGTTTGCAAAGAAAGCAGCCAGTCGTCCACCGAGGCCATGTAGCTAAGAATATGAGCCTGGATATCACGTTACTGAGCCAACTCTTGCTGTAAGCCAGCTAATTGGGTGGCGTTACCAGGATCAGAAGACTGGAGCGAGGAAAGACGAGAGTCCATAGCCTTCATTAAAGACATGATACGGGTCTGGTTCTCCTGCAAAAAGACTAACTATTTTTGCGTGGCTGATGCTCCAGCGGGGTCCATGGCCTTTTCCTACTGTAAGGATTCGGAGAAGAACCCGAGAGTGGACCCTCTGGGTCGTGACTCTAGAGCGCCCGAGGACGAGCTGACCAGATGGAACCACTCCCTATACAGGGAGCGTTAAGAGCAGGCCCAAGGGGGATGGAGACACAACAGCTGGAGCCAAAGGGACAGCTACTAAAACAAAAGAAGAGGAAAGTAGACAGACTGGAGGGAACTGGAACAGGAACGGAAGAATATATGTATCTGGAGACTGAGGAGCGGAACAAGTAAAACACCGAAGCTGCAAAAGAAACAAAGAGAAAGGATTAGAGAACTGGGCTACAAACAGGAGGTGATGAGAAACGGAAAACTTGTGTAGGACAGATATGATAGGGTAAGACAAGGCTGGAAAAGAGGGCAGACACAGCGGAGACACAGAGTGGGCAAGACTTGAACATGGAGAAGTCACGGCGGAGACACTGGCCTGACAAGGCAGGATCGCAGGGCAGGCATGGTGAAGACACTGGGCAGACAAGGCAGAGAAAGGTACTGAGACCAGAGAGCCTAGGACATAGGTACGCTGACGAGAAGTGCAGAGAAACCTACAAAGCAAAGGCGTCTTACCTGGGAAGACGCCAGGAAGAAATACCCTATGGGCGCTGCCATGTTGGGGAGGAGCCATTGGGTCGCGACCTCCCAGGAGGCTGTGCAGCGCAGGAAACGCGACTGTGCATGCGCGAAAGAACTAAACGCCATGACCCAGAGAAGGGAGAAGCAGAGCGGCATGAGACAGAGTCGGGAGCGCACCAAGGGAAAGAAGAAGGCAGGTAAGTATGTGTGGTCGTAACAGAAAGGTTGACAATCTCATGTATGTGGAGGAGTCCTGACTTCTCTGATGGCAGTTATCAGAGAAAAGATTAAGCAGGTTTGTTGAATTTCCACATACCCAATTTTTGGTTCTTGGAGATAAAATGTTGCCTGGGGTATATGGCAGTGGCTTACTGTATTTCTTCATTGAAAATGCATGAACGCTACATTTATTTGAGGGTTCATGTGAATGGGAATGTAGGAAGAAATAACTGTTGGCCTAACAACAGCTAAAATAACTGTTTGCCGTAGGTTTTTGAATACCTTAATATATTCCCCTACCACTATCATTAATGGATGATCCTAGGGGTTGTGCTGGCCATAGACATAAAGGACCCATTCAGTATTGCATTTCCTCCTTTTTTGTCTAGTATTCGGTGTTTTATGCCTAATCCTTCTTTAATTTGTGTTTTTTCAAAGTAATTTTTAACATGTTCATATGTTGTATTTTTCTAGTTCACCATTGTGCGTTTTCCAGATATTTTCACCTGATTAATCATTGGCAACTTTCTCATTTTTTGCACAAATGTAATCCAGCTCGCCCCCCTCCCAGAGTGATTTTTTTTGCATGCCACAATTTTTTTAGTGTTTTTTGTGAAACATTTTTTTTTGCTGAACGATAAAAAAAGGTTAAAGACAAAAATAAAGGCTATTTTTAACTGCACATAGATATAGATCTACAGAACATTGTTAGATACATCTAAAATTGATGAGAGTGGATACTGCCAAAATAAGCTGGATTTGTTAATTTTTTTGCAGTTAAATATTTTATGCCAGATTTAAAGAGGCCACACTCCATACAATGATCATTGGACTCGACAACTATTTCTCCTGATTCCTCCATACAAATATGCACTAACCTTGGCCTGTATGTATGTGACATCAATTGGAAAAATGAAGTAGGATGCTAGCAAAAAAATGTCAACATACCCAAAGGATTGGGCATGTTAACATCTACAGTACTATTGGGGGTGTGTTGGGATACCCCAAGGTATAGAAGTTAACAGGTTCTACTAAACTCAAAAGATTTGTCCCATGTTCATCTATTGTGTATGGCCACCTTCAGGACCCCAGGTGTTAACTTAAAAATACCAGTCCCTATCTCTCAGCCTGACAGGCATGTTAGAGGCTTATCCATACAGACATATAAATTAGTAAAACTTTCACACATATCTCCTGCCCTGGGGATGATCAGAGGTTATAAAGACATAAATGACTACACACAAGTAATAGCTGAAATACAGAGTTGAGGAATAATTGAGCAATCACTTCCATAAATCACTGCTCTTCTGCTGCAATAAAATAGGAGTAAAATTTCTGCACTAGAAAAGAAAGCCCTTCTGATACCTTCTTTAGTAAAATAGGGGTGAGGAAGGGGGGTCCTGCAAACCTTAACCTATACCATTACTGCACAAATTGGAAACGTATGTTTAAGCCATGGTGGTCTCCAATGTTTCAACTCATAAAAGCTCTTTGACTTGGTCTCATCATTCAAAGATTTTTATTTCATTAGCAGCAGCCTGAGCAGACACACACAGACAAATCACTTCTCTTATAAACTATAGATACATGTAATGAAAGTGAAAAGTAGCCTATTTTTACCCTGTAAAATGCACGGCCCTGTAAACTCTGAACCTGCAGTGGCCTTTGTTTCTTGTGACCCATGTGAGAGTGATTTATCCCTTTCTAACAATTCCAGACAGCAGGAGATGAAACATACTGTGTGCATCCAATTCAACTCTTGAGATGTGACACGTGGTGATCACGGTGTGGATTTTCTTGTACTATTGTGCATTATTGGTCTAAAGGTTTGTAAGGCAATTTCAGAGACTGAGCTTGAGCAAATTTCCAATGTTTTAAAAGTGATCAAATTTTATGTTGAACTTTTTTTTCAACCCCTTAGTGACAGAGCCAATTTGGTACTTAATGACCGAGCCAATTTTTACAATTCTGACCATTGTCACTTTATGAGGTTATAACTCTGGAACGCTTTAACAGATCCTGCTGATTCTGAGAATGTTTTTTTTTCATGACATATTGTACTTCATGTTAGTGTTAACATTTCTTCGATATTACTTGTGATTATTTATGAAAAAAATGGAAATATGGCGAAAATTTTTAAAATATTGCAATTTTCAAATTTTGTATTTTTTTGCCCTTAAAACAGAGATATGTCACGAAAAATAGTGAATAAGTAACATTTCCCACATGTCTACTTTACATCAGCACAATTTTGGAAACAATTTTTTTTTTTCGTTAGGGAGTTATAAGGGTTAAAATTTGACCAGCAATTTCTCATTTTTCAACACCATTTTTTTTTAGGGACCACATCACATTTGAAGTCATTTTGAGGGGTCTATATGATAGAAAATAACCAAGTGGGACAACATTCTAAAAACTGCACCCATCAAGGTGCTCAAAACTCCATTCAAGAAGTTTATTAACCCTTTACGTGCTTCACAGGAACTGAAACAATGTGGAAGGAAAAAATGAACATTTAACTTTTTTTTGCAAACATTTTAATTCAGAACCATTTTATTTTATTTTCACATGTGTAAAAACAGAAATGTAACCATAAATTGTGTTATGCCATTTCTCCTGAACACGCCGATACCCCATATGTGGGGGTAAACCACTGTTTGGGCGCACCGCAGAGCTTGGAAGAGAAGGAGTGCCGTTTTACTTTTTCAATGTAGAATTGGCTGGAATTGAGATCGGACGCCATGTTGCGTTTGGAGAGCCCCTGATGTGCCTAAACAGTGGAAACCCCCCACAAGTGACACCATTTTGGAAACTAGACCCCTTAAGGAACTTATCTAGATGTGTGGTGAGCACTTTGAACCCCCAAGTGCTTCACAGAAGTTTATAACGTAGAGCCGTGAAAATAAAAAGTCGCATTTTTTCTACAAAAATTATCTTTTTGCCCCCAAATTTTTATTTTCACAAGGGTAACAAGAGAAATTTGACCCCAAAAGTTGTTGTGCAATTTGTCCTGAGTATGCTGGTACCCCATATGTGGGGGTAAATCACTGTTTGGGCGCACGACAAAGCTCGGAAGGGAAGGAGCCTTGTTTTGGAATGCAGACTTTGATAGAATGGTCTGCGTGCGCTATAAGTGTATAATGCAGAGTCGTGAAAATAAAAAATATTTTTTTCCACAAAAAAGATTTTTTAGCCCCTAAGTTTTTATTTTCACAAGAGTAACAGGAGAAATTGGACCACAAAAGTTGTCCAATTTATCCGGAGTACGCTGATGCCTCATATGTGGGGGTAAACCACTGTTTAGGCGCACGGCAGAGCTCAGAAGGGAGGGAGCACCATTTGACTTTTTGAGTGCAAAATTGGCTGTCGTGTTTGGAGACCCCCTGATGTACCTAAACAGTGGAAACCCCCCAATTCTAACTCCAACCCTAACCCCAACACACCCCTAACCCTAATCCTAACCCGATCCATAATCCTAATCACAACCCTAATGATAATCACAACCCTAACCCCAAAACAACCCTAATCTCAACCCTAACCGTAACCCTAATCAAAACCCTAAATCCAACACACCCCTAATCCTAATCTCAACCCTAGCCTCAAACCTAACCCTAATCCCAATACACCCCTAACCCTAATCCCAACCCTAACCTTAACCCTAATCCCAAACCTAACCCTAATTCCAAACGTAACCCTAATGCCAACCCTAACCCTAATACGAACCCTAATCCAAACATTAACCCTAATCCCAACTCTAACCCTAACTTTAGCCGCAACCCTAACCCTAGCCCTAACCCTAACTTTAGCCCCAACCCTAACCCTAGCCCTAACCCTAACTTTAGCCCCAACCCTAGCCCTAACCCTAATTTTAGCCCCAACCCTAGCCCTAACCCTAAATTTAGCCCCAACCCTAACCCTAAATTTAACCCTAACCCTAGCCCTAACTTTAGCCCCAACCCTAACCCTAACCCTAAGGCTACTTTCACACTTGTGTCGTGTGGCATCCGTCGCAATCCATCGTTTTGGACAAATAACAGATCCTGCAAATGTGCCCGCAGGATGCCTTTTTTGCCCATAGACTTGTATTGCCGACGGATGGCCACATGCCGCGTCCGTCATGCACTGGATCCGTTATGTTTTGGCGAAACGTCGTCACAAAAAAAAAGTTCAATGTGACCTTTTTTTTGTATGTCGCGTCTGCCATTTCCGCGCATCCATGGCCGTAACTCTGTCCCCTCCTCCCCAGGACATAGACTAGGCAGCGGATGCATTGAAAAACTGCATCCGCTGGCCACGTTGTGCACAATTTCCACAACGTGTGTCGGTACGTCGGACCGACGCATTGCGATGGCCCCGTACCGACGCAAGTGTGAAAGAAGCCTAACCCTAGCTCTAACCCTAACCCTAACCCTAAATTTAGCCCCAACCCTAACCCTAACTCTAAATTTAGCCCCAACCCTAACCCTAACCCTAATTTTAGCCCCAACTCCGGCCGGCAGATGGCGGCAGATGGCGTGCGCACTGCGCATGCGCCCGCCATTTTCTTTCCCGATGAAGAAGCCGGCAGGCAAGAGAGGACACATGAGGACCCAGGGACACCGTTAAATATAATAGGGTCCCCGAATCCCCCTATTTCTCTGTCCTCTGTGCGATCACATCAGAGGACAGAGAATTACAGATCGCTTTTTTTTTTTTGCGACCGCCGGTAAACAGTTAATTACCGGCGATCACAAAACAGGGGTCGGTAAAAACCGACCCCAATCATGTTCTTTGGGGTCTCGGCTACCCCCGGCAGCTGAGACCCCAAAGATCCTCCCGGTGCCGGCCGGAGCACTGCGCATGCACCCACCATTTTTTTGCCGGAAAAAGATGGCAGCGCCCATCGGGAGCCACGAGGAGCACCGGGGAAGACAGGTGAGTATCGGGGGACTATCGGGGACCCCATTTCTCTGTCCTCTGATGTGCGATCACATCGGAGGACAGAGAAATTAAAAGGGAAATCACTTTTTTTTTTTGCAATTGCCGGTAAACGGTTAATTACCGGCAATCGCAACTCGGGGGTAAGTAAAAAAAAACCCGAATCATGTTCTCTGGGGTCTCGGCTACCTCCGGCAACCAAGACCCCAGAGAAAATCCAACTCTGGGGGGCGCAATTCCCTTTTTCCACAGCGCCGTTAATTAACGGCGCTGTGGTTTAAGTACCCTTACCTGCCGCCGTTAAAAGGCGTATCGGCGGTCGCTAAGGGGTTAAAGAATATGAAAGATTATATAACAGCAGATTCAAAATATATCATTACTAATAAGCCACAGTAATGCTTCACCTTCCTTCTTAGGCCTCTTTCACACTTCCGTCTTTCTTTTTCCGTCACAATCTGTCGTTTTGTGAAAAAAACTGATCCAGCAAATGGTGCTGGATCCGCTTTTTTCTCATAGACTTGTATTAGCGATGGTTTGTGATGGATGGCCTCACGTTTTATCCGTCGTGCACTAGATTCGTCGTAAAATTGCTGTCCGTCGGGCGGAGACAATGCACAGAGGAACGTTTTTTCTGTACATCAGAAAATCGCTCATCGATGGATACTGCGCTGCCCGTCATTGGCTATAATGGAAGCCTATGGACGCAGGATCCATTGCTGACTGTGAAAAGCAGGAATCCAGCGACGGATGCTGTCTTTTCAAACTGAGCATGCGGGGAAGAATTTCCCATCAGGGAAATTCTCTCTCGCGCTCTCTCTCTTTTTACTATTGATGCTGCATCAATAGTAAAAAGATATAATGTTAAAAATAATTTAAAAAAATAAAAAATCGTGATATTCTTACCTTCCGGTGTCCTGCGCGGCCCCTGCAGCCTTCCCGATGCTCGCGATGCTGCCGGCAGCTCCGGTTCCCAGTGATGCGTAGCGAGACTGCTACGTCATCACAGGTCATTGTCTCGCTATGCATCACTGGGAACGGAGCATCGCGAGCAACAGGAAATCGGCAGGGGCTGCGTGGGACGCCAGAAGGTAAGAATATCACGATTTTTTTAAATTATTTTTATCATGGGTTGTGTTGTGTATGCGTTTTCGCAGTGAAAAACCACGGCGAAGACGCATACACAACGTGTACACATAGCCTTCTAGGATGCAGTGGAACCGTAAAAAAAAAAAACGGCTCCAATGCATCCAATTTTTACAATCAGCACAGAATCCGTCTTTTCAACATTTTGACGGATTGTGACTGATTGTAAAAAAAAAAGTGTGAAAGAGGCCTTACCTGCTCCCCTCAATGTTCAGTAACCTCTGCACATGGCAAAGAGCAAATTGTTGTAAGGCAAATATCTGTAGTTGTTAATCATAGTTCATAGTAAGGTGCTCCACAATCATGTAATATACAGCTCTGGCAAAAATTAAGAGACCACCACATCAAAACCCTATCATGAGCAGCCCAATGTCTAGACCTGAACCCCATTAAAAACCTCTGGAATGTAATCAAGAAAATGGTGGATAGTCACAAGCCATCAAACAAAGAAGAACTGCTTAAAATTTTGTGCCAGAAGCAGTGTGAAATACTGGTGGAAAGCATGCCAAGACGCATGAAAGCTGTGATTAAAAATCATGGTTATTCCACAAAATATTGACTTCTGATCTCTTCCTGAGTTAAAACATTAGTATTGTTGTTTTTAAATGATTATGAACTTGTTTTCTTTGCAATATTTAAGGTCTGAAAGCACTGGGGTTTTTTAAAATTTTTGCCATTTCTCCTTTTCAGAAAAAAAATACAAAATTTATTGCTTGGAAATTTGGAGACATGTTGCAGAAGTTTATAGACTAAAAGAACAATTTACATTTTACTTAAAAAATATACCTATAACGAGAAAAGTCAGACAAGCTGAACATGTTTCAGTGGTCTCTAAATTTTTGCCAGAGCTATATATCACAGGGTTTCCTGCAGATAGGCACCCCCCGGGAAGAAGCATAGGCAAAACAGCATCTGGTCTAGGGAGCACACAGCACTTACATTGTCTCCACCTTGGTGCTTAACCCCTTAACGACCGCCGATATGCCTTTTAACGTCGGCAGTTAAGGGTACTTATTCCTCAGCGGAGCTTTTTTAAGAAATACAGTTATAGCACCCCCCAGCATCAGAAATTTTCCGGTAGCTGAGACCCCGGAGAACATGATTCGGGTAGGTTTTTGCCGACCCCAGTGTTGCGATCACCGTTATTTATGAAATAACGGCGACTGCAAAAAGTCCGATTTCCCATTTAATTTCTATCTCCGCTGATATGATCTAGCATATTAGAGGAGAGAGAACTGGGGTCCCCTGAGCCCCCACTGTACCTCCAGTGTCCCTGGACCCTATTGTATCCCCCCGGTCCTGTCCCACTTCCGTCGGCATCTTTTTCCAGGAAGAAAATGGTGGGTGCAAGTGCAGTGCACCCGCTGAGATCTGCTGGCCAGCACCTGGCAACAGTAGGAAATTTTTCCTATTGGTTAATTTTTGATCACTGTGATAGACCCTATCCTAGTGATCAAAATAAAAAATAGTAAATCAAACCCCCCTTTATCATTCCCTTAGTTAGGTAAAAATAATGAAATAAAAAAAAATGTAGGGCTAGTGTTAGGGTTAGAGCTAGGGTTGGGCTAGGGTTAGGGTTGGGCTAGGGTTAGGATTGGGGTTGGGGTCAGGGCTAGGGTTAGGATTGGGGCTAGGGTTAAGGTCGAGGTTAGGGTCAACGCTAGTGTTAGGGTCAAGGCTAGGGTTGGGGTTAGGACTAGGGTTAGGGTTGGGGTTAGGGTTGGAGTTAGAGCTAGGGTAAGGGTTGTGTTGGGGTTATGGTTGTGGTTAGGGTTGGGATTAGGGTTAGGGGGTGTGTTGGGGTTAAGGTTGTGGTTAAGGCTGTGTTAGGATTGGAGTTAGGGCTGTGTTAGGGTTGAAGTTAGAATAGAGGGGTTTCGACTGTTTAGGTACATCAGGGGGTCTCCAAATGCAACATGGCACCCACCATTGAGTCAAGCCAATTTTGCGTTCAAAAAGTCAAACGGCGCTCCTTCCATTCCAAGCTCTGCGATGCGCCCAAACAGTGGTTTACCTCCACATATGGTGTATCAGCGTACTCGGACAAATTGTACAACAATTGGTCCAATTTTTCCTGTTACCCTTGGAGAAATAAATAATTAGGGGCAAAAAGATCATTTTTGTGGAAAAAATATGATTTTTTATTTTCATGGCTCTACATTATAAACTTCTGTGAAGCACTTGGGGGTTCAAAGTGCTCACCACACATCTTGATAACTTCCTTGGGGGGTCTACTTTCCAAAATGGTGTCACTTGTGGGGGGGTTTCCACTGTTTAGACACATCAGGGGCACTCCAAACGCGACATGTCGTCAGGTCTCAATTCCAGCCAATGTTGATTGAAAAAGTCAAACAGCGCTCCTTCCCTTCTGAGCCCTGCCATGCGCCCAAACAGTGTTTTTTCTTCCCTCACATATGGGGTATTGGCGTAGTCAGGAGGAAATTGCACAATTTATTTTGTGTTCATTTTCTCTTTTTACACTTGTGAAAATAAAAAAATTGGTCCTGAAATAAAATGTTTGTGAAATAAAGTTGAATGTTCATATTTTCCTTCAACGTTGCTTTAGTTCCTGTTAAGCACGTGAAGGTAATAAACTTTTTGAGTGTAGTTTTGAGCAGCTTGAGGGGTGCAGTTTTTAGAATGGTGTCACATTTTGGTATTTTCTATCATATAGGCCCCTCAAAGTCGCTTCAAATGTGAGGTGGTCCATACAAAAATGGTTTTGTAAATTCTTTTGGAAAAATTAGAAATCACTGGTCAACTTTTAACTCTAATAATGTCCTAACAAAAAAAATTATGTTTCCAAAATTGTTCTGATGTAAAGTAGACATGTGGAAAATGTTATTTATTATGTATTTTGTGAGACATATCTCTCTGACTTAAAAATTCAAAGTTTGAAAATTTTGTCATTTTCAAAATTTTTGCCAAATTTCCGTTTATTTCATACATAAACATAAGTCATATCGAAGAAATTTTACCACTATCATGAAGTACAACATGTCACAAAAAACAATCTCAGAATCAGTGGGATCCATTAAAGCGTTCCAGAGTTATTACCTCATAAAGGGACAGTGGTCAGAATTGTAAAAATTGGCTTGGTCAATAATTACCAAATTGACCCTGTCACTAAGTGGTTAAGATTTATGTAATATACCTTTATATATCTTTATGTAATATATCTTTAGCTTATATTTAACATGTTTGTACCATAGGTGGTTGTCACTATATTTGGTCAATTTTTGGAGGATACGTGGTATACTACTATTGTCATTAGGATTATATTAAATGGTTATACTTTTATTGTACTTTGAAAAAGAATTGTATATATATTCCTCTCCTCATTTATATTTATTATGCTAATGTTTACCTTTTTTGTGGATAAGACAGTACATTTCTTTTTCTTTTGCATTTGTACTTTACCCTGGGCTTCTAATTGGGCTCTTATTACCTATTCTGGATGCATGCACTACCCTTATGACAAATTGTGTGCGCTTTTGCTCTATTTACATTGCTCTTTACAGTTGTGGGCAAAAGTATTGACACCCCTGCCATTTTGTAATCACAAATTCTTTGGTATTATTATCTTCATTTAATTTGTATTCAATGAAAAAACAGAAACAGAATTGTCCTAAAGCCAAATTGGATATAATTCCAAGATAAATAAAAATAGCGGCGCTAGTGCAGATGGAAGTGAGACGCAGCAGGTAATGTTCTGTACCACACACACACACACACACACACAGAAAAATGAATAAAATATATAAAAAATGCGTGAAACCTGCGCTGTCTACTATATATACAAAAATCAAGCAATCACAGTGCGGAATTACCTGTCAGGTGAAGAACGTTAATCGCATTGAAGGGTATGTATATACTCAAACAGGTGCAATAAGCAACTATAAAGAAAAAAAGGAAGAAGGAAAGGGAGATCAATATTAATAAATAATTCCTATTTAAAGAAGTAGTAAGGATACCACTATAATGTGTGCTAATATTATCGGGAGTTATAAAAAATATTAAAATATATTATAATAAAATAATATGCCCCTGTGGTTTGAACGCTATTAGTGAAGCACCCGTAGCTGCCTGAAGATAGAATCAGTATAGTGACAAACAGGTACTCGTATATAGATCAACACAAACGTAGCAGCTACACGTGCAGTCTCAGTACAGTACCTATGGTATAGATAGCTGCCTTAAGGACCTCCGTAATTGCTGCAGATGGATACTGCTGAATACTCAGCTTATGGATACGGGAGTTATGATCTTCCGAGCGGCTTATGCAGGCGCTGTCCCGGCCGGTGACAGACGCTTGCGCGGCCGCGGCTTGAAAGTCCTGGTATGATGCTTCGCAGGACCTGCAGTGACGTTCGGGTCACGTGTTCTTGAGTCACGTGGTGCCCCTGGAGACACTACGGATCGCAGTGGGAGCCAAAAACCAACGCGTTTCGGAATGACGCGGATTCCTTCATCAGGGTTGGCTCCCCCTGCGTTGGAATAGCTCTATATACCTGCGGTATGTCTCTCATAGGCTTAATTAAATGCAAATAGTTCCACCCCATTATTGAGTCCTTTTGGTCTCAGGGTATCCAACTCGAAGATATATTTAGTTTCTTCACGGGACATCTGACTAATAAAATCTCCATTACGCCAGTCTCGATGTACCACCTTCATACCCACCACCTTTGATCCTTGCGTATGTCCTCCATGGTGGATTAAAAAATGTTTAGACAGTGGGTGATCAGCATATTTATTACGTATATTTTGAAGGTGCTCATTTATCCTCTGACTTAGAGCCCGTTTGGTGCGTCCCACATATTGTTTCCCACACGGACATTCAATAACGTATATCACCCCCTGCGTTGTACAGGTTATAAAGTCCGTGATGGGAAATTCCGTACCATTCCGTGATTTCACCTGTTTTTGTTTACTTAATTTTAGTGATTTACACATTTTACATTTTTGGCACGGAAAAAAGCCCTGGACAATTTGTTTAAAGGGGCCTTTTGTTCTCATCGGGGGATTTGGATTCCGCACAGTGGGGGCAATTAATAAGCCTAGATTACGTGCTTTCCTAAAGACAAAACGTGGGCGTTCAGATAGTTTGTCTCCTATTGTGTTGTCCTCTTTCAGAAGGTCCCAGTGTTTATTTACAATTTTTCTCAAGATTTGTATGTTTGAGTTGTATTGAGTGATAATAGGTATCGCTATCCGGGATTGCTGTTTAAAAGGATCCTGTTCCTCCTTATTACTATCTGCAAGGAGTTTTGTTCGAGAGATTTTTTTAACCGTATTTTTAGTTAGGGTTAAAGCTTCTTTATCGTACCCTTTATTTACAAACTTGTTGATGAGCGTATCGGCCTCCCTATCGAAATCATCTATGTTGGTACAATTACGATTTAATCTAATGAACTGGCTACGGGGAACATTTAGCAACCATCATGGTAAGTGACAGCTATTCATAGAGATAAAACTGTTTGAATCAGTAGGTTTGATGTAAGTCCGGGTTTGCAGTTTTCCCTCACTGGCTGAGATAAGATCCAGAAAATGTACATTGTCCTTGCTAATATTTGACGAAAATTCAAGATAAAATTCATTTTTATTTATATCTATTAAAAATTGTGCTAGAGCTTGTTCGCCCCCATTCCAAATAAAAAAGACATCGTCTATGAAACGTAGCCAGAGGACCAGACCCGCGCGCAGCACGCCCCCGTGGTAGATGTGGAGATCCTCCCACCTACCCACGTAAAGGTTTGCGTAGCTGGGCGCGAATCTGGTCCCCATAGCTGTACCCCATTGCTGGGTGTAGTAGTTCTTCCCATATCTAAAATAGTTATGGGTAAGAATAAAAACGGCGCATTCTTTAATAAAGTCCACCTTCTCACATGATAGACTTTGTGACTTATTTAAAAAGTATCCCATTGCTTCTGTTCCTTTATTGTGTTGTATTACGGTGCATAGTGATGCAATATCCAACGTACCCAAGATGTAGTTTTCCTGCCATTTACATTTTTCTAGTATCTGTAGGATATGCTTGCTATCTCTTAGATAGGATGGTAAAGAGGGAATCAGTTTCTGTAGGAAGCAATCAACATAGTGTGATAAATTAGAGGTTAGATTACCAATACCCGAAATAATAGGGCGACCAGGTGAGTTTTTTATATCCTTATGGATTTTGGGGAGGTGGTAGAATACCGCCATCCTAGGGTATGGTGTATAGATATATTCGAATTCTTGTTTGTTAATTAACCCATTGTCTAAACCCTTAATCAATAGATTTCTCAAGTCGCCAGTAAACTGAACCGAAGGGTCACTGGGAAGGATTGAGTATGTTCTATTGTCCCCCAGGAGACGTAGTGCTTCATTTTCATACTGAGATCGATCCAAGATTACGATCCCGCCCCCTTTGTCTGCGGGGCGTATCACAATGTCTTCCTGTTGTTGTAGTGTTCGAATAGCCTCCCTTTCTTTACGAGTGAGATTATAGTGAGTTTCTGAACATTTTTTCTCACTTACTTTTTTTATGTCATTAATGACATTTTTTTGGAAGGCTTTAAAGGATTCCGAATACTCGTTAGCTGGATTAAATTTCGATTTAGCGCTTAGGTCGGTATAGTCATTAGATCGTATCTCGTTAGATCCAATTGTTAGTTGTGGTGGTTTTTTTATAAAATATTTCTTTATTGCCAGTTTTCGCATAAACTGTTTGATGCCAATAAACGCCTGAAATTTATTAAATTTGTCTGTAGGTGCAAACTTTAAACCTCCCCAAAATCCATAAGGATATAAAAAACCCACCTGGTCGCCCTATTATTTCGGGTATTGGTAATCTAACCTCTAATTTATCACACTATGTTGATTGCTTCCTACAGAAACTGATTCCCTCTTTACCATCCTATCTAAGAGATAGCAAGCATATCCTACAGATACTAGAAAAATGTAAATGGCAGGAAAACTACATCTTGGGTACGTTGGATATTGCATCACTATACACCGTAATACAACACAATAAAGGAACAGAAGCAATGGGATACTTTTTAAATAAGTCACAAAGTCTATCATGTGAGAAGGTGGACTTTATTAAAGAATGCGCCGTTTTTATTCTTACCCATAACTATTTTAGATATGGGAAGAACTACTACACCCAGCAATGGGGTACAGCTATGGGGACCAGATTCGCGCCCAGCTACGCAAACCTTTACGTGGGTAGGTGGGAGGATCTCCACATCTACCACGGGGGCGTACTGCGCACGGGTCTGGTCCTCTGGCTACGTTTCATAGACGATGTCTTTTTTATTTGGAATGGGGGCGAACAAGCTCTAGCACAATTTTTAATAGATATAAATAAAAATGAATTTTATCTTGAATTTTCGTCAAATATTAGCAAGGACAATGTACATTTTCTGGATCTTATCATCTCAGCCAGTGAGGGAAAACTGCAAACCCGGACTTACATCAAACCTACTGATTCAAACAGCTTTATCTCTATGAATAGCTGTCACTTACCATGATGGTTGCTAAATGTTCCCCGTAGCCAGTTCATTAGATTAAATCGTAATTGTACCAACATAGATGATTCCGATAGGGAGGCAGATACGCTCATCAACAAGTTTGTAAATAAAGGGTACGATAAAGAAGCTTTAACCCTAACTAAAAATACGGTTAAAAAAATCTCTCGAACAAAACTCCTTGCAGATAGTAATAAGGAGGAACAGAATCCTTTTAAACAGCAATCCCAGATAGCGATACCTATTATCACTCAATACAACTCAAACATACAAATCTTGAGAAAAATTGTAAATAAACACTGGGACCTTCTGAAAGAGGACAACACAATAGGAGACAAACTATCTGAACGCCCACGTTTTGTCTTTAGAAAAGCACGTAATCTAAGCTTATTAATTGCCCCCACTGTGCGGAATCCAAATCCCCCGATGAGAACAAAAGGCCCCTTTAAACAAATTGTCCAGGGCTTTTTTCCGTGCCAAAAATGTAAAATGTGTAAATCACTAAAATTAAGTAAACAAAAACAGGTGAAATCACAGAATGGTACGGAATTTCCCATCACGGACTTTATAACCTGTACAACGCAGGGGGTGATATACGTTATTGAATGTCCGTGTGGGAAACAATATGTGGGACGCACCAAACGGGCTCTAAGTCAGAGGATAAATGAGCACCTTCGAAATATACGTAATAAATACGCCGATCACCCACTGTCTAAACATTTTTTAATCCACCATGGAGGACATACGCAAGGATCAAAGGTGGTGGGTATGAAGGTGGTACATCGAGACTGGCGTAATGGAGATTTTATTAGTCAGATGTCCCGTGAAGAAACTAAATATATCTTCGAGTTGGATACCCTGAGACCAAAAGGACTCAATAATGAGGTGGAACTATTTGCATTTAATTAAGCCTATGAGAGACATACCGCAGGTATATAGAGCTATTCCAACGCAGGGGGAGCCAACCCTGATGAAGGAATCCGCGTCATTCCGAAACGCGTTGGTTTTTGGCTCCCACTGCGATCCGTAGTGTCTCCAGGGGCACCACGTGACTCAAGAACACGTGACCCGAACATCACTGCAGGTCCTGCGAAGCATCATACCAGGACTTTCAAGCCGCGGCCGCGCAAGCGTCTGTCACCGGCCGGGACAGCGCCTGCATAAGCCGCTCGGAAGATCATAACTCCCGTATCCATAAGATGAGTATTCAGCAGCATCCATCTGCAGCAATTACGGAGGTCCTTAAGGCAGCTATCTATACCACAGGTACTGTACTGAGACTGCACGTGTAGCTGCTACGTTTGTGTTGATCTATATACGAGTACCTGTTTGTCACTATACTGATTCTATCTTCAGGCAGCTACGGGTGCTTCACTAATAGCGTTCAAACCACAGGAGCATATTATTTTATTATAATATATTTTAATATTTTTTATAACTCCCGATAATATCAGCACACATTATAGTGGTATCCTTACTACTTCTTTAACCCCTTTACCCCCAAGGGTGGTTTGCACGTCAAATACCAGGCCAATTTTTACAATTCTGACCACTGTCCCTTTATGAGATTATAACTCTGGAACGCTTCAACGGATCCTGGTGATTCTGACATTGTTTTCTCGTGACATATTGTACTTCATGATAGTGGTAAAATTTCTTTGATAGTACCTGCGTTTATTTGTGAAAAAAATGGAAATTTGGCGAAAAATTTGAAAATTTCGCAATTTTCAAACTTTGAATTTTTATGCAATTAAATCACAGAGATATGTCACACAAAATACTTAATAAGTAACATTTTCCACATGTCTCCTTTACATCAGCATAATTTTGGAACCAAATTTTTTTTTTGTTAGGGAGTTATAAGGGTTAAAATTTGACCAGCAATTTCTCATTTTTACAACACCATTTTTTTTTAGGGACCACATCTCATTTGAAGTCATTTTGAGGGGTCTATATGATAGAAAATACCCAAGTGTGACACCATTCTAAAAACTACACCCCTCAAGGTGCTCAAAACCACATTCAAGAAGTTTATTAACCCTTCAGGTGTTTAATAGGAATTTTTGGAATGTTTAAATAAAAATGAACATTTAACTTTTTTACACAAAAAATTTACTTCAGCTCCAATTTGTTTTATTTTATCAAGGGTAACAGGAGAAAATGGACCCCAAAAGTTGTTGTCCAATTTGTCCTGAGTACGCTGATACCCCATATGTGGCAGTAAACCACTGTTTGGGCGCATGGGAGAGCTCGGAAGGGAAGGAGCGCCGTTTGACTTTTCAATGCAAAATTGACAGGAATTGAGATGGGACGCCATGTTGCGTTTGGAGAGCCACTGATGTGCCTAAACATTGAAACCCCCCACAAGTGACACCATTTTGGAAAGTAGACCCCCTAAGGAACTTATCTGGATGTGTGGTGAGCACTTTGACCCACCAAGTGCTTCACAGAAGTTTATAATGCAGAACCGTAAAAATAAAAAATCATATTTTTTCACAAAAATTATATTTTTTCCCCAATTTTTTATTTTTCCAAGGGTAAGAGAAGAAATTGGACCTCAAGAGTTGTTGTCCAATTTGTCCTGAGTACGCTGATACCCCATATGTGGCAGTAAACCACTGTTTGGGCGCATGGGAGAGCTCGGAAGGGAAGGAGCGCCGTTTGACTTTTCAATGCAAAATTGACAGGAATTGAGATGGGACGCCATGTTGCGTTTGGAGAGCCACTGATGTGCCTAAACATTGAAACCCCCCACAAGTGACACCATTTTGGAAAGTAGACCCCCTAAGGAACTCATCTTGATGTGTTGTGAGAGCTTTGAACCCCCAAGTATTTCACTACAGTTTATAACGCAGAGCCGTGCAAATAAAAAATATTTTTTTTTCCACAAAAATTATATTTTAGCCCCCAGTTTTGTATTTTTCCAAGGTTAGCAGGAGAAATTGGACCCTAAATGTTGTTGTCCAATTTGTCCTTATTACGCTGATACCTGATATGTGGGGGGGGACCACCGTTTGGGCGCATGGGAGGGCTCGGAAGGGAAGGAGCATCATTTGGAATGCAGACTTAGATGGATTGGTCTGCAGGCGTCACATTGCGTTTGCAGAGCCCCTAATGTACCTAAACAGTAGAAACCCCCCGCAAGTGACCCCATATTGGAAACTAGACCCCTCAATGAACTTATCTAGATGTGTTGTGAGAACTTTGAACCCCCAAGTGTTTCACTACAGTTTATAACGCAGAGCCGTGAAAATAAAAAATCTTTTTGTTTTCCCACAAAAATTATTTTTTAGCCCCCAGTTTTGTATTTTCCCAAGGGTAACAGGAGAAATTGGACCACAAAAGTTGTTGTCCTATTTCTCCTGAGTACGCTGATACCCCATATGTTGGGGTAAACTCCTGTTTGGGCACACGGGAGAGCTCGGAAGGGAAGGAGCACTGTTTTACTTTTTCAACGCAGAATTGGCTGGAATTGAGATCGGACGCCATGTCGTGTTTGGAGAGCCCCCGATGTGCCGAAACAGTGGAAACCCCCCAATTATAACTGAAACCCTAATCTAAACACACCCCTAACCCTAATTCCAACGGTAACCCTAACCACACCTCTAACCCTGACACACCCCTAACCCTAATCCCAACCCTATTCCCAACTGTAAATGTAATCTAAACCCTAACCCTAACTTTAGCCCCAACCCTAACTGTAGCCCCAACCCTAACCCTAGCCCTAGCCCTAATCCTAGCCCTAACTCTAGCCCTAACCCTAACCCTAGCCCTAACCCTAGCCCTAACCCTAGCCCTAACCCTAGCCTTAACCCTAGCCCTAACCCTAGCCCTAATCCTAGCCCTAACTCTAGCCCTAACCCTAACCTTAGCCCTAACCCTAGCCCTAACCCTAGCCCTAACCCTAGCCCTAACCCTAACCCTAATCCTAACCCTAGCCCTAACCCTAGCCCTAATGGGAAAATGGAAATAAATACATTTTTTTTTATTTTTCCCTAACTAAGGGGGTGATGAAGTGGGGTTTGATTTACTTTTATAGCGAGTTTTTTAGCGGATTTTTATGATTGGCAGCCGTCACACACTGAAAGACGCTTTTTATTGCAAAAAATATTTTTTGCAATACCACATTTTGAGAGCTATAATTATTCCATATTTTGGTCCACAGAGTCATGTGAGGTCTTGTTTTTTGCGGGACGAGTTGATGTTTTTATTGAAAACATTTTCGGGCACGTGACATTTTTTGATCGCTTTTTATTCCGATTTTTGTGAGGAAGAATGACCAACAACCAGCTATTCATGAATTTCTATTGGGGGAGGCGTTTATACCGTTCCACGTTTGGTAAAATTGATAAAGCAGTTTTATTCTTCGGGTCAGTACGATTACAGCGATACCTCATTTATATCATTTTTTTATGTTTTGGCGCTTTTATACGATAAAAACTATTTTAGAGAAAAAATAATTATTTTTGCATCGCTTTATTCTCAGGACTATAACTTTTTAATTTTTTTGCTGATGATGCTGTATGGCGGCTCTTTTTTTGTGGGACAAGATGATGTTTTCAGCGGTACCATGGTTATTTATACCTGTTTTTTTTTATCGCGTACTATTCCACTTTTTGTTCGGCAGTATGATAATAAAGCGTTGTTTTTTGCCTCGTTTTTTTTTTTTCTTACGGTGTTTACTGAAGGGGTTAACTAGTGGGACAGTTTTATAGGTCGGGTTGTTACGGACGCGGCGATACTAAATATGTGTACTTTTATTGTTTTTTTTTTTTATTTAGATGAAGAAATGTATTTATGGGAATAATATTATTTTTTTTTTCATTATTTTGGAATATTTTTTTTTATTTTTTTTTACACATTTTTTTTTTTTACTTTGTCCCAGGGGGGGACATCACAGATCGGTGATCTGACAGTTTGCACAGCACTCTGTCAGATCACCGATCTGATAGGAGTGCAGGCTGCTTCACAGTGGCTGCTCTGTGAAGCCACCTCCCTCCCTGCAGGACCCGGATCCGCGGCCATCTTGGATCCGGGGCTCGGGCAGGCAGGGAGGGAGGTAAGACCCCCGCAGCAACGCGATCACATCGCGTTGCTGCGGGGGGCTCAGAGAAGCCCGCAGGGAGCCCCCTCCCTGCGCGGTGCTTCCCTGCACCGCCGGCACATCGCGATCATCTTTGATCGCGGTGTGCCAGGGGTTAATGTGCCGGGGGCGGTCCGTGACCGCTCCTGGCACATAGTGCCGGATGTCAGCTGCGATAGGCAGCTGACACCCGGCCGCGATCGGCGGCGCTCCCCCCGTGAGCGCCGTCGATCGCGCTGGACGTACTATCCCGTCCAGGGTCAGATAAGCCCAGGGCACCTCGACGGGATAGTACGTCTAAGGTCACAGAGGGGTTAAATAGGAATTATTTATTAATATTGATCTCCCTTTTCTTCTTCCTTTTTTTCTTTATAGTTGCTTATTGCACCTGTTTGAGTATATACATACACTTCAATGCGATTAACGTTCTTCACCTGACAGGTAATTCCGCACTGTGATTGCTTGATTTTTGTATATATAGTAGACAGCGCAGGTTTTACGCATTTTTTGGATATAATTCCACACCAAACATTAAAAAGGGAGTGGACAAAAGTATTGGCACTGTTAGAAAAATCATGTGATGCTTCTCTAATTTGTGTAATTAACAGCACCTGTAACTTACCTGTGGCACCTAACAGGTGTTGGCAATAACTAAATCACACTTGCAGCCAGTTGACATGGATTAAAGTTGACTCAACCTCTGTCCTGTGTCCTTGTGTGCACCACATTGAGCATGGAGAAAAGAAAGAAGACCAAAGAACTGTCTGAGGACTTGAGAAACCAAATGTGAGGAAGCATGAGCAATCTCAAGGCTACAAGTTCATCTCCAAAGACCTGAATGTTCCTGTGTCTACCGTGCGCAGTGTCATCAAGAAGTTTAAAGCCCATGGCACTGTGGGTAACCTCCCTAGATGTGGATGGAAAAGAAAAATTGACAAGAGATTTCGACGCAAGATTGTGCGGATGGTGGATAAAGAACCTCGACTAACATCCAAACAAGTTCAAGCTGCCCTGCAGTCCGAGGGTACAACAGTGTCAACCCGTACTATCCGTCGGCATCTGAATGAAAAGGGACTGTATGGTAGGAGACCCATTAAGACCCCACTTCTTACCCCGAGGCATAAAAAAGCCAGGCTGGAGTTTACCAAAACTTACCTGAGAAAGCCTAAAACATTTTGGAAGAATGTTCTCTGGTCAGATGAGACAAAAGTAGAGCTTTTTGGGCAAAGGCATCAACATAGAGTTTACAGGAGAAAAAAAGAGGCATTCAAAGAAAAGAGCACGGTCCCTACAGTCAAACATGGTGGAGGTTCCCTGATGTTTTGGGGTTGCTTTGCTGCCTCTGGCACTGGACTGCTTGACCGTGTGCATGGCATTATGAAGTCTGAAGACTACCAACAAATTTTGCAGCATAATGTAGGGCCCAGTGTGAGAAAGCTGGGTCTCCCTCAGAGGTCATGGGTTTTCCAGCAGGACAATGACCCAAAACACACTTCAAAACGCACTAGAAAATGGTTTGAGAGAAAGCACTGGAGACTTCTAAGGTGGCCAGCAATGAGTCCAGACCTGAATCCCATAGAACACTTGTGGAGAGATCTAAAAATGGCAGTTTGGAGAAGGCACCCTTCAAATATCAGGGACCTGGAGCAGTTTGTCATAGAAGAATGGTCTAAAATTCCAGCAGAGCATTGTAAGAAACTCATTGATGGTTACTAGAAGCGGTTGATCGCAGTTAATTTGGCTAAATGTTGTGCAACCAAGTTTTAGGCTTAGGGTGCTGTTATGGACCTGGTGGTTAGGAGCACCCGGAATGACCTGATGGTTAAACTCACAGGACAAGCTCTGGGAAGTGGGAACTTTGCTGACCGCAATCCCTAATCCTATCACACACACTAGAAATAGCCGTGGAGTGTACCTAACAGGCCTAGACGCCTCGGCACAGCCTAAGAACTAGCTACCCCTAGAGATAGAAAGTAAAGCCTACCTTGCCTCAGGGAAATTCCCCAAAGGAAAAGGCAGCCCCCCACAAATATTAACTGTGAGTTAAGATGAAATACACAAACACAGGAATGAAAGAGGTTTCAGCAAAGGGAGGCCAGACTACCTAAACAGACAGAGGATAGAAAAGGTAACTTTGTGGTCAGCACAAAAAACTACAAAAGACCACGCAGAGTGTGCAAAAAGACCCCCGCACCGACTCACGGTGCGGAGGTGCCACTCTACATCCCAGAGCTTCCAGCTAGCCAGACAGAATCATATTAGCAAGCTGGACAAGGAAACAAGAACAACAAAATAAACTAGCAGGGACTTAGCTTCTGCTGGCATAGACAGGTCACCAGAAAGATCCAAGAGCGAACTGAACCAGTACTGGAACATTGACAGGTGGCATGGAGTAACGATCTGGGTGGAGTTAAATAGAGCAGCCAGCCGAAGAATAAACCAGGTCACCTGTGTAAGGAACCTCAGAAACAGCAGCTCCACTCACAGCCACCAGAGGGAGTCCATGGACAGAACTCGCCGAAGTACCATTCATGACCACAGGAGGGAGTTCCAAAACAGAATTCACAACAGGGTGCCAATACTTTTGTCTGGCCCATTTTTGGAGTTTTGTGTGAAATGATCAATGTTTTGCTTTTTGCTTCATTCTCTTTTATATTTTTTTAATTTAAGACAAATTAAATGAAGATAATGATACCAAAGAATTTGTGATTCCAATCATTTTCAGAAAAAAACTGAGTATTATCTGACAGAATTGCAGGGGTGTCAATACTTTTGCCCACAACTGTATATATATACACAATGTCACAACAGTGACTGTCTGAGCATGACATGACCCAACGGGTGGTTGGTCACAAAGCGGCGAGCGGCGAGACTCACAAGGGAACACCGGGAACACAATAACAACGGTGGGCCCTGTGATAGGGAATGGGGAAATGGACACCTCCTGCACTCTCCTAAGGATGTGCCCTAATCTTCCTGACGTCTCTATACAGGTTTTTTCAACCTGTCGCCGAGCGGGATACCATAGCCCTCACTAGCCCTGCACTGATCCCAGGGTAGGGAATTGACGAGTGAGAACACTGGTCCCACCGCTGCACTAATAACACAAAGGGAAAGAAAGACAAACAAGGTATCAGAAAAAAACACTTAGCTTTCATCTGCTGCAATGTACCGCACACCAGAGTAAGGCACCAGGAATAAGTATTCAGCTGAAGAACCACAGCACTCAGCAAACTCCTTCTCCACAAGGTTGATCACCGAAGGACCTGTATAAACAACAGTCAGCTGATGCATCAGGTGACCTAATGAAGGATGGTGGGAGTGGTCACCACCAACATCAGCTGACCCAGCAGCAGTACAATGCAATGCAATAACACCAGCGGCCACCGTGGGGGAAAACTGCATTAACCCCTCAATGACCAGAAAGGAAAAAAGGTTTTAATCAGAGGGAAATCAGATCAGAGGGAAACCAGATCTGCCATAGATCCTAACATGGATCGTGACACATACTGTATGTATCAACTATCCCTTATACTTATTTGAATCTTTAGTTTTGTTTGTGTCCTCCCCAATTTTTGGAGGCTTTTTGTGGCCTAGTTTTTTGTAATTGTTAATTTGGTTTTATTTAAGAATTAATACAATTGTGAATTTCCTTCTTGCTGTGACAGATACAGGTTGTTCATCAACTGTTTATATGCATCACAGGGATATGACATCACTGTATGGGCTCGCGCACACGAGCATTTACATTAGACAAGTGCGAACACAGTTTTTTCTCAAGCCAATTCGGCATGAGTGAAGCACAGCATGCCTTGGTATGAATGCAAATAGGATGCCTCTCCCTCATTCAATTCTATGGGTGTCAGAAACATTGGACTGCACTCGGATAACATCCGTGCTTCATAGAATTTGATTAATGCACTGCTGTTCAGGGAAAGACTGTAGAAGCAAAGCATTGGCATACTGCCAATGAAAGCACACCACACGGCCGCTATGGGGCCCGTGAGTTATAAGGTGCCAGTGCACTGGCATAGCACTTTCAACTGTATCAGCATCCTGGATGCCGATAATTGAAAACAATGATAAGAGAGTGAACCTTCAGCTGAAGCTACCACTGCCATCATTTCACCTCTGCGTTTGAGCTCTGAGATGTCTCAGTGCAGAGAGCGCGATGATGTAACTACAGTATACCGACTGTGTCGAGCAGTGCCAAAGGGTCAGAAGACGTGCTGCAGAGACTGGAGCAGCGGGGAACGAGGAGAGGTGAGTATTTATTTTTTATGTGAGGTCTATAATACTGTATGGAGGACTACATGGGGCCCATAATACTGTATGGAGGATTATCTGGGGCCCATAGTACTGTATAGGTGTATGTGTAAGGCCTATAATACTGTATGGAGGATTTTACTATTTGGTGGGTTATGTAGGGGCTATTATTCTATTTGGATGGCTACTTGGGGGCCAAAAGACTATTGGGAGGGCTATATAGGGGTCATTATACTATTTAGAGGTGTATGTGGGGACCATTATACCATATGGAGCACTATATGGGATCATTATATTATATGGAGGACTATGTGGCATCCATTATACTGTTTTCAGGTAAATGTGGGGGGCCATTATATTGTTTGCAGGTCTATGTTGGAGGGAGCATTATACCGTTTGCAGGTATGTGAGGTGGCCATTATACTGTTTGCAAGAGTATGTAGGGGCTAATTAAACACTATTTTCAGGAAAATGTGGGGGTGCCATTGTGCTGTTTGCAGATCTATGTGGTGGGACATTATACTGTTTGCAGGGACATGTGGGGGGCCATTTATACTGTTTGGAGGGATATGTAGGGACCATTATACTATTTGGAGGGCAATGGGGGGCCATTATACAGTTTGAAAGGCTATGAGGGGCTATTTTACAGTGTGGATGGTTGTGTTGGGGCCATCATATTGTGTGGATGTTTGTGTTAGTGCAGGTAGAAGAGCCAAGCTAACAGTCTCTCTTGCGTGTCTGGGCCAGAACTGTCGGGGCTGTCACCATTGTTGCAGGGGGAAGAGATTTATGACCGGAGCAGTTCAAGAGACCTGACTGATGGGGAGGATCTGATATAAATAGCTGTCTGAGCGGGAAGACGGGACACTTGGCGGGGAATTCCTACCCTCATCCCAGAGAGACTTCTGCCCCGGGTAATGAACAGGATAGAGTGCATACCTTTACTCCACTCACCATTGCGGAGACACCACGTAGTCCCATCCTTGTGGTGCCTGATAAGGACCAGCCCGTGCCGGTGGCTGTTTCCGCTTGACTGTGCTATTACTGCGGCCTTGCCTACTGAACTTTCTGCTTCTTTCACTGTGCCGTCGACCATCATCTCTACCCCATCGTGTGCCCGGATCAGGAGACCACGTGCCAAAGGACCTGGAAGATTCGTCATCGCAAAGAGATAGTGCATCACCCTTCTGCGGGACTGGATCGGAGAAATATTGAGCCGCCTGCGGCGCCGCCAAAGGATCTTCCAGCCACCTAACTGCACTGCACAGAGACTGATAAGTTAACCTGTTTTTACCTTCTGCATTTGACTTTCCCCATCCGCAAGTTTACACCCTTTACCCCCTGCATCTAATATCACTGTTTGATATAAAAGAACCTGTTAACCCTTGCTCAGCCTCCTGTGTGTCCCTGCATCATACGCACCTGCTAACATACTACACTTGGCCTAGTCAGCAGGATTCAGTCCAATATCATGCAGGCGGCAGACCAAGCTCTGAGCAATTTGCCCAAATTCACCAGGAGCAACACTATACGGTGGAGCTGGACTGAACACCTTAGAGGCATGATGAGAATGCACCCCATGACCCCTGTGCTGGAGGCTGAGGTGGCCATTATGGCACTGGACAGAGAAGCCAGGGATTCAGTAATGTTACAAACCCCACGAAACCGGGATACCTTTAACAAGGTGTTACAAATCTTAGAGGAGACTCACAGAGACCCCACAGACGTAGGGGGAATGAGAAGACATCTTTTTAGCAGAATGCAGAGGAAGAGGGAGACCGTAACCTAATATAAGAATGCATTACAAGAGCTACACACTGCAATTATTAGAGAAGATGGCAGGGGAGTAGGACCCACAGACATAATGTTACGAGACCTCCTAGTAACAGGTTTGCGAGCGGCGCTGACGAAGCAAGCCCTGAGAGAACCCCCAAATGACTTTTGCAGAAGTAGGGAGTGAGGCACGCATGCGTGAACAGGAGCAGGGGGTGACAGTCCCGGTGGGGAAGGTCCAGAGCGCGGTGGTGTCTGTAAATGCCATTGCTGAACCCTAATGGGTAGAAAAACTGAGAAGAGAACTTCTGAGTGTGAAGGTAGAACTGGCGGACATAGAGAAGAGAATGGAGGCTACCAGTAATTCTCCAGAGAGCAGGGAAGGCCCAGAGCCTTGCAGTGACTCCAGAATCCTTCGCCGGCAGAGGCTCATCACTTGTTACAACTACGGAGAGAGCGGACACATTGCACGGGAGTACACTCGCCGAGGGAGAGTGACGTCTCGCCCCCCGTTAAACTAGAAGGCTCCGAGCCAGGGGGACGCCCAACAGAGCCAGAACAGGTGAGGAAGAGTAGTGGAAGTTCTGCAAGTTTATTGTCAACATGCCCCCTGATATGGGAAGAAATGGACTGACATGCAGTGAAATGCCTGGTGGACACGGGCTCGCAGGTGACAATGATGCCAGAAGCCTACTTCCGGTGACATTTAATCCAGAGCAAAATGGCCTGAATGGGCCCTGTGATAAGGTTAATGGCGGCCAACCAACTGCCCATCTCGGTCACAGGGGTGTTATGGTTGCAAGTGTCTTTCTGTGGGAAAGACCTGGGACAGAAAGGCGTGGTACTGATACAGGTAGAAGTGAGTAATGGACCCGCTGTCACCTTGGGGATGAATGAGCTGAAGGAGTTTGGAAGTCTCATCAGAAAGCCCTCTAATGAGGCTCTAAAACAGTGAGGCCCACATACACCGCAGTGAAGAATTTTCCAACATCTGGCACGAGTGGCACAGGTACAGGAGTCTAGTTGTGAGGGAGGAGTGTTAGAAAAGGTAATCGTCCTGGCCTCCACCAAAATCGTTCTTCCACCAGGGCAAACAGTACTGTCCCTGCCCGTTCATGTCTGCGTCCCCTTGGAGGGGGTTGAGGTCCAAATTGAATCTTCTCCAGGACAACTACCCACGGGGCACCTAGTGGCGCATACATTAGCCATTGTACAGGAAGGGACTGTTCCAGTGCGGTGCATCAACCTAGGAGATCAGGACATTACTGTTGTTCCCAGAAGTGTGATGGCCTGAATATTGAATCTACCTGAGGAAATAATGCCCCTCAAACAGTACAACTGGAGGTACAAACTGGAGACCCCTGGACTGTGTCAGTAAGCTCTGTCTCCACATCAGAACCTCTTTACATCAAGGAGGGCAGCCCATACTGGAGCGAATGCGGGCCGAGCTGGCTGAACTCAAACCCACCCAGGTGCAACAAGTAGAAGCTCTTGTTGGGATGGTATAAAGAAGTTTTCGCCCTCCACGAAGATGATTTTGGCTGCACCACAGCCATTACGCACAAAATACCAACTGGGAGCACCGCGCACATAAGAGAGCATTACCCCCACAGTTATACCAGGAAGTGAAGAGCATGTTGATTCAGATGTTGCAAGCCGGCGTGATTAGAGAGAGCCAGAGTCCGTGTTCTGCTCTAATTGTGTTAGTATGAAAGAAAGACGGCACCTTACATTTTTGTGTGGATTACCGAAAACTCAACCCCTGTACTGTGAGGGACTAGAACCCGTTTCCCCGGATTGAGGAGTCCCTGTCTGCTTTGGGGAAAGCCAAGTGCTTCTCTACACTGGACCTCGCCAGCAACTACTGGCAAGTCGCCATGTCTGAACAAGATCGATCAAAGACTGCCTTCTTCCCATGGGCCTCTATGAGTTCAATCGCATGCCGTTCGGCTTAGCCAATGCTCCAACAACTTTTCAACGTCTCATGGAGAGGTGCCTAGGGGACTTGAACTCTGAATCAACGCTCATCTACCTGACTGATATTATAGTCTTTGCGGCTTCATTCGAGGAACAGAAGTGCCATTTGTTCCACAAGCAAGGTGAATACTAGGGCCATGTTGTTTCTGCCAAAGGGGTAGAACCCTTCAGAGAGAAGGTCACCATGAATCAAGACTGGCCCACTCCAGAGACCATGACGGATGTGCGGGCATTCCTGGGACTGATCAGCTATTATAGGTGGTTTGTGAAGAACTTCGCTCGACGTGCAAAGCCCTTACGGGAGCTGTTGAAAAAGGTACCCTCTGGTACCAAGAAAGGCACTCGCAGAAGCTCCTATTTTGGCTTACGCGGTTTTCTCACAAACGTTCATTCTCCACACCGACGGGCATCTGCTGGGACTTGGGGCTGTGTTATTACAGGTACCGGACGGAAGAGAGAGGGTGATCGTTTATGCAAGTCGCTCCCTTCACAATTCCGAATGCAATCCGGACAATTACAGTTCTTTCAAGTTGGAGCTGCTGGCGTTGGTGTGGGCTATGACGGACAGATTTGCAGAATATTTATCTGGCTCCGAGTTGTTGCTGCGTACCAATAACAACCCGCTTGCGCACCTGGAGAATGCGAGACTGGGGGCCCTGGAACAGTGATGGGTAGCCAGAATGGTGATATTCTTCTATAAGATTGCTTACAAAAGAGGGGCAGAAAATACCCATGCTGATGCTCTGTCCAGGAGGAAGAGTACCAGACCTGAGCGGGACAGAGACGAAGAGCTAGAAGATGATGAGGTCCCTAGATTCCGGAGGTCCACCAGGACGGTGGTGGCAATGCAGAGACAGATACATTCCTCATCCCAAGACAGCATACTGGGACGAAATCGAGATGAGTGGGTTCAGCTTCCACAGGAAGATGGATATCTGGCATTGTTAAGAGGATGTATGGCTTCTCAGAGACTTCCCAGCTCGAGAGAAAGAGGTACTTTGTCCCTGGAGGTGTTGCGGATCCTACGACAGTTGGAACAACTCCGGATGAAGAACGGCTTACTATATCAGAAAACACAACTGCGGACTGAGCCGAATGTGACCTGGCAAGTCCTCGTTCCAACAACGTCATTGCCTGAAATTGCTGTCACTGCACATGAGCAAGGAGACCATTTTGGTTCAGAAAAAAACCTTCCAATGGCTACAATGGTTCACCTCTTAAGGAAATCTTACAGCCTGCACTGACCCCGCTGCTTCTTCACCACTACCGGAGCTACCGCCTCACAAACACCGGAGCTGCTGCAACCCTCAACCTATTGTCTCCTTCCCCACCATTCTGTAGGTTGTAAGCTTGCAAGGGCAGGGTACTCGCCCCTCTGTATCAGTCTGTAATTTAGTTTGCTTAATGTAAGTATTATCTGTAATTTGTATGTAACCCCTTCTCATGTATAGCACCATGGAATCAATGGTGCTATATAAATAAATAATAATAATCTTCCATCCCCAGTTGAAGACGAAAGTAAACGAGGCCTGTAAAAAGTGTCGGACATGTGAACTGGCTAAGCCGCCAGAGTAGAAGGCTCCCATTCAGTCCATTGTAACCTCTGCTCATTTTGGAACTCTTGACAATAGACTATCTAACCATTGGCCTGGCTCATCAGGGCTATGAACATTGCTTGGAGATGGTGGATCACTTCTCAATATTTGCCATGGTGACTCCGACCTAGGATCAGACTGCAGAGTCCATTGCGTATGCTATATGTAAGAACTTCATCCAACCCTTTGGGTGTCCAAAGAGAATTCACTCTGATCAGGGAGCTTGTTTCTTGGGAAGAGTAATGGATGAATTGCACCACCTGTACCGGATTGACAAGTCCCGCACCACACCGTACTATCCTCAAGTTAATGGTGCCTGTGAACGATTTAACCATACACTGATTCAGATGCTAAGAACTCTAGAGGAAGATCAGAAGGCCCGGTGACCAGAGTACATTCCTGAACTGGTGTGGGTATATAATAATCAAGTACATCGAACCACGGGAGATACACCTTACTCTCTTCTGTTTGACTGAGAAGTAAAAGGAATCACTGAGTTGGCATTGGACCCAGAAGAGGACTACCCATGGACGGGGGTGTCCTTCTGGGTTCGGGAACATCTACACCGCCTGCAGACTCTGGCCGGTTGGTCCAGACCAGATTACATAGGCTGGTACATGCAGAGAAGACCCCATCTGAAGCAAGAGTTTCGAATTGGAGATCGTGTGTGCCCTTGAGACAAGCTGGAAAATTGTTGGGCGAAAGACCCGTATCGGGTGAAGAGAAAAGTTAGTCCAGTAGGACCTGTCTACGAAGTCCAGCCTGAAGGAAAGGAAGATAGCCCCACTCAAACTCTTCACAAGAATATGCTCTGACCCTGCCTGTCTAAGAACCCTGTCCAAGTAGAAGAGAAGCCCGAGGCTCCTGAGATCCAGAAAAATGTGTATGACCCAGCGATGAAGAACAGGTCTTGTATTTTAAAGCTTCCATTTTATTGAAGAATAAATCGTTAAAAAATATAAAAGAGCAGTTACATGCAGTCAAATCAGCCAGTGGACATCTAGAACCATGGTTTATGGTATGGTTCTAGATATCCACTGGCTGATTTGACTGCATGTAACTGTGTTCTTTTATATTTTTTAACTATTCACCAATAAAATGGAAGTTTTATAATACAAGACCTCTAAAGGTGCAGCGGATATTTCATCGCTGGGTCATACACACTTTTCTGGATTTTGTTGCTGTGGCTGCCGAGCCGCGACCCTAGTTGACAGACGGACTCCTGGAATATTATGAGGACGGTGAGCTGACTAAACAATTTTTCTTTTCTTGTGAGGCTCCTGAGATGGTCCATACGCTAGTGGATGAAGAGGACAAAGAAGGGGGTGAAGGATTAAGATTCGAGAGGTTGGAACCAAAGGATACGAGCTCACCCCTGGCTCTTCCATCACAGCCGGATTCAGCCCCACAAGAGAGCTCCACTGCTTTTCCTGATCTGGGACGCTCCAAACATACAACAGCTGGCAAGCCCCCCGATCGCTATGACCAAGAAAACATTGTCTCGCAACAATCCACACAGAAAAAGAAAAGACAGTCACACACTCCTCAAAGAGTCTTACCCATGGAATGGCGAGGAAAAGGAGTGAGGGAGTGTAGGGAGAAGAGCCAAGCTAACGATCTCTCTTGCGTATCTTGGCTGGAACTGTCAGGGCTGTCACCATTGTTGCAGGGGGGAAGAGATTTCTGACCGTAGCAGTTCAGGACACCTGACTGATGGGGGCAGGTCTGATATAAATAGCTGTCTGAGCGGGAAGACAGGACACTTGGTGGGGAACACACTTGTGAGCAGTGAGATGGTTAACTCCTTATCGATGGACCCATGCCAGCTAGCTGCACCTGTATTCCCAGCTAGGGAGACTGCCGATACTTCCTACCCTCAGCCCAGAGAGACATCTGAACAGGGTCGTGACCAGGATAGAGTACATACCTTTGCTCCACTCACAATCACGGAGAGGTTTGGGGTCCATCATACTTTATGGAGGCCTACTATACTGTATGTAGGGAATGGTGATCACAGTTGGTGAATCTTACTGTGTTGGGGTCACTATTTTTTCTCAGGGGCCACTCCATTCTCTGAATCTGGAGGACTAAGAGCTGGGACACCCCACTAGCCATACATTTGTCTATTGTAACAGCCCAGCGTCCTGGTTCTTACAGTAGCATTGCTTTTCTCACGGGGAGAGTGATGTCACTCTTGGAAGTGAGTAAAGAACTCTTTCATCAGGTAATCACAAGCATACAACATGTTCACACTCCAGGCCAGAAGGGGGAGCTCTGATCCAGCTAATGGGTTTCACCCCTATATATATATATATATATATATATATATATATATATATATATATATATATATATATATTCTGGCTTGGAGGGAAAGTTAGTTAGTTGGTGCCAGACAGCAGACTGGAGCAGTCTGAGGCAGAGAGACGTGTGAGGGGCCATGCAGCCAGAGGTGCTGCAGCTCCTGGATAGTGATATACAGAAGGAAAGAACAGATTTGTAGTGATCATGCAGGAGAGCGAAGCACAGGCGAGTGACAACAGGGGAGGACAGCTGCGATTGGGCTACCTCCCTGCAAAGCGCAGATACCGGTAGCCAGAAGACCGAGGTTGTGAGGGACTCCAAGACTTACAGCAGAAACCATCAGGACAGCTGGACTTTACATCACCTGTCTGCTCCAATACCCTGGAGACACAGTGGCACATAGAGCCCGGGTCGTGATAGAGACCCTGTAAAAAGGCTCAAGCCACCTGTCATACCGGTTGGTGTCCCACCTTTATGGAGGACAGAGAGAACTGTGAGGACCTTGACAGAAGCTACAGGCAGCAAGGGACTACACCAAAGCACTAGTAGGAAGGCTTTCCTGTGTCCTCCGTTCTTTACTGCACTACTCATTATCCTCATCTACACACCGGGAGCCCTGGGGACCCAACTTCACCTGTGGGAAGTTATACCATCTCAGCTCCCATAACATCACCCCAGAGGACCCCTTTAAGCAGAGTCGGTCCCCACTGACAGAATACCACAGGTGGCATCACGAACACGAACTTTATTCCAAATCCCTTTAAAGACATTTCCCTTTAACATGGGCGCCCAGGGCCACGGAAACGGGTCGCCACCAGCGTGACATCCCCCTTTAAGTACTGGACCCGGTACCCATGGCCCTGGTGGGCGTCCACTATCACTTTATAATCTGCATTACAGATGCAATACTCAACCATCTTAGGTCACCATATGGTACAGCACTCTGGGTTCGGTTTTGTAGAACACCACTCGAGACAAGTACAACAGACATGATATGGATGACAAACTGTGACAACATTGCAGTCTTCTTATCCATGCTTAGTCCCTACAGTCATGGGCTACTGTTCAGGATAGTAAATATATTATTCCCACCATTGGCTCCTACTTCCTTCTTCAATTACTGGCAGTGAAGGCCAGGGTTTACTTTGCAGTTTCACCACTCAGAAACACTGAGAGGCATTCTAACTCCTAAAGGAAGTCTCAAATTCAATCTTAAGTGCCATCTTGATCCTTATTCATATTTTCTTTTAATAGATTTGCAAAGATGCTATCAGTAGGTTCTCTATTCACTAAAGAATAAGTGAAAATTTTTGTCTTAACTTTAGATTAACAGGACACTAATTTATGGCTGCAGCAACACGACCTTTTATCTGTCACCATATATCTCGCTGACAGCTATGGCATTTCAATGAGAACAAGAAAAAAACTGCACTCAGCAACTCAGATCTAATAATAAGATTCTTAATGCGGCTCCAATTGTTTATTTACAAAAAAAGTGTTTGTTTTAATCAAGAAAATAGTTTGGCAATGAGCTGCTCAATAATGTGAACCAGAAGAAATACTGTATTCTGTTACCAGTGAAAGGAACACTCCAGGCGAAGATTATGCCCAAGTTTGTCTCCGTGTCATTTCCCACCCACATCAGACCCTCCCCTAAGGATGGCACAACGCGTGTATGTGTAGTGTGTGTATAAACATGTGTATGTGCAGTGTGTATGTGGGTATGTATGTGATGGCATGATTATATTTTTAATAAATGTTGATTTTTTTAGTTCAAGAATAAATGTTGATTGCTGGTCATGAAAAAAATAAGACATTCCTTGAAAATAAGCGCTAACCCATCTTTTGGAGCAACGAATAACATAAAACCCTGTCTCATTTTCTAGGAAACTCAGTAGACTAAGAGGGCTGCTCAGCACTTTGAGTGCACCACACCCAGGACAGACTCCCTAGTTTACAATTCCAACACTGATGGGCTTGACTGTATCCTCTATAAAAAATAAATATAATATGCAGAAAAATATATGTATGAGATATTGGTCGATATTTTGGCCAAAATACACAAGGTCATAACTCATGTCTTTATTTCTTGAGTCCCTTTACTAAAATAAAAGCAAAGCCACAAAAAAAGGTATTAAAATTCCTACAAAAATTCAAAAGTATGACTGGAGTCATTATAGTAAACATTAGTCCCAGAAGTGGGGAGAAAGTATCAATAACAATATCAGATAGTAAAAATATGTACTACTTACAGAATAAGTAATGGAAGGGCAAACAATCCGAGGTCAAGTCCAGGAAATGGCGCAGTACAACAAGGGGTAGTCAGAGATTAAATCCAATGCATGAGCCCAGGTCAGGAAAGCCAGAAAGACAAAACAGATAGGTAAACAACAATTTACAACTCTCTTTAAAAATTCTGAACTGATCTTTTTCTCCCAAAAATTTGTCAGATAGTGATATAACAGGTTCAGGGGGGGGGGCTCAAAGATGCGTCAGATGATCCAGAAGTCATACCAGTGGTCTGAGGAAAGCGATTCTGAGGAGCAGTAAGAGTACCAGAAATATGGCCTTGTAACTGAGCCTGTGAGGATGCCAGTTTGTGCTATTCCAAGGCTAAATCTTGAACTAACCTGCAACCTAATCATACAAAGTACACAGCGGATCCATAGGTGGAAAAAAGAAAAAATTTAACTGTCAATCGTAATACGATGCTAGTCACTATAGTAAGTATTAGTCCCAGAAGTGGAGAGAAAGACAACAATATCAGATAGTAAAAATATAAACTACCGTATATACTCGAGTATAAGCCGAGATTTTCAGCCCAAATTTTTGGGCTGAAAGTGCCCCCTCGGCTTATACTCGAGTCAAGGTGGGCGGCAGGGTCGGCGGGTGAGGGGAGAGGGCGCTGAGGCATACTTACCTAGTCCCAGCGGTCCTGACGCTCCCCCTGCCGTCCCACGGTCTTCGGTGCTGCAGTTCTTCCCCTCTTCAGCGGTCACGTGGGACCGCTCATTAGAGAAATGAATAGGCGGCTCCACCTCCCATAGGGGTGGAGCCGCATATTCATTTCTCTAATCAGCGGTAACGGTGACCGCTGATAGAGGAAGAAGCTGCGGCACCGAAGACAGCTGTCCTGGGGAAGGAGCCGGACGCCGGGACCAGGTAAGTATGTCATATTCACCTGTCCCCGTTCCACACGCCGGGTGCCGCTCCATCTTCCCGGCGTCTCTGCGCTCTGACTGTTCAGGTCAGAGGGCGCGATGACGCATATAGTGTGCGCGGCGCCCTCTGCCTGATCAGTCAGTGCAGAGACGCCGGGACGAGACGCCGGGACCGGACGCTGGGAGCTGCAAGCAGCGAGGTGAGTATGGCTTTTTTTTTTTTATTGCAGCAGCAGCAGCGGCAGCAATGGCACAGCTTATGTGGAGCATCTATGGGGAAATATGAACGGCGCAGAGCACTATATGGGGCACAGATATGGGGAAATATGAACGGTGCAGAGCACTATATGGGGCACAGATATGGGGAAATATGAACGGTGCAGAGCATATATGTGGCACAGATATGGGGAAATATGAACGGTGCAGAGCATATATGGGGCACAGATATGGGGAAATATGAACGGTGCAGAGCACTATATGGCACAGATATGGGGAAATATGAACGGTGCAGAGCACTATATGGGGCACAGATATGGGGAAATATGAATGGTGCAGAGCACTATATGGCACAGATATGGGGAAATATGAACGATGCAGAGCACTATATAGGGCACAGATATGGGGAAATATGAACGGTGCAGAGCACTATATGGCAGAGCTATGGGGAAATATGAACGGTGCAGAGCACTATATGGCACAGCTATGGGGAAATATGAACGGTGCAGTGTAGGGTTGAGCGAAACGGGTCGAACATTTTCAAAAGTCGCCGACTTTTGGCGAAGTCGAGTTTCATGAAACCCGATCCGACCCCTGTGCGTGGTCGGCCATGCGGTACGCGACTTTCGCGCCAAAGTCGCGTTTCAATGACGCGAAAAGCGCCATTTCTCAGCCAATGAAGGTAAACGCAGAGTGTGGGCAGCGTGATGACATAGGTCCTGGTCCCCACCATCTTAGAGAAGGGCATTGCAGTGATTGGCTTGCTGTCTGCGGCGTCACAGGGGCTATAAAGGGGAGTTCCCGCCGACCGCCATGTTACTGCTGCTGATCTGAGCTGATCTGAGCTTAGGGAGAGGTTGCTGCCGCTTCGTCAGAAGCAGGGATAGCGTTAGGCAGGGTCCATTAACCACAAAACCGCTTGTGCTGTAGCGATTTCCACTGCCCAACACCACCTTCGGTGTGCAGGGACAGTGGAAGCTCCTTTTTTTTTTTTTTTCCTCAGCGCTGTAGCTCATTGGGCTGCCCTAGAAGGCTCCCTGATAGCTGCATTGCTGTGTGTACGCCGCTGTGCAAACCAACTGCTTTTTTCAAAGCACAAATCCTCTTGTTCCTTCCTTTCTGCACAGCTATCTTGTTTGTTTGTCCACACTTTTTATTTAATTTGTGCATCAGTCCACTCCTTATTGCTGCCTGCCATACCTGGCTGAGATTACTGCAGGGAGATAGTAATTGAAGGACAGTTTTTGTGGGAGATTAAGATTGGCATTTCTGCTAGAGTGCCATCCCTGTCTCTGTCATCTCTCACTCAGTGGGCCATAGAAAGCCTATTTATTTTTTTGCTTGATTTGGGTTCCAAAATCTACCAGAAAAAATCACAACATCAATCAGTGGGAGAAAAATATTGGCCTCAGGGCTTGTGTGCCACTCCTTACTCCTGTGTGTGCCATCTCTCACTCAGTGGGCCATAGAAAGCCTATTAATTTTTTTGCTTGATTTGGGTTCTAAATTCTACCTGAAAAAATCAATAAATCAATCAGTGGGAGATTAATATTGGCCTTTGGGCTTGTGTGCCAGTCCTAAGCGTGCCATCTCTCTCTCTCTCAGATAGTGGGCCATAGAAAGCCTATTTTTTTATTATTTTATTGGGTTTATAAATTTTCCCTGGAAAAAAAAAAAAAGTGGGAGATTAATATTGGCCTCTGGGCTTGTGTGCCAGTCCTGAGCGTGCCATCTCTCTCACAAATAGTGGGCCATAGAAAGCCTATTTATTTTTTTGGTTGATTTGGGTTCATAATTCTACCTGAAAAAATCAATCAATCAATCAGTGGGAGATTAATATTGGCCTTTGGGCTTGTGTGCCAGTCCTAAGCGTGCCATCTCTCTCTCTCAGATAGTGGGCCATAGAAAGCCTATTTATTTATTTTTTTTTATTGGGTTTATAAATTTTCCCTGGAAAAAAAAAAAATGGGAGATTAATATTGGCCTCTGGGCTTGTGTGCCAGTCCTGAGCGTGCCATCTCTCTCACAAATAGTGGGCCATAGAAAGCCTATTAATTTTTTTGCTTGATTTGGGTTCCAAAATCTACCAAAAAAAATCACTAAATCAATCAGTGGGAGATTAATATTGGCCTCTGGGCTTGTGTGCCACTCCTGACTCCTGTGTGCGTCATCTGTCACTCAGTGGGCCCTAGAAAGCCTATTTTTTGTTTTATTTGTTTTCTAAATTCTCCCTGAAACAAATCATTTTATTTTCTTTGGTTTCTAAATTATTCCTGAAAAAAATCATTTTTTTCGTATTTTTTTTTCTCTCAAGTCTCCCTGAAAAAAAAAAAAAAATAAAAAATCTGTGGGAGATTCATATTGCCCCTTCTGCTTGTGTGCCAGTCTTGACTCCTGGGTGTGCCATCTCTCTCTCTCTCCCCAATTGTGGGCCATAGAAAGCCTATTAATTTTTTTGCTTGATTTGGGTTCCAAAATCTACCAAAAAAAATCACTAAATCAATCAGTGGGAGATTAATATTGGCCTCTGGGCTTGTGTGCCACTCCTGACTCCTGTGTGCGTCATCTGTCACTCAGTGGGCCCTAGAAAGCCTATTTTTTGTTTTATTTGTTTTCTAAATTCTCCCTGAAACAATCATTTTATTTTCTTTGGTTTCTAAATTATTCCTGAAAAAAATCATTTTTTTTGTATTTTTTTTTCTCTCAAGTCTCCCTGAAAAAAAAAATAAAAATCTGTGGGAGATTCATATTGCCCCTTCTGCTTGTGTGCCAGTCTTGACTCCTGGGTGTGCCATCTCTCTCTCTCTCCCCAATTGTGGGCCATAGAAAGCCTATTAATTTTTTTGCTTGATTTGGGTTCCAAAATCTACCAAAAAAAATCACTAAATCAATCAGTGGGAGATTAATATTGGCCTCTGGGCTTGTGTGCCACTCCTGACTCCTGTGTGCGTCATCTGTCACTCAGTGGGCCCTAGAAAGCCTATTTTTTGTTTTATTTGTTTTCTAAATTCTCCCTGAAACAATCATTTTATTTTCTTTGGTTTCTAAATTATTCCTGAAAAAAATCATTTTTTTTGTATTTTTTTTCTCTCAAGTCTCCCTGAAAAAAAAAAAAAAAAAAAATCTGTGGGAGATTCATATTGCCCCTTCTGCTTGTGTGCCAGTCTTGACTCCTGGGTGTGCCATCTCTCTCTCTCTCCCCAATTGTGGGCCATAGAAAGCCTATTAATTTTTTTGCTTGATTTGGGTTCCAAAATCTACCAAAAAAAATCACTAAATCAATCAGTGGGAGATTAATATTGGCCTCTGGGCTTGTGTGCCACTCCTGACTCCTGTGTGCGTCATCTGTCACTCAGTGGGCCCTAGAAAGCCTATTTTTTGTTTTATTTGTTTTCTAAATTCTCCCTGAAACAATCATTTTATTTTCTTTGGTTTCTAAATTATTCCTGAAAAAAATCATTTTTTTTGTATTTTTTTTTCTCTCAAGTCTCCCTGAAAAAAAAAAAAAAAAAAAAAAATCTGTGGGAGATTCATATTGCCCCTTCTGCTTGTGTGCCAGTCTTGACTCCTGGGTGTGCCATCTCTCTCTCTCTCCCCAATTGTGGGCCATAGAAAGCCTATTAATTTTTTTGCTTGATTTGGGTTCCAAAATCTACCAAAAAAAATCACTAAATCAATCAGTGGGAGATTAATATTGGCCTCTGGGCTTGTGTGCCACTCCTGACTCCTGTGTGCGTCCTCTCTCACTCAGTGGGCCCTACAAAGCCTTTTTTCTTTTTTTTTTTTCCTAAATTCCCCCTGAAACAATCATTTCATTTTATTTGTTTTATAAATTCTTCTGTAAAAAATAATTTTTTTTTTATTTTTTTTTTTTCTGAAGTCTCCCTTTTAAAAAAAACAAACACAAATCAGTGGGAGATAAATATTTACATTTGCGCTTCAGTGACAGTCCTGCGTGTGTGCCATCTCATTTGTTGCCAACAACAACAGAGTGTGTAACATTGTGGCTGATTTTCGTTGTGGTCTCACCCACCTGTAAAGGGGTAGCTAAATCATACTGAAGTTATAGCTCACCGTGTAAGTTGTGTGACAGCAACAAATACCGTTCGTTTGGTAACGTTTTTAAAACAATGAGGAAGTCTGGTGGAAGAGGTCGTGGCCGGGGGCGTTCATTGTCAGCTGGTAATGAGGGTAGTGGTAGTGGTGGAGCATCAGCTGGTCGTGGGAAAAAAAATATTGCACCTAAGTCTGGAGCTGTGGAGCCAGGTTCGTCGTCTGGCTACACAAGGCCTCGAATGCTCCCTTTTCTGGGAGTAGGAAAACCGCTTTTAAAGCCGGAGCAGCAAGAGCAAGTTTTGGCTTATCTTGCTGACTCAGCCTCTAGCTCTTTTGCCTCCTGGTAAATGTCAAAGCAGCGCGTCGTTAGTGGATGTTCACGGTCAGGGACAAGTCGCTTCCTTGTCCTCTTCAGCAAAAACAACAACAGAGAAGAATGCAGCAGGCGACACAACGGGTTACTCCATGGAGCTCTTTACACATACCGTCCCTGGCTTAGAAAGTGAAGCAGTTAACAGTCCATGCCCATTACAAGTTGAATCTGACATGGAGTGCACTGATGCACAGCCACAGCCAGACTACTATCCTGGTCCTTTGACTCAGACCACAACATTGCCCTCGCAGGGTGCTGATCAAGAATCAGACCCTGATGAGACTATGTTGCCCCATCACGAACGCTATACCACCGACCGACACGGTGACACAGACGAAGTTGCACACGAGCTACAAGAAGAGGTAATAGATGACCCAGTTCTTGACCCCGATTGGCAGCCATTGGGGGAACAGGGTGCAGGCGGCAGCAGTTCTGAAGCGGAGGAGGAGGGGCCGCAGCAGGCATCAACATCGCAACAGGTTCCATCTGCCGGGCCCGTATCTTGCCCAAAACGCGTGGCAAAGCTAAAACCTGTTGGAGGACAGCGTGGCCATCCGGTTAAAGCTCAGTCTGCAATGCCTGAAAAGTTATCCGATGCTAGAAAGAGTGCAGTCTGGCATTTTTTTAAACAACATCCAATTGATCAGCGCAAAGTCATCTGTCAAAAATGTTCAACTACCTTAAGCAGAGGACAGAATCTGAAAAGTCTCAATACAAGTTGCATGCATAGACATTTAACCACCATGCATTTGCAAGCCTGGACTAACTACCAAACGTCCCTTAAGGTTGTAGCACCCTCGGCCAATGAAGCTAGTCAGCAACGCAACATCCCTTCCGGCAGTGTAGGGCCACCATTTTCCGCACCACCTGCAGTATCTGTGCAGGTTTCTTTGCCAGGCCAAAGCCGTCAGGGTCAGGGAATCACCAGTTTCGTAGTAGGAAACACTGCATCTAGGGCACCGGTGGCAACAATACCATCTCCCACCGTCTCTCAGTCTGCCATGTCCACCGGCACCCCCGCTAGTTCCACGATCTCCAGCTCTCCAGTCCAGCTCACCCTACATGAGACTATGGTTAGAAAAAGGAAGTACTTAGCCTCGCATCCGCGTACACAGGGTTTGAACGCACACATAGCTAGACTAATCTCATTAGAGATGATGCCCTACCGGTTAGTTGAAAGCGAAGCTTTCAAAGCCCTGATGGACTACGCTGTACCACGCTACGAGCTACCCAGTCGACACTTTTTTTCCAGAAAAGCCATCCCAGCCCTCCACCAGCATGTTAAAGAGCGCATCGTCCATGCACTCAGGCAATCTGTGAGCACAAAGGTGCACCTGACAACAGATGCATGGACCAGTAGGCATGGCCAGGGACGTTACGTGTCCATCACGGCACACTGGGTAAATGTGGTGGATGCAGGGTCCACAGGGGACAGCAAGTTTGGGACAGTTCTGCCTAGCCCACGGTCTAGGAAACAATTGGCTGTAGCCGTTCGCACCCCCTCCTCCTCCTCTTCGTCCTCCTGCAGAAGCGAGAGCTCGTCCACAGACCGCAGTCGCACAACCACTCCATCCGCAGCTGCCACTGTTGCACACCAGGTCTCCCATTATGGGGCAGCTACTGGCAAACGTCAGCAGGCTGTATTGGCTATGAAGTGTTTGGGCGACAACAGACACACCGCGGAAGTTCTGTCCGAGTTCTTGCAGAAAGAAACGCAGTCGTGGCTGGGCACTGTAGATCTTGAGGCAGGCAAGGTAGTGAGTGATAACAGAAGGAATTTCATGGCTGCCATCTCCCTTTCCCAACTGAAACACATTCCTTGCCTGGCTCACACCTTAAACCTGGTGGTGCAGTGCTTCCTGAAAAGTTATCCGGGGTTATCCGACCTGCTCCTCAAAGTGCGTGGACTTTGCTCACATATCCGCCGTTCGCCCGTACACTCCAGCCGTATGCAGACCTATCAGCGTTCTTTGAACCTTCCCCAGCATCGCCTAATCATAGACGTTGCAACAAGGTGGAACTCAACACTGCACATGCTTCAGAGACTGTGTGAACAGAGGCGGGCTGTTATGTTTTTGTGGGAGGATACACATACACGGGCAGGCAGTAGGATGGCAGACATGGAGTTGTCAGGTGTGCAGTGGTCGAAGATTCAAGACATGTGTCAAGTCCTTCAGTGTTTTGAGGAATGCACACGGCTGGTTAGTGCAGACAACGCCATAATAAGCATGAGCATCCCCCTAATGCGTCTGCTGATGCAAAGTTTGACGCACATAAAGGATCAGGCGTCTGCAGCTGAGGAAGAGGAAAGCCTTGATGACAGTCAGCCATTGTCTGGCCAGGGCAGTGTACAGGACGAGGTAGCGGGCGAAGAGGAGGAGGAGGACGAGGAGGATGATGGGGATGATTATATTTTTAATGAGGAAGCTTTTCCGGGGCCACTGGAAATTGGTGGCGCGGCAAGGCCGGGTTCTGGTTTTTTGAGGGACACAAGTGACGTTGATTTGCCTGAAACTGCCCCTCAACCAAGCACAACCGCAGATTTGAGAACTGGAACTTTGGCCCACATGGCGGATTATGCCTTACGTATCCTCAAAAGGGACACACGCATAACTAAAATGATGAATGATGACGATTACTGGTTGGCCTGCCTCCTTGATCCTCGCTATAAAGGCAAATTGCAAAATATAATGCCACATGAGAACTTGGAACTAATATTAGCAACCAAACAATCAACTCTTGTTGACCGTTTGCTTCTGGCATTCCCTGCACACAGCGCCCGTGATCGTTCTCACACGAGCTGCAGGGGCCAGCAGACCAGAGGAGTTAGAGGGGCAGAAATCAGAAGTGGCGTTGGCCAGAGGGGTTTTCTGACCAGGTTGTGGAGTGATTTTGCTATGACCGCAGACAGGACAGGTACTGCAGCATCAATTCAAAGTGACAGGAGACAACATTTGTCCAGTATGGTTACAAACTATTTTTCATCCCTTATCGATGTTCTCCCTCAACCGTCATTCCCATTTGATTACTGGGCATCAAAATTAGACACCTGGCCAGAATTGGCAGAATATGCATTGCAGGAGCTTGCTTGCCCGGCAGCTAGTGTCCTATCAGAAAGAGTATTCAGTGCTGCAGGTTCAATACTAACAGAAAAAAGGACTCGTCTGGCTACCCAAAATGTAGATGATCTAACCTTCATTAAAATGAACCACAACTGGATTTCGAAATCTTTTGCCCCACCTTGCCCGGCTGACACCTAGCTTTCCTATGAAAAGGTCTTGCCTGTGGACTATTCTGAATGCCTTTTCCAATCTCGTAATTTTCAGCACCTGATTGTCCAGCATACGACATGTTTACACCTCACTAAATGGCCAAACTCCCCACACGGGGCCGTGGTATCGACACTTGGCGACAGCACCCGTGAGAGTGCAGTTTGTCTGAAGAGGTGGGTGAGCCCGCTTTTGGTCGACGGCACTGCCACTGGGTCCCTCCTAGTACAATAAAGTGTCTCTGGCGGTGGTGGTGCGCACCCAACGTCAGACACACCGTTGTAATATGAGGGGCCCTGGGCCTGTACCGCCGGCCACAAGACAGTTTCCCCCCACCCCAGCTCAAACAGTGCTCTACCACTTGCAAAATTATCTCACAGCTCCACCAATGTTTAGTCTATGCGCTGACATCCTTCAATGCCTGCCACTGACAATACCATTGTATTGACATTTTTGTTATGTTAGGCCTTCGATGCCTGTCTGTGGTCACTCCTTCCACTAGGCCTCCACTGACCACACCACTGCTGCCCGTGTACCCCTGGAACCAATTTAAAATTGCCTACAGCCATGTGTTATTATTTTAGGCCTTCGATGCCTGTCTGCGGTCACTCCTTCCACTAGGCCTCTACTGACCACACCACTGCTGCCAGTGTACCCCTGGAACCAATTTAAAATTGCCTACAGCCAGCCCAATTTTTTTATTTTAGGCCTTCGATGCCTGTCTGCGGTCCATTCTTTCAACTACTACTACACTGACCAGGGCACTGCTGCCCGTGTACCCCTGGAACCAATTTAAAATTGCCTACAGCCATGTCTTATTATTTTAGGCCTTCGATGCCTGTCTGCGGTCACTCCTTCCACTAGGCCTCCACTGACCACACCACTGCTGCCCGTGTACCCCTGGAACCAATTTAAAATTGCCTACAGCCATGTGTTATTATTTTAGGCCTTCGATGCCTGTCTGCGGTCACTCCTTCCACTAGGCGTCCACTGACCACACCACTGCTGCCCGTGTACCCCTGGAACCAATTTAAAATTGCCTACAGCCAGCCCAATTTTTTTATTTTAGGCCTTCGATGCCTGTCTGCGGTCCATTCTTTCAACTACTACTACACTGACCAGGGCACTGCTGCCCGTGTACCCCTGGAACCAATTTAAAATTGCCTACAGCCATGTCTTATTATTTTAGGCCTTCGATGCCTGTCTGCGGTCACTCCTTCCACTAGGCCTCCACTGACCACACCACTGCTGCCCGTGTACCCCTGGAACCAATTTAAAATTGCCTACAGCCATGTGTTATTATTTTAGGCCTTCGATGCCTGTCTGCGGTCACTCCTTCCACTAGGCCTCCACTGACCACACCACTGCTGCCCGTGTACCCCTGGAACCAATTTAAAATTGCCTACAGCCATGTGTTATTATTTTAGGCCTTCGATGCCTGTCTGCGGTCACTCCTTCCACTAGGCCTCTACTGACCACACCACTGCTGCCCGTGTACCCCTGGAACCAATTTAAAATTGCCTACAGCCAGCCCAATTTTTTTATTTTAGGCCTTCGATGCCTGTCTGCGGTCCATTCTTTCAACTACTACTACACTGACCAGGGCACTGCTGCCCGTGTACCCCTGGAACCAATTTAAAATTGCCTACAGCCATGTGTTATTAATTTAGGCCTTCGATGCCTGTCTGCGGTCACTCCTTCCACTAGGCCTCTACTGACCACACCACTGCTGCCCGTGTACCCCTGGAACCAATTTAAAATTGCCTACAGCCAGCCCAATTTTTTTATTTTAGGCCTTCGATGCCTGTCTGCGGTCCATTCTTTCAACTACTACTACACTGACCAGGGCACTGCTGCCCGTGTACCCCTGGAACCAATTTAAAATTGCCTACAGCCATGTGTTATTATTTTAGGCCTTCGATGCCTGTCTGCGGTCACTCCTTCCACTAGGCCTCTACTGACCACACCACTGCTGCCCGTGTACCCCTGGTACCAATTTAAAATTGCCTACAGCCAGCCCAATTTTTTTATTTTAGGCCTTCGATGCCTGTCTGCGGTCCATTCTTTCAACTACTACTACACTGACCAGGGCACTGCTGCCCGTGTACCCCTGGAACCAATTTAAAATTGCCTACAGCCATGTGTTATTATTTTAGGCCTTCGATGCCTGTCTGCGGTCACTCCTTCCACTAGGCCTCCACTGACCACACCACTGCTGCCCGTGTACCCCTGGAACCAATTTAAAATTGCCTACAGCCATGTGTTATTATTTTAGGCCTTCGATGCCTGTCTGCGGTCCATTCTTTCAACTACTACTACACTGACCAGGGCACTGCTGCCCGTGTACCCCTGGAACCAATTTAAAATTGCCTACAGCCATGTGTTATTATTTTAGGCCTTCGATGCCTGTCTGCGGTCACTCCTTCCACTAGGCCTCCACTGACCACACCACTGCTGCCCGTGTACCCCTGGAACCAATTTAAAATTGCCTACAGCCAGCCCAATTTTTTTATTTTAGGCCTTCGATGCCTGTCTGCGGTCCATTCTTTCAACTACTACTACACTGACCAGGGCACTGCTGCCCGTGTACCCCTGGAACCAATTTAAAATTGCCTACAGCCATGTCTTATTATTTTAGGCCTTCGATGCCTGTCTGCGGTCACTCCTTCCACTAGGCCTCCACTGACCACACCACTGCTGCCCGTGTACCCCTGGAACCAATTTAAAATTGCCTACAGCCATGTGTTATTATTTTAGGCCTTCGATGCCTGTCTGCGGTCACTCCTTCCACTAGGCCTCCACTGACCACACCACTGCTGCCCGTGTACCCCTGGAACCAATTTAAAATTGCCTACAGCCATGTGTTATTATTTTAGGCCTTCGATGCCTGTCTGCGGTCACTCCTTCCACTAGGCCTCTACTGACCACACCACTGCTGCCCGTGTACCCCTGGAACCAATTTAAAATTGCCTACAGCCAGCCCAATTTTTTTATTTTAGGCCTTCGATGCCTGTCTGCGGTCCATTCTTTCAACTACTACTACACTGACCAGGGCACTGCTGCCCGTGTACCCCTGGAACCAACATCAGAAAATATAAAAATAAGTATTTTGCTTATAAAAAAGAAAATACTGGAGAGATATTAAATGCAGACATTTTAACATTAAAAACAAACACACAACTAAAATCTGGTACAGTACTAAAAATGGCCACCAGCTACAATTACTTTCTCCTGCAAGTAGTTAACTGAAAGGTTTTTTAAATTGAAAACACAGATATGGCATCCACCGAGTGTTGTCCTGTCGCGTCTTCTTTATATTATTGCCGAGAAGATGCAAAACAATGAAAATAATAAAATCATTAATTACCAAAATAATAGAGAAAGTCAACACCACATTGCAAATAAACATTCATTCCAAATAAAGAAGCAGGGCGCGTCCGAGGGTGAGTATATACCTAATAAGAATATAATCACCCTCGGACGCGCAATGCTTATTTCCAACAGCCTTCCTTCCTAAGAATCAGCCCTTCCGTGGTGTAGAGAGACGTTGTGTTACACTCCAAGGTGTTCCCCAGGTTGCCTTTCCTGAGCTTCGATCTTCCGGCTCTCGTTTAGTAGTTGTTGGAAACTACGCTGCATTAGGCCTTCAAATTGGGTATGGGGTGTAGAGAGATGGTGTGTTCCACTCCAAGGTGTTCCCCAGGTTGCCTTTCCTGAGCTTCGATCTTCCGGCTCTCGTTTAGTAGTTCTTCAAAACTACACTGCATTAGGCCTTCAAATTGGGTATGGGGTGTAGAGAGAGGGTGTGTTACACTCCAAGGTGTTCCCCAGGTTGCCTTTCCTGAGCTTCGATCTTCATGCTCTCGTTTAGTAGTTGTCGGAAACTACGCTGCATTAGGCCTACAAATTGGGTATGGGGTGTAGAGAGAGGGTTTGTTACACTCCAAGGTGTTCCCCAGGTTGCCTTTCCTGAGCTTCGATCTTCCGGCTCTCGTTTAGTAGTTGTTGGAAACTACGCTGCATTAGGCCTTCAAATTGGGTATGGGGTGTAGAGAGAGGGTGTGTTACACTCCAAGGTGTTCCCCAGGTTGCCTTTCCTGAGCTTCGATCTTCCGGCTCTCGTTTAGTAGTTCTTGGAAACTACACTGCATTAGGCCTTCAAATTGGGTATGGGGTGTAGAGAGAGGGTGTGTTACACTCCAAGGTGTTCCCCAGGTTGCCTTTCCTGAGCTTCGATCTTCCGGCTCTCGTTTAGTAGTTGTTGGAAACTACACTGCATTAGGCCTACAAATTTGGTATGGGGGAAACATTGGCGCATCTGCGGTCCCTCCTTCCTCTAGGCCTCCACTGACCTGTCAACTGCTGCCCGTGTACCCCTGGAACCAATTTTAAATTGCCTACAGGCAGCCCAATTTATTATGTTAGGGCTTCGAAGCCTGTCTGCGGTCCCTCCTTCCACTAGGCCTCCACTGACCTGTCTACTGCTGCCCGTGTACCCCTTGAACCAACATCATAAAATAAAAAAAAAAGTATTTTGCTTATAAAAAAGAAAATACTGGTGAGATATCAAATGCAGACATTTTAACATTAAAAACAAACACACAACTAAAATCTGGTACAGTACTAAAAATGGCCACCAGCTACAATTACTTTCTCCTGCAAGTAGTTAACTGAAAGGTTTTTTAAATTGAAAACACAGATATGGCATCCACCGAGTGTTGTCCTGTCGCGTCTTCTTTATATTATTGCCGAGAAGATGCAAAACAATGAAAATAATAAAATCATTAATTACCAAAATAATAGAGAAAGTCAACACCACATTGCAAATAAACATTCATTCCAAATAAAGTAGCAGGGCGCGTCCGAGGGTGAGTATATACCTAATAAGAATATAATCACCCTCGGACGCGCAATGCTTATTTCCAACAGCCTTCCTTCCTAAGAATCAGCCCTTCCGTGGTGTAGAGAGACGTTGTGTTACACTCCAAGGTGTTCCCCAGGTTGCCTTTCCTGAGCTTCGATCTTCCGGCTCTCGTTTAGTAGTTGTTGGAAACTACGCTGCATTAGGCCTTCAAATTGGGTATGGGGTGTAGAGAGATGGTGTGTTCCACTCCAAGGTGTTCCCCAGGTTGCCTTTCCTGAGCTTCGATCTTCCGGCTCTCGTTTAGTAGTTCTTGGAAACTACACTGCATTAGGCCTTCAAATTGGGTATGGGGTGTAGAGAGAGGGTGTGTTACACTCCAAGGTGTTCCCCAGGTTGCCTTTCCTGAGCTTCGATCTTCATGCTCTCGTTTAGTAGTTGTCGGAAACTACGCTGCATTAGGCCTACAAATTGGGTATGGGGTGTAGAGAGAGGGTTTGTTACACTCCAAGGTGTTCCCCAGGTTGCCTTTCCTGAGCTTCGATCTTCCGGCTCTCGTTTAGTAGTTGTTGGAAACTACGCTGCATTAGGCCTTCAAATTGGGTATGGGGTGTAGAGAGAGGGTGTGTTACACTCCAAGGTGTTCCCCAGGTTGCCTTTCCTGAGCTTCGATCTTCCGGCTCTCGTTTAGTAGTTCTTGGAAACTACACTGCATTAGGCCTTCAAATTGGGTATGGGGTGTAGAGAGAGGGTGTGTTACACTCCAAGGTGTTCCCCAGGTTGCCTTTCCTGAGCTTCGATCTTCATGCTCTCGTTTAGTAGTTGTCGGAAACTACGCTGGATTAGGCCTACAAATTGGGTATGGGGTGTAGAGAGAGGGTTTGTTACACTCCAAGGTGTTCCCCAGGTTGCCTTTCCTGAGCTTCGATCTTCCGGCTCTCGTTTAGTAGTTGTTGGAAACTACGCTGCATTAGGCCTTCAAATTGGGTATGGGGTGTAGAGAGAGGGTGTGTTACACTCCAAGGTGTTCCCCAGGTTGCCTTTCCTGAGCTTCGATCTTCATGCTCTCGTTTAGTAGTTGTCGGAAACTACGCTGCATTAGGCCTACAAATTGGGTATGGGGTGTAGAGAGAGGGTTTGTTACACTCCAAGGTGTTCCCCAGGTTGCCTTTCCTGAGCTTCGATCTTCCGGCTCTCGTTTAGTAGTTGTTGGAAACTACGCTGCATTAGGCCTTCAAATTGGGTATGGGGTGTAGAGAGAGGGTGTGTTACACTCCAAGGTGTTCCCCAGGTTGCCTTTCCTGAGCTTCGATCTTCATGGTCTCGTTTAGTAGTTGTCGGAAACTACGCTGCATTAGGCCTACAAATTGGGTATGGGGTGTAGAGAGAGGGTTTGTTACACTCCAAGGTGTTCCCCAGGTTGCCTTTCCTGAGCTTCGATCTTCCGGCTCTCGTTTAGTAGTTGTTGGAAACTACGCTGCATTAGGCCTTCAAATTGGGTATGGGGTGTAGAGAGAGGGTGTGTTACACTCCAAGGTGTTCCCCAGGTTGCCTTTCCTGAGCTTCGATCTTCCGGCTCTCGTTTAGTAGTTCTTGGAAACTACACTGCATTAGGCCTTCAAATTGGGTATGGGGTGTAGAGAGAGGGTGTGTTACACTCCAAGGTGTTCCCCAGGTTGCCTTTCCTGAGCTTCGATCTTCATGCTCTCGTTTAGTAGTTGTCGGAAACTACGCTGCATTAGGCCTACAAATTGGGTATGGGGTGTAGAGAGAGGGTTTGTTACACTCCAAGGTGTTCCCCAGGTTGCCTTTCCTGAGCTTCGATCTTCCGGCTCTCGTTTAGTAGTTGTTGGAAACTACGCTGCATTAGGCCTTCAAATTGGGTATGGGGTGTAGAGAGAGGGTGTGTTACACTCCAAGGTGTTCCCCAGGTTGCCTTTCCTGAGCTTCGATCTTCCGGCTCTCGTTTAGTAGTTCTTGGAAACTACACTGCATTAGGCCTACAAATTGGGTATGGGGTGGAGAGAGATGGTGTGTTCCACTCCAAGGTGTTCCCCAGGTTGCCTTTCCTGAGCTTCGATCTTCCGGCTCTCGTTTAGTAGTTCTTGGAAACTACACTGCATTAGGCCTTCAAATTGGGTATGGGGTGTAGAGAGAGGGTGTGTTACACTCCAAGGTGTTCCCCAGGTTGCCTTTCCTGAGCTTCGATCTTCCGGCTCTCGTTTAGTAGTTCTTGGAAACTACACTGCATTAGGCCTACAAATTGGGTATGGGGTGGAGAGAGATGGTGTGTTACACTCCAAGGTGTTCCCCAGGTTGCCTTTCCTGAGCTTCGATCTTCCGGCTCTCGTTTAGTAGTTGTTGGAAACTACGCTGCATTAGGCCTTCAAATTGGGTATGGGGTGTAGAATGAGGGTGTGTTACACTCCAAGGTGTTCCCCAGGTTGCCTTTCCTGAGCTTCGATCTTCATGCTCTCGTTTAGTAGTTGTCGGAAACTACGCTGCATTAGGCCTACAAATTGGGTATGGGGTGTAGAGAGAGGGTTTGTTACACTCCAAGGTGTTCCCCAGGTTGCCTTTCCTGAGCTTCGATCTTCCGGCTCTCGTTTAGTAGTTGTTGGTAACTACGCTGCATTAGGCCTTCAAATTGGGTATGGAGTGTAGAGAGAGGGTGTGTTACACTCCAAGGTGTTCCCCAGGTTGCCTTTCCTGAGCTTCGATCTTCCGGCTCTCGTTTAGTAGTTCTTGGAAACTACACTGCATTAGGCCTTCAAATTGGGTATGGGGTGGAGAGAGAGGGTGTGTTACACTCCAAGGTGTTCCCCAGGTTGCCTTTCCTGAGCTTCGATCTTCCGGCTCTCGTTTAGTAGTTCTTGGAAACTACACTGCATTAGGCCTACAAAATGGGTATGGGGTGGAGAGAGATGGTGTGTTCCACTCCAAGGTGTTCCCCAGGTTGCCTTTCCTGAGCTTCGATCTTCCGGCTCTCGTTTAGTAGTTCTTGGAAACTACACTGAATTAGGCCTTCAAATTGGGTATGGGGTGTAGAGAGAGGGTGTGTTACACTCCAAGGTGTTCCCCAGGTTGCCTTTCCTGAGCTTCGATCTTCCGGCTCTCGTTTAGTAGTTCTTGGAAACTACACTGCATTAGGCCTACAAATTGGGTATGGGGTGGAGAGAGATGGTGTGTTACACTCCAAGGTGTTCCCCAGGTTGCCTTTCCTGAGCTTCTATCTTCAGGCTCTCATTAAATTGTGGTTAAATGGAACAACTGCATTTGGCGTACTAGTTGGTTTGGGGCCTACTATCGGTGTCTGCCACTCCTTGCTGTTCTCCTGGTTTCCTGTCCTGAAATTCCATTTTCAGGCTCTCGTTAAGTAGTTGTTAATGTTAGACTGCATTTGGCCTACTAGTTGGGTTGGGGCCTACTATCGGTGTCTGCCACTCCTTGCTGTTCTCCTCCACTGAACAAAGCTGTGCCGCCTGTTTACTACGGTTGCCAATTTTGAACTGCATTTCGACTACTTACTGATTTGGCCCTACTCTCTGTGTCAGCCTCTCATTCCAGTTGTCCTCCACTGCAATGCCCCCTGGTTATTCCTGTGTTACCAATTTTGAACTGCATTTAGCCCACTTTATTCTTTGGGCCTATATCTGTGTTTCCACTTCATCGTGCCCATTGCCCAGCCAGTGATAGATGAGTCTGCTGGTACATTGACCCATAACGCAACATTCCCCGTGCATGCTACACAACAACATTGTGACCCTGCTGAAAGTCAGGTTGCTCTTCCCGCATACCATACCACCTTACACGGGAACAAAGAGGAAGGTGCAGATGAAAGTGCAGGTTCCTTCATCAGGTGGGGGGAGGAATACTAGTTGGCGACGTCACTGGCACAGGGCCTCTCATAGTACGCAAAAGTGTTGCTGCCGGTGGGAGGCGCCCCCGCCGTGCAAACACACCGCTCTACTTTGAGGGGCCCTGTGCCAGTGCCAATGCCAACAAGTGGGCCCCCCCTGCTTGCTCAGGATCACAGCACTTGCAAAGTTGAAATACTTACCTCTCCCTGCTCCACTGCCGTGACGTGGTCCAGATATCCTGGGCCCACTAATTACTTGAACCAGCCCTACCCCACACAACTTTAGCCAAATGACCCCCAATTTAAAATGCCTTCCAATTATTATAAGGTAAATTACGCTTGACAAGCTTCATTAAGAAGAATGGATGGTTTTGACATTAAAATGGGCACTCTAGGTGTTTTCCTGGCCCCCACTCACTGCCGACTATGCTGCCCCATTGACTTGCATTGGGTTTCGTGTTTCGGTCGATCCCGACTTTACGTCATAATCGGCCGATTTCACTCGACCCGACTTTTGAGATAGTCGGGTTTCGCGAAACCCGGCTCGACTCTAAAAAGGTCAAGGTCGCTCAACTCTAGTGCAGAGCACTATATGGCACAGCTATGGGGAAATAATGATCTATTTTTATTTTTGAAATTCACCGGTAAATGCTGCAGTTCCACCCTAGGCTTATACTCGAGTCAATAAGTTTTCCCAGTTTTTTGTGGCAAAATTAGGGGGGTTGGCTTATACTCGGGTCGGCTTATACTCGAGTATATACGGTACTTAGAGAATAAGTAGGACAAACAAGGGCAAACAATCCGAGGTCAAGTCCAGGAAATGGTGCAGTACAACAAGGAGTAGTCTGAGACAAAATCCAATACATGAGCCGAGGTCAGGAAAGCCAGAAAGAGAAAACAGTTTACAGGGAGCAGGCACAAGAAAAGTCAGGTCACAAGCAAAGGGGTCAAAGTCCGGGTAGCAAATCAAATCAAGCTGGGTCAGGCACAGATCACAAAGAGATCAGTCTTACACAGGCAGCAGCAAAAGTGTACGATTGAGGCCGGAGTCACACTACAGCGTAATACGGACGAGTGCTAAGCAATAAAAAAATCGCATAGCACTCAGACCAATGTTAATCTATGGAGCAGCTCCCATCATCCATTTTTTTCTCATCCGTATTATACTTTGGAGTGAAATCGCACCATGCTGCGATTGTCCGCGTATCTCAGCTGAGAAACGCCAATGCAAGTCTATGGGTGCGAGAAAAAAATCGCACAGCACACGGACCATGTAACTTGAGAGAAATTCTCAGGCATTTGCCAGGTGACAGGAAATTGCCTCAGCCATTATTCAGGAAGATTTGACATGCTAATAAGTTCAACAACAAGCCACCAGCACGCCTCTACGGAGTACAGCAAGATGTCAAGGCAAATTAACGTGGATCTTCTGATAGATTTGGTGCAGGAGAGGCCTGAAATATGGGATGTACGTGATGCACATTATGTCGATCGTGCCCTCAAGGACGCCTCGTGGAAGCGTATCTGCCGGCAAATGTTTGCTACATATGAAGAAAGTACACCTCAGGTGCAGCATGAAATGAGTAAGTACTACCCTAAATTTTGATAAAAAATGAGTTGCTTAAAAGGAAGCAGCAAATGCAAAAACCATCATCATATGTGATGTAATGCCTGCTAGCCTGGTTGTTTTAAACTTTACACTTGTCAAGTAGCATGCCACATTAGGCTTTAACCTACATTTGCCTATAGTTGCTCTGTCATCCTAATGTCACAAATTTTTGGGTTAACTTTGTAGTGTCTGATGTCATGAGACAGTGGCGGAGCTGCTGTGACCAGATCCGCAGAGAGTGTCAGAATCGGGCCAGGAGTGGGTCAGAGGGACCCAAAAAGAGAAAATATATTTACTATGATCGGTTACATTTTCTGGCTCCAGTTCTTGATCTCCGTCCGTAAGTGCTTGAGTCATCACACCACACATTTGCCACGTGGTGTTACAGTATGAAAATTTTTTTTTTTAAATTATTTTTATGAAAAAGAGAACAGAAACAAACCTAACTGAGCGGGAGACTGGCTCAGATTCGGAGGTCCAACTCAACCCACTTGGTGAAGGGGAAGAACAGGTTGGAGCATCTTCGCAACTATCATCAAGTCACCAACAACCACCACCAGCACGGCCTTCTGCGGGACAGGAGCCAAATGAAGAATAGGAGGATTGTGGGCAGAGTAGCAGCCCAACACTCCCAATTGATACCTGACCACAGCCTGCAGTAGTCTCACGCCGTGGCCACTGCAGGAGGGAGCTTTCTACCACTGGAACCAAATGGCAAGTGGATACTGGGGTATTGAACTACCTGTCCAGCACTGCCTATGATGATGGAGAAGAGCCGTATGCACAGAGTCTGGCATGCTATCTCTGCTCAATCCCCAGAGAAGTGATGCTGCGGGCCAGAGGTGCACTTCAAATAGTTTTAGATGCATGCACCCCACCCAATAACCCCATTCCAATATTGTCTTACCTTGAAAGATGGCAACTTTCAAGGCAAAACATTCTCCAAATGGCTGCACAACCAGAGGAGAACACAAGATCTGATAATGAACCCCCTTCCACACTGAGTCCTTCACCACAAATACCTGAAGGCCCAATACAACATTGGCCACAACATGGCTAATTCAAGCCACCAGCTGCACTTCACCAGTATGGCCACTTGACCATACCCAGTGTAGGAGCGTGGCCACTACATGGGTATGGTCGACATGGACATTTTTGGGGGTATCCACTAATGTGTACTGCCAATACCCAGGATTATTATCTTCGGCAAAACCAAAATGCTCAGTACCAGCATGTCCCACACCCAGTCCCTTCCATGCTCCATCATGGATTAACTGTATATGCTGTGACCATTGTCCTGACCCTATTTAGGGCAGTATTTGATTCATGAGCTGTGATTTCATGATGGTCCTCCTCAGACATAGTATGGGACATTGTGTGTTATGGAGTCAGATTGGTGACTCAAGGTGATATTAATTTTGGTCCACACTGCTGTTTAGAAGTACTGTGGCCCTCTTCTGACCCTATTTAGGGCAGTATCTGATTTATGAGCTGTGATTACATGGTGGTTCACAGCACCTTTTTGTCTGAGGATAATCTATGTTTTGGAGTCTGACCAGTGATCCAGTGTGGATAATAGTTTCTCTCTTTACCACCAGGCATCTATAACCAACCATAATAAGATATTTATTGTTATCATTTCAAACTGTCTATTAATTTTGGTGGGAAAGAGAAAGATAGAGAGAAATAAATATTTAGCTTCGGCTTTTCTCCTTTAACGCATTTGAACAAATGAGACAAGTGAATAATTTTGTTGCACTCCACTTGCCTATAGGCTGACTTGGTTAATTTGCCATAAGGGGGTCATTTATCTTCCATTTTTTTAAATAAATCTAGGCCTTCATAGTAAGGACAAATACCCCCTCACCTATTATTTATGTTTTTTCATTTTTTCATACTTTCATTTTTTCTATTTTTGTGTTTTTCTTTTTTTTGTGTTTTTTCATGGGCAACGGGTGTAGTGGGACATATTTCTACCATAAGGACATATAGGGACAGAAGGGCGAGCTGCCGTAGAGTGGGGGCGCTTACCGCTGAAAGTTAGGGTGCCAACCTCCACTGTCAGTAGGGCCTAGCTGAGTATTTCCATAGGACCCAATAGGACACATTGTGGTTACTTATCTGATTCCCTGTGGCAATTTTGTAGTTTTGAGGTACTTGTCTTCAAATTTGGAATGTTTTTTAAAACTTTATACATTAAAAGTTATATTTTAGGGGTCCTTGTTCTTGTTTTGGCTTTCCTTTGGTTAATTTGGGATCTCTAGAGATTTGTTTGGGGTTCAAATATGAAGAGAATGTCCAGAGCTGAGCTGAAGGGGAACAGAAGCAGAATACTCCAGCAAGGAAGCAGACACCTGAACCTGGTTTTAAACAAACGAACAGGAAGTGGGACAAACAAAAACAGCAAACTCCATCTTAACAAAGGGCAAGATCATTCACAAGGTGATTTGGAAAACCCGGAATACTGACATTACTCCCCCCCTAGAAATGGCCTCAGGATGGTCCTGGACCAGGCTTGTCTGGGTATCTACGATAAAACTGAGCAACCTTCAGGGGAGCATTGATGTTACTTACTGGTTCCCAAGAATTGTTTTCAGGAGAGTAACCCTGCCATCTAACAAGATACTGAAGCCGGTTCCTATGAAGTCTTGAATCGATAGTGTCCTGTACCACAAATTATTCTTCACCATCAACCAACACTGGTGGAGGGGGAGGTACTATACGTCCCTGATATGTGTTAAGAGAGACCGGTTTTAATAAAGAAACATCAAATACTGGGTGTACTTTTAGAGTTTGTGGTAGCTTCAGTCGACAAACAACAGCGTTCACAATCCCGGTGAGCTTGAATGGACCAATGAACTTCTGTCCCAGTTTCTGCGAAGGAACACCTAATTTCTAGGTGGACAACCAAACAGAGTCTCCTACCTTAGGCCTCTTTCACACGTCCAGATAATTCCGGTACCGGAGAAATCGGTATCGGAATTATCCATGTCCATGTGTCCGTGGGCTCACGTAGCACATCAGTGTGGCACACGTGCGGCAGCCGTGTGCCGCCCGTGTGCCGACTGAGGACCACACGGACCATGCAGGAGACAGCGCTACAGTTAAGCGCTGTCCCCTGCGTGTGGTGCTGAAGCCGGTATTCATCCCTTCTTCCCAGCAGCGTTCGCTGGAAAGAAGGAAAGAAAATTCTTCTTTTTTTTTCTTTTCCCTTAAAAATAAAGTTTGTGCATCCCCTCCCGCCTCCCATCCCCTGTGTCCCCCCCCCCCCCCCCGCTTGCCAGCAAATACTCACCGACACCCAGCTCCAGCGATGTCTCCTCTCAGCGCCGGCAGCAGGCCCTGTGTGAGTGGTCACGTGGTCCCGCTCATTACAGTGAGGAATATGCGCATATTCCTCACTGTAATGAGCGGGACCACGGGACCGCTCACACAGCACAGGCTGCAGCTGCTGAGAGGAGACATCACTGGAGCTGGGTGTCGGTGAGTATTTCCTGGCAAGCGGGGGGGCGCACAGGGGATGGGAGGCGGGAGGGACCGCACAAACTTTATTTTTAAGGGAAAAAAAAAAAGAATTTTCATTCCTTCTTTCCAGCGAACGCTGCTGGGAAGAAGGGATGAATTCCGGCTTCAGCACCACACGCAGAGGGGACAGCGCTTACTGTAGCGCTGTCTCTCCTGCAGGCGGTACGTGCACACGGAGGAGAGTGCACACTGTTCTCCGTGTGCACGTGTGCGGGACGCTTTGCGGACCGTGCTGCCGGAGAGAAATGGACATGTCTCCGTGTTTTCAACACGGACACACGGTCCATGAAAACACGGACACATGTGCATAGGCCCATTCATTTCAATGGGTCTACGTGTGTCAGTGTCTCCAGTACGTGAAAAAACTGTCATTACACATACCGGAGACACTGACGTGTGAAAGAGGCCTTATACATAGGTGCCGGTTTCCGGAATCTATCGACCGACTTATTGTAGCGCTCCTGTGCTGCGGTCAGGGAGTCTTTCAAAACTTCAAGATTACGTTGCAACAGCACCACTCTGTCTTGAACTGCCGGTACCGAAGTAGCAACCGGAGACCTAGGCAAAATATTTGGATGATATCCCAGATTGGCAAAAAAAGGCGTTACCTTCGTGGAACTGCTCTGTGAGTTGTTATACGAAAATTCTGCTAAAGGATGTAGCTTCAGCCAATCATCCTGCAAATGACTGATGTAACAGCGTAGATATTGCTCCAAGGTTTAATTGGTCCGTTCGGTCTGCCCGTTGGTGTGAGGGTGGTATGCAGAAGACAAGCAAACATTAATGTGGAGCGCAGAACAAAATCCTTTCCAAAACCTAGAGGTAAATTGTATTCCCCGGTCAGAGATGATCTCATCTGGTACCCCATGCAGCTGGAAAACGTTCTGGCTAACCAGATCCACTGTCTCTGTAGCTGAGGTAAGACCAATGCAAGGAATAAAATGAGCAGCCTTCGTTAAACGGTCCATTACCACCAAAATAGTATTTTTAGCACCAGAAGTGGGTAACTCTACAATAAAGTCCATCGAAATAGACCCCCAAGGGTGAGATGGTACGGGTAGCGGCTTACGAAAGCCAGTAGGTGAAACATGAGGAACTTTGTACCGAGCACAAACCTCACAATAGCGGACATAGTCATTCACATCTTTCAAGCAGGTAGGCCACCAGAAAAAGCTACTTAAAAATTCCTGCGTCTTCTGTACCCCCCTATGCCCAGCCAAAACGGAGTCGTGGACCAATTTGAGAATTCGAAGACTCACAGCCTCTGGGACATAAATGCATTGATCTCTAAGCCATATACCATTCTGAAAGATAAGATTCACATTGTCAGGTGGGGCAGCAAGAAATACGTCACCATCATGGGCCAGCTTGATCTCTTCCCACAAGTCCCGATCCTGGAGCACTCCTATGAAATTGGCATCAGACAAGATGGTCTTAGACGGGGTCCCAGGCACAGAGTCCATCGTGTGGATTCGGGATAATGCATCGGCTTTCCCATTACGTGAACCTGGGTGGCACAAGATAATAAAATCAAACTGGTTCAAGAACAAACTCCACCTAGCTTTTTGAGGAGAGAGACATCTGGTGGACTTAAGGAATTCCAAATTATGGTGATCTGTGAGCACTACTGCCTGCTGAGTTGCTCCCTGCAAATGGTGTCTCCATTCCTTAAAGGCGGAAATAATTGCCAAAAGTTCCTTATCTGCAATGTCATAGTTCAGTTCAGCAGATGATAACCTGCGAGAAAAGAAGGCACACAGGTGCAGCAAACCTTTGTCTCCGGTTCGTTGTGAGAGGATTGCTCCCAGTGCACAGTCAGAAGCGTCCACCTCCACGACAAAAGGCAGTGCAGGATCTAGATGCATCAATATCAGAGCCGTGGTAAAACAAACCTTGAGGTGGTTAAAGGCTCCCTGGGCTTGGGAAGACCATAGAAACTTCTTCCCTTTTTTAGTGAGGAGAGTGATGGGATGGACAATTTGCAAAAAATTCCAGATAAAACATCTATAAAAGTTAGCAAAACCAATGAATCCTTGTACCTCTTTAATGTTTCCTGGTACCGGTCAATCTGTGATCTCCTGGATCTTACTGGACTCCATATTAAATCCATGGGGAGAAATAACATAGCCTAAAAATTTAATTTTGGAGCAATGAAATTCACTCTTTTCGAGTTTGATGTACCAATGATTATCTCTCAAACATCTGAGCACGGTCTTAACATGTTCCTGATATTCCTATAGGGAATCAGATAAAATCAAGATGTCATCCAGGTAAATTACTACATAAGGATCCAGTAAATCTCTGAAAATATCGTTGGCTAAGTGTTGGAAAGCAGCAGGAGCGTTACAGAGTCTGTATGGCATCATTAAATATTCAAAATGTCCATATCGGCATCTGAAAGCTGTCCTCCATTCGTCTCTGGGACGTATACGGAGTAAATTATATGCCCCGCAAAGATCTAATTTGGTTAATATTTTAGCTTGGTGAACTCTCTCCAACAATTCAGGAATTAGCGGCAACGGGTACCTGTTACGTATGGTTACCTTATTTAGCTCCCGGTAGTCAAAACAAGATCTTAGAGTCCCATCTTTCTTCTTTACAAAGAATATGGGAGCTCCCGCTGGTGAAGAAGATGATCGGATAAACCCCTTGGCTAAATTCTCATCTATGTTTTCTCGTAATGTCTTTAATTCTGGAGCTGCCAACGGGTAAACATGGCCGAAAGGAATCGCTGTCCCAGGAAGCAGTTCTATGGGGCAGTCATATGGTCTATGTGGAGGGAGTTGGTCTGCTTTCCTCTTGTCACAAACGTCCAAGAATTCCTGGTAAACCAGAGGGAGAGTAGATACCTGTATTGTTTCCTCCAAATTCTGGGTAACTGGAGCGTTACCGTTGGAATGATGGTAGGACTACACTTTGGGAGGAAGGATATCTCCTTGGTTTTCCAATTGATGTTTGGATTTTGTGACCGTAACCAGGGAATTCCTAAAATTACAGGAAAATGAGGAGAAGATATTAACATAAATGAAAGTGTTTCCTGATGGTCTGGTTCCATCTTATACTTCAGAAGCACCATCTCCCAGTCTACTGGTCCAGAAACTAATGGAGAACCAGCCACCATTTTCATGGTGACTGGGGAGGCTCTTAGTTCTGTATTAATACCATGTTCCCTGGCAAAAGAAGAATCCATTAAATTCCCACCTGCTCCAGAGAATATCATAGGAGAACTTGGTATCCCCTGTCCCTCCCACAGAATCTGAATAGGAATAGAACAATGTGAGTATTTCTCCCCTTGATCTTTAGGGGAAGTCAACATCACTGTTAGGGGAACCACAGCATCTAGATGTAAACTGGTCTCTGAAACTTCTGACTCAGTGTCCGTATTGTCATAATCCCCTTCTGCCGCCAACACCTTGCTAGGTCGCCTGGGACATTTAGGACAATTAATGAGGAAATGATCCAATTGACCGCATTAAAAACATAAGCGCTCACGAAAACAATATTCACGACGTTCATTACTCTCACGTTTTTGTAGTGAGTCCACCTACATAGGCACCTACTCAGCCTCCCCCAGGTTCTTGCTGGTAGTTTCCCTAGACAGAAGAGCAAAATTAGTGATATGATTTAAAGCTGCCCATTTCTCTTGTCTGCGTTCAGTTAGGTGGATATCAATATGCACACAGTGTTGTAAAAATAACTCAAACTCCTGTGGAGACTCTGAGCGAGCTAGCTCATCTTTGATTGTACTGGACAACACTTTCCTAAAAATTGGAAATAAAGCATTGTTATCCCAGTTGGTATCCACCACTAACCTCTTAAATTCAGTAATATATTCTATGACTGAACGTTTTCCCTGGCGTAAGGAAAGCGAGGCAGTTTCAGAGGTGGCACGGCAGCTGGGATCATCGAACATTTGCGCCATAGCTGCCAGAAAATCATCCAAATTATTTAGATGGGCAATGCGACTTTTAACCATAGGATTTGCCAAGCCAGGGCCCATGATGTCAACAACATAATAATACATAATACCTTAGATCTATCAGTCTGGTAGTAGGAGGCATGTACATCAAAGAATAATATGCATTGATTAACAAACCCGCGGAATTGACTTCGGTCACCATTAAACTGGAAAGGAGGCAATTTAGGCATACTGGTGGGTGGTGTATGCTGAGCAGGTGAGGTCTCCTGAGCTTCTATCAAGGTACGCAAATCTTGGAGAGCCTGACCAAACACCTGCGCATTGTGGCCAGCCCGGGAGTCCATGTCTCTAATTTTATTTTGTACAGCCTCCATCTCCTGCTGTAAGGAGTTAATCATAGCAAACATCTTGTCTACCCGTGTCTCTGTCATTGCCCCAGCAGAATCCTTTTTTAGCTGGAGTGTTATGAACAGGTGATTCAGAACCACAATGGACCTAGTGGTTAAGAGCACACAAAGTGACCTGATAGTTACTAACATAGGACGAGCTCTGAGACGTGGGAACTCTGCTGACCGCAATCCCTAATCCTATCATACCACACTAGAGGTAGCCGTGGATTGCGCCTAACGCTCCCTATGCAACTCGGCACAGCCTGAGAAACTAGCAAGCCCTGAAGATAGAAAAATAAGCCTACCTTGCCTCAGAGAAATTCCCCAAAGGAAAAGGCAGCCCCCCACATATAATGACTGTGAGTTAAGATGAAAATACAAACACAGAGATGAAATAGATTTTAGCAAAGTGAGGCCCGACTTACTGAATAGACTGAGGATAGGAAAGATAGCTTTGCGGTCAGCACAAAAACCTACAAACAACCACGCAGAGGGGGCAAAAAGACCCTCCGCACCGACTAACGGTACGGAGGTGCTCCCTCTGCGTCTCAGAGCTTCCAGCAAGCAAGAAAAACCAATATAGCAAGCTGGACAGAAAATATAGCAAACAAAAGTAACACAAGCAAAACTTAGCTTATGCAGGGCAGACAGGCCACAAGAACGATCCAGGAGAGAGCAAGACCAATACTGGAACATTGACTGGAGGCCAGGAACAAAGAACTAGGTGGAGTTAAATAGAGCAGCACCTAACGACTTAACCTCGTCACCTGAGGAAGGAAACTCAGAAGCCGCAGCCCCACTCACATCCACCAGAGGAAGCTCATAGACAGAACCAGCCGAAGTACCACTCATGACCACAGGAGAGAGCTTGACCACAGAATTCACAACAGTACCCCCCCCTTGAGGAGGGGTCACCGAACCCTCACCAGAGCCCCCAGGCCGACCAGGATGAGCCAAATGAAAGGCACGAACCAGATCGGCAGCATGAACATCAGAGGCAAAGACCCAGGAATTATCTTCCTGACCATAGCCCTTCCACTTAACCAGGTACTGGAGTTTCCATCTCGAAATACGAGAATCCAAAATCTTTTCCACTATATACTCCAACTCCCCCTCAACCAAAACCGGGGCAGGAGGATCAACGGATGGAACCACAGGTGCCACGTATCTCCGCAACAATGACCTATGGAATACGTTATGGATGGAAAAAGAAGCTGGAAGGGTCAAATGAAAAGACACAGGATTAAGAACCTCAGAAATCCTATACAGACCAATGAGCCTGTCTAGGCTTCAAATGTTTGGCAGACTCGAGATAAGTCAAGTTCTTGTGATCAGTCAAGACTACCACGCGATGCTTAGCTCCTTCAAGCCAATGACGCCACTCCTCGAATGCCCACTTCATGGCCAGCAACTCTCGATTGCCAACATCATAATTACGCTCAGCAGGCGAAAACTTCCTGGAAAAGAAGGCGCATGGTTTCATCACCGAGCCATCAGAACTTCTTTGCGACAAAACAGCCCCTGCTCCCAATGGCGACGACGACGGGCGAATATGACCCTTCTCCAAGGATTCCTTTACGTAACTCCACATAGCGGCGTGCTCAGGCACAGACAAATTAAACAGTCGACCTTTAGGAAACTTACTACCAGGAATCAAATCGATAGCACAATCACAATCCCTATGCGGAGGTAGGGCACTGGACTTGGGCTCATCAAATACATCCCGGTAATCCGACAAGAACTCTGGGACCTCAGAAGGGGTGGATGATGAAATAGACAGAAAAGGAACATCATCATGTACCCCCTGACAACCCCAGCTGTACACAGACATTGATTTCCAATCCAATACTGGGTTATGGACTTGTAGCCATGGCAACCCCAGCACGACCACATCATGCAGATTATGCAACACCAAAAAGCGAATATCCTCCTGATGCGCAGGAGCCATGCACATGGTCAGCTGGGTCCAGTACTGAGGCTTATTCTTGGCTAAAGGCGTAGCATCAATTCCTCTCAATGGAATAGGATACTGCAAGGGCTCCAAGAAAAACCCACAGCGCCTAGCATACTCCAAGTCCATCAGATTCAGGGCAGCGCCTGAATCCACAAATGCCATGACAGAATAGGATGACAAAGAGCAGATCAAAGTAACGGACAAAAGAAATTTCAACTGTACCGTACCAATGGTGGCAGACCTAGCGAACCGCTTAGTGCGCTTAGGACAATCGGAGATAGCATGAGTGGAATCACCACAGTAAAAACACAGCCCATTCTGACGTCTGTGTTCTTGCCGTACAGCTCTGGTCAAAGTCCTATCGCACTGCATAGGCTGAGGTCCATGCTCAGATAATACCGCCAAATGGTGCACAGTTTTACGCTCACGCAAGCGTCGACCGATCTGAATGGCCAAAGACATAGAGTCATTCAGACCAGCAGGCATAGGAAATCCCACCATGACATCCTTAAGGGCTTCAGAGAGACCTTTTCTGAAAATTGCTGCCAGCGCACATTCATTCCATTGAGTGAGCACAGACCACTTCCTAAACTTCTGACAATATATCTCTACCTCATCCTGACCCTGAGACAGAGTCAGCAAATTTTTCTCTGCCTGATCCACTGAATTAGGTTCATCATACAGCAATCCAAGCGCCAGAAAAAACGCATCAATATTACATAATGCAGGATCTCCTGGCGCAAGGGAAAATGCCCAGTCTTGAGGCTCGCCACGTAATAAAGAAATAATGATCTTAACTTGTTGAACTGGGTCACCAGAGGAGCGGGGTTTCAAAGCCAGAAACAGTTTACAATTATTCTTAAAACTCAGAAACTTAGCTCTATCTCCAGAAAACAAATCAGGAATAGGAATTCTTGGCTCTAACATAGAATTCTGAACCACAAAGTCTCGAATATTTTGTACTGTTGCAGTGAGATGATCCACACAAGAAGACAGATCTTTAATGTCCATCACTACACCTGTGTCCTGAACCACCCAAATGTCTAGGGGAAAAGAAAGACAAAACACAGTACAGAGAAAAAAAAATGGTCTCAGAACTTCTCTTTTCCCTCTATTGAGAAGCATTAGTACTTTGGGCCTCCAGTACTGTTATGAACAGGTGATTCAGAACCACAATGGACCTAGTGGTTAAGAGCACACAAAGTGACCTGATAGTTACTAACATAGGACGAGCTCTGAGACGTGGGAACTCTGCTGACCGCAATCCCTAATCCTATCATACCACACTAGAGGTAGCCGTGGATTGCGCCTAACGCTCCCTATGCAACTCGGCACAGCCTGAGAAACTAGCAAGCCCTGAAGATAGAAAAATAAGCCTACCTTGCCTCAGAGAAATTCCCCAAAGGAAAAGGCAGCCCCCCACATATAATGACAGTGAGTTAAGATGAAAATACAAACACAGAGATGAAATAGATTTTAGCAAAGTGAGGCCCAACTTACTGAATAGACTGAGGATAGGAAAGATAGCTTTGCGGTCAGCACAAAAACCTACAAACAACCACGCAGAGGGGGCAAAAAGACCCTCCGCACCGACTAACGGTACGGAGGTGCTCCCTCTGCGTCTCAGAGCTTCCAGCAAGCAAGAAAAACCAATATAGCAAGCTGGACAGAAAATATAGCAAACAAAAGTAACACAAGCAAAACTTAGCTTATGCTAGGCAGACAGGCCACAAGAACGATCCAGGAGAGAGCAAGACCAATACTGGAACATTGACTGGAGGCCAGGAACAAAGAACTAGGTGGAGTTAAATAGAGCAGCACCTAACGACTTAACCTCGTCACCTGAGGAAGGAAACTCAGAAGCCGCAGCCCCACTCACATCCACCAGAGGAAGCTCATAGACAGAACCAGCCGAAGTACCACTCATGACCACAGGAGGGAGCTTGACCACAGAATTCACAATACTGGAGTATCCTGTAATACTATTGTAGGAACTCGAGGATTCTGATAGCGTGGGACAACATAACATAGAGAGTGTAGCTTACATATGCAGAGAATGTCCAGAGCCAGGGGTAGAGGCATACTCAGAACAAGCAGCTGAGCTGAAGGGGAACAAAAGCAGAATACTCCAGCAAATATGCTGACACCTGAACCGGGTTTTAAACAAACAAACATACAGGAAGTAGGGCAGACAAAAACAGCAAACTCCATCTTAACAAAGGGCAAGATTATTCACAAGGTGATTTGGAAAACCTGGAATTCTGACAACGAGACTGTGGAATGTGTGGGGGTAGAGGGACAAGTGACTGAAGCCCCTATGACTAAACAAATAAGACTAGAATCACGAGACAGCCAAGAGGTGCTTACAAAACGTATTGTTAGTGACAATGCCCCTATGAATTTCCTGGGAGCAGATGTGTTGAGTGCTATCCAGGCCACCACACAGTACTCTCCTGAGGGTACTACAGTCACAAGTCCCCGCTCAGATAAACACTTGTGTAAGATTGCAGCAATGGTGCATATGACAAAAACAGTGAAAGTAACGCCTGACACAAAAATTTCTGAGGATGGGGAAATGAGACAGGTGCTAGACACAGTTTGGACACGGGGAAAAACTGATTTGGGTCGGCTGCCCATTCCCCCCATCATGATAAAATAAAATGAAGGAACCACACCTCTTTGGTTAAAGCAACTCCCCTTTAAGCCTAGCCAAATCAATGGCCCTGATCAGGGATATTAAAGAGTATGTTAAGGCAGGGGCTCAGGTGTAAGGATCTTCCCTCTGCATCACCCCTTTGTATCCCATTAAGAAAAACGACCCAAGTATTCCCCTGACACTTTCAGAATGGGTCATGACTTAAGGGCTATTAATGATGTTACAGAGAGTGTGACCTCAGTTGTCCCTAATACACACACCATACTGTCACAGATCCCAGTGACGTCAAAATGATTCACAATCACTGATTTGGCAAATGGATTCTTCACCTCATCCACAGATTGTACTATTACAGTACGTGGATGACCTCCTGCTCTGCTGCTTGAACCAGATGTCCTGCAAGGAAGCTACAGTTTCTTTGCTATGCTTTTTGGCAGAAAAGGGTTGCAAGATCTAACGTGACAAACTGCTACATACTGCTAGGCATGTGAGCTCACACTGACTTTTTCCTTTGACAATTTGTTCCCAATATGACATTAATGCCATACTCACACAAGTTCAACCAAAACACCTGTCTATGGATAGACAGCTCAGATTTGAATGTGCTCTAATACTAATTCTTGAACACATCTCCTTCAAAAGATATAATGTTTTGAATCCAGCCACCCTCCTGCCTGTGGATTCAGAAAAGGGGGAATTGGTGCCAGTGTTAGCAAGTGAAGAAGAGTACTTTGACATGATGCACGAACATGACTGCAAAGGAACTGATGAGTCAGGAGACAGTGGATTTTACATATGTTCATGGAAAAAAAACTTCCTAATGCATATTTTGAGGTTTTTATTTTTGTACATGGCTCCAGATACCACCCGGATGGGCGACTCTACACTGGATATGCAGTAGTATCCTCACATGAGGTAATCCGAGCTGGACCACTCCCTCCTCACATGTCGGTGCAGGAGGCAGAGTTGAAGGCACTCACTGAGGCGTGTAGAGCTGCTGCAGGTAAAGTCACTAATATTTACACAGATTTGAATTGTGCATGGGGAATATCCCATGATTATGGCCCTATCTGGAGAAGCAGAGCGTTTCTTATATCAGCCAGTAAGCCCATTAAAAATGCAGAGCTGGTGAAACAATTAATGGAGGCATTGAAGTTACCAGTCCAGGTTGGCATAATCAAGGTGAAAGCACACACGAACGGTGACTCCATGGAGGCAGAGGGCAACAGAAGGGCGGATGAGGCTGCTAAAGTAGCAGCAAGGCGGCCTAGGGAGCAGTGGACGGTGGCGAGGAGTCAGAGCATTCTAGCCACACTGAGCCTAGATGTCCTGAAATCCCTCCAGCTGCCCAAACAGAGAAGGAACACTGTGGAAGAATGGGAGCTGAGCTGAACTCAAATGGAGCATGGGAGAATAATGATAAATTGTATATACCAAGATCCCTGCTCCCAATCATGGCACAAGCAACACATGACCCCACTCACACCTCAAAATGTCACGTGGCCATGGTAAATGCCCTCTGGAACGCACCTGGTTTCAGTTACGCAGCCGCGAAACTCGTACAGTCATGCCTCATTTGTGCACAGCACAACCCAGGTAAAATAGTAAAAATCCCTAAGAAAGCGACACCCAGGCCTCTTTACCCATTTCAGAGACTGCAGACTGGCTACATACAGCTACCCAAGGTAGGAGTGTATGAAAAATGTCCTAGTATGTGTAGATCTCTTCTCTGGTTGGCTGGAAGCCTTTCCGGTAAAATGTGCAAATGCTGAAATGACTGCAGACAAACTGATGAAAGAACTGATCTGCAGGTATGGTGTCCTAGAAACCATAGAAAGCGATAAGGGCACACACTTCACGGGAGAAATAATGAGGGAAGTCATGCAGGCCCTGGGAGTACAGCAAGCATATCATGCACCATATAGACCACAAAGTAGTGGGAAAGTGGAAAGACTAAATGGGACACAAACTGAAAATGCAAAGGCCACGGCAGAGACAGGAAAGAGCTGGGTAGAGTGCTTGTCTCTTGCACTCTGCTCGGTCAGACAAACTCTAAATAGAAAGACAGGCTTGTCTCCTTTTGAAGTCCTGTTTCTTTAGTTCACCAAAGACTGGTCTGTACTTCCCACAGGTGCTATAAATGCAACGCGGTGCTATCACAGCCCATGTCCACGCCTTGCCGAAAAGACTTAATGTGGTGCATAAACATGTGCTCTCATCCATTTCAGATCCTAATGCCAGTGCAGACGTACATCTGCTGAATCCAGGTGATTGGGTGGTCATACACAGACACGTGAGAAGGAGCTTATATCCACGGTTTGACGGCCCGTTTTAAAGTCCAGCTGACCACATTCACCTCTGTGAAACTGGAGGGAAAGCCCACCTGGATCCACGCCAGTCACTGCAAGATCTTTTCTCCAGCAGAATGACTGTTCTCCTAATCACCTTGCTGGCAGTGGTAGGATTTTTGCACCCTACAGAGACACTGGATAAACTTTTAAGAGTTGACAGGGACAACACACTTATTCAACATCATGTTTTTCTTATAAAAGACGCGGAAGGACAAAAACTGTTGGACTGTTGGATGTGTACACACAGCCCAGTCTGCAAGGACTATGCTGTACTTAGCCTTACCCCTGGAGCCAAGGAAGGTATTAACACCACACTGCATACACAATGAGACATGGACTAAGATTTTCTAGGTTCCTTAAGGTTCTTAATGAGACTAATACAATATAGAGACTCTTTTTAAATCCAGTCAATTGGCTTAGCGGCCTAGCGGGATGGATTATTTTTGGTATTTTACAGACTTGCATCCAATTTTTATTATTTTGTTTATTGCTTTATGTAGCTGTAAAAGTGCTAATATATGCTTTACATAAGTTATTGAAGAGTGTATGTTTAACCCCTTAGTGACAGAGCCAATTTGGTACTTAATGACCAGGCCAATTTTTGCAATTCTGACCACTGTCACTTTATGAGGTTATAACTCTGGAACGCTTCAACGGATCCCGCTGATTCTGAGATTGTTTTTTCGAGACATATTTTACTTCATGTTAGTGGTAACATTTCTTCGATATTACTTGCGATTATTTATGAAAAAAACGGAAATATGGCGAAAATTTTTAAAATTTTGCAATTTTCAAACTTTGTATTTTTATGACCTTAAATCAGAGAGATATGTCACAAAAAATAGTTAATAAATAACATTTCCCACATGTCTACTTTACATCATCACAATTTTGGAAACAAAATTTTTTTTTTGTTAGGGAGTTATAAGGGTTAAAAGTTGACCAGCAATTTCTCATTTTTACAACACCATTTTTTTTAGGGACCACATCACATTTGAAGTCATTTTGAGGGGTCTATATGATAGAAAATAATGAAGTGTGACACCATTCTAAAAACTACACCCCTCAAGGTTCTCAAAACCACATTAAAGAAGTTTATTAACCCTTTACGTGCTTCACAGGAACTGAAACAATGTGGAAGGAAAAAATGAACATTTAACTTTTTTTTGCAAACATCTTAATTCAGAATCATTTTTTTTATTTTCACAAGTGTAAAAACAGAAATGTAACCATAAATTTTGTTATGCAATTTCTCCTGAACACGCCAATACCCCATATGTGGGGGTAAACCACTTTTTGGGCGCACCGCAGAACTTAGAATTGAAGGAGCGCCGTTTGACTTTTTCAATGCAGAATTGGCTGGAATTGAGATCGGACGCCATGTCACGTTTAGAGAGCCCCTGATGTGCCTAAACAGTGGAAACCCCCCACAAGTGACACCATTTTGGAAACTAGACCCCTTAAGGAACTTATCTAGATGTGTGGTGAGCACTTTGAACCCCCATGTGCTTCACAGAAGTTTATAACGTAGAGCCGTGAAAATAAAAAATCGCTTTTGTTTACACAAAGATGATTTTTCGCCCACAAATTCTTATTTTCACAAGCGTAACAGGAGAAATTAGACCACAAAAGTTGTTGTGCGATTTCTCCTGAATATGTTGATACCCCATATGTGAGGGTAAACCACTGTTTGGGTGCACCGCAGAGCTTGGAAGTGAAGGAGCGCCGTTTTACTTTTTCAATGTAGAATTGGCTGGAATTGAGATTGGACGCCATGTCGCGTTTGGAGAGCCTCTGATGTGCCTAAACAGTGGAATCCCCCCACAAGTGACCCCATTTTGGAAACTAGACCCCTTAAGGAACATATCTAGATGTGTGGTGAGCACTTTGAACCCCCATGTGCTTCACAGAAGTTTATAATGAAGAGCCGTGAAAAAAAAAAATCGCATTTTTTCTACAAAAATGATCTTTTTGCCCACAAATTTTTATTTTCACAAGGGTAACAGGAGTAATTAGACCACAAAAGTTGTTGTGCAATTTCTCCTGAGTACGCTGATACCCAATATGTAGGGGTAAACCACTGTTAGGGCGCACCGCAGAGCTTGGAATAGAAGGAGTGCCGTTTTACTTTTTCAATGTAGAATTGGCTGGAATTGAGATTGGACGCCATGTCGCGTTTGGAGAGCCTCTGATGTGCCTAAACAGTAGAAACCCCCCACAAGTGACACCATTTTGGAAACTAGACCCCTTAAGGAACTTATCTAGATGTGTGGCAAGCACTTTGAACCCCCATGTGCTTCACAGAAGTTTATAACGTAGAGCCGTGAAAATAAAAAATCGCTTTTGTTTACACAAAAATGATTCTTCGCCCACAAATTCTTATTTTCACAAGCGTAACAGGAGAAATTAGACCACAAAAGTTGTTGTGCGATTTCTCCTGAATACGTTGATACCCCATATGTGAGGGTAAACCACTGTTTGGGTGCACCGCAGAGCTTGGAAGTGAAGGAGCGCCGTTTTACTTTTTCAATGTAGAATTGGCTGGAATTGAGATTGGACGCCATGTCGCGTTTGGAGAGCCTCTGATGTGCCTAAACAGTGGAAACCCCCCACAAGTGACCCCATTTTGGAAACTAGACCCCTTAAGGAACATATCTAGATGTGTGGTGAGCACTTTGAACCCCCATGTGCTTCACAGAAGTTTATAATGAAGAGCCGTGAAAAAAAAAATCGCATTTTTTCTACAAAAATGATCTTTTTGCCCACAAATTTTTATTTTCACAAGGGTAACAGGAGTAATTAGACCACAAAAGTTGTTGTGCAATTTCTCCTGAGTACGCTGATACCCAATATGTAGGGGTAAACCACTGTTAGGGCGCACCGCAGAGCTTGGAATAGAAGGAGTGCCGTTTTACTTTTTCAATGTAGAATTGGCTGGAATTGAGATTGGACGCCATGTCGCGTTTGGAGAGCCTCTGATGTGCCTAAACAGTAGAAACCCCCCACAAGTGACACCATTTTGGAAACTAGACCCCTTAAGGAACTTATCTAGATGTGTGGCAAGCACTTTGAACCCCCATGTGCTTCACAGAAGTTTATAACGTAGAGCGGTGAAAAAAAAAATTGCATTTTTTCTACAAAAATGATCTTTTTGCCCACAAATTTTTATTTTCACAAGGGTAACAGGAGTAATTAGACCACTAAAGTTGTTGTGCAATTTCTCCTGAGTACGTCGATACCCAATATGTGGGGGTAAACCACTGTTTGGGCGCACCGCAGAGCTTGGAAGAGAAAGAGTGCCGTTTTACTTTTTCAATGTAGAATTGGCTGGAATTGAGATCGGACGCCATGTCGCGTTTGGAGAGCCCCTGATGTGCCTAAACAGTAGAAATCCCCCACAAGTGACCCCATTTTGGAAACTAGACCCCCCATGGAACTTATCTAGATGTGTGGTGAGAACCTTGAATGCCCAAGTGCTTCACAGAAGTTTATAATGCAGAGCCGTGAAAATAAAAAATATTTTTTTTTCCACAAAAAAGATTTTTTAGCCCCCAAGTTTTTATTTTCACAAGGGTAACAAGAGAAATTGGATGACAAAAGTTGTTGTCCAATTTGTCCTGAGTATGCTGGTACCCCATACGTGGGGGTAAACCACTGTTTGGGCGCACGGCAGAGCTCGGAAGGAAGGAGTGCCGTTTTGGAATGCAGACTTTGATAGAATGGTCTGCGGGTATTATGTTGCGTTTGCAGATCCCCTGATGTACATAACCAGTAGAAACCCTCCACAAGTGACCCCATTTTGGAAACTAGACCCCCCAAGGAACTTATCTAGATGTGTGGTGAGAACTTTGAATGCCCAAGTGCTTCACAGAAGTTTATAATGCAGAGTCGTGAAAATAAAAAATATTTTTTTTCCACAAAAAAGATATTGTAGCCCCCAAGTTTTTATTTTCATAAGGGTAACAGGAGAAATTGGACTGCAATAGTTGTTGTCCAATTTATCCCGAGTACGCTGATGCGCCATATGTGGGGGTAAACCACTGTTTGGGCGCACGGCAGAGCTCGGAAGGGAAGGAGCGCCTTTTTGGAATGCAGACTTTGATAGAATGGTCTGTGGGCATTATGTTGCGATTGCAGAGCCCCTGATGTACCTAAACTGTAGTAACCCCCCATAAGTGACCCCATTTTGGAAACTAGACCCCCCCAAGGAACTTATCTAGATGTGTGGTGAGAACTTTGAATGCCCAAGTACTTCACAGAAGTTTAGAATGCAGAGTCGTGAAAATAAAAAATATTTTTTTTTCACAAAAAAGATATTGTAGCCCCCAAGTTTTTATTTTCACAAGGGTAACAAGAGAAATTGGACCCCAGAAGTTGTTGTCCAATTTATCCCGAGTATGCTGAGGCCCCATATGTGGGGGTAAACCACTGTTTGGGCGCACGGCAGAGCTAGGAAGGGAAGGAGCGCCTTTTTGGAAAGCAGACTTTGATAGAATGGTCTGTGGGCATTATGTTGCGTTTGCAGAGCCCCTGATGTACCTAAACTGTAGTAACCCCCCACAAGTGACCCCATTTTGGAAACTAGACCCCCCAAGGAACTTATCTAGATGTGTGGTGAGAACTTTGAATGCCCAAGTGCTTCACAGAAGTTTAGAATGCAGAGTACGCTGATGCCCCATATGTAGGGGTAACCCACTGTTTGGGCGCACGGCAGAGCTCAGAAGGGAGGGAGCACCATTTGACTTTTTGAGCGCAAAATTGGCTGTCGTGTTTGGAGACCCCCTGATGTACCTAAACAATGGAAACCCCCCAATTCTAGCTCCAACCCTAACCCCAACACACCCCTAACCCTAATCCCAACCTGATCCATAATCCTAATCACTAACCCTAACCATAATCACAACCCTTACCCCAAAACAACCCTAATGTCAACCCTAACCATAACCCTAATCAAAACCCTAAATCCAACACACCCCTAATCCTAATCTCAACCCTAACCTCAAACCTAACCCTAATCCCAATACACCCCTAATCACAACCCTAACCTTAACCCTAATCCTAAACCTAACCCTAATCCCAAGCGTAACCCTAATGCCAACCCTAACCCTAATACCAACCCTAATCCAAACCCTAACCCTAATCCCAGCTGTAGCCCTAACTTTAGCCCCAACCCTAGCCCTAACTTTAGCCCCAACCCTAACCCTAGCCCTAAGGCTACTTTCACACTTGCGTCGTTTGGCATCCGTCGCAATCCGTCGTTTTGGACAAGAAACGGATCCTGCAAATGTGCCCGCAGGATGCGTTTTTTTCCCATAGACTTGTATTGCCGACGGATCGTGACGGATGGCCACACGTCGCGTCCGTCGTGCACTGGATCAGTTGTGTTTTGGCGGACCGTCGGCACAAAAAAAGTTCAATGAAAATTTTTTTGTACGTCGCATCCGCCATTTCTGACCGCGCATGCGTGGCCGTAACTCCGCCCCCTCCTCCCCAGGACATAGATTGGGCAGCGAATGCGTTGAAAAACTACAGCTGCTGCCCACGTTGTGCACAATTTTCACAACGTGCGTCGGTATGTCGGGCCGACGCATTGCGACGGCCCCGTACCGACGTAAGTGTGAAAGAAGCCTAACCCTAAATTTAGCCCCAACCCTAACCCTAAATTTAGCCCCAACCCTAACCCTAAATTTAGCCCCAACCCTAGCCCTAACCCTAGCCCTAACCCTAGCCCTAACCCTACCCCTAACCCTAACCCTACCCCTACCCCTAACCCTAACCCTACCCCTAACCCTACCCCTAACCCTAACCCTACCCCTACCCCTAACCCTACCCCTAAACCTACCCTAACCCTACCCCTAACCCTACCCCTAACCCTACCCCTAACCCTAACCCTACCCTAACCCTACCCTACCCCTAACCCTACCCTAACCCTACCCCTAACCCTACCCTAACCCTACCCCTAACCCTACCCCTAACCCTACCCCTAACCCTACCCCTAACCCTAATAGGAATATACTCACCCTCGGACGTGCCCTGCTTCTTTCCGGCAGCCTTCCTTCCTAAGAATCAGCGCTTCCAGGACCTTCGGTGACGTCGCGGTGACGTCACGGCTTCTGACTGGTCGCGCGGCGGTCACATGGGCGGTCGCGCGGCCAATCACAAGCCGCGACGTCACCACAAGGTCCTGAAAGCACTGATTCGAAGGAAGGAAGGTTCCCGGTTAGTACCAGGGCGCGTCAGAGGGTAAGTATAGCGATATTTTTTATTTTTATTCTTTATTTTACACTTAAATATGGATCCCAGGGCCTGAAGGAGAGTTTCCGCTCCTTCAGACCCTGGGAACCATTGGAAACCCAATGCACTGCATTGGGTTTCGAGTTTCGGCCGACCCCGACCCCGACTTTTTTATAGGATCGGCCGATTTCACTCGACCCGACTTTTGAAAAAGTCGGGTTTCGTGAAACCTGACCCGATCCTATAAAAGTAAAGGTCGCTCAACCCTACTGCTGACTAGGGAAGTGAGTGTCCACACTGAGGGTGGATGGGCGAAGCAGGTAGAAAGCCCCCTTATGAGTACTAGACCCATGAGACAGTAGCTCCTTTGTGGACATCAGCTAACCCCGTGGCAGAGGTTATACCATTTACAAAATGGGGAAATTGATATAGAAGGGTTAATGTTTTGCCTTTATTTGCTAGAATTGCTAGAATGTATTCTTTTGACACTGTAGTCTGTTAGTCTCCTCTTCAAGGATTAAGGATTAAGCGCTGTGGAATATGTTCGGCGCTATATAAATAAAATTATTATTATAAGGATTGTATACTTCTTATCTTATATGTTTTCAATAGTCAGCAAACAGCATGTTCTGGGTATGTGGGAAATAAAGGTCAGCATGACCCGGGGTAACAAGGGGGGCTATATGAGTTATATTTGTTGTAAATGGTATAAAATACTGCCTCTTACTGCATTACATCAGATAAAAGTGACTTTGCTCACAACCTGTGTGCATCTTCCTTTTTCTCCAAGCGTGCTTGTCAATGGAGGGCGTAATTCCACAATTTGGCCTAACTGGTGATCTGGCATGTCTGACATAGGGTCAGAATGCAAACAGCTACAACACTAAAGACACAAAAGAGAATAGTGAAACCAAAAATACTCAGTTTGAAAAAATGTTGCAGTAATCCGCAAGTGCTAGTAAAAGATGTAAAAAACAGGGTATTTGGTTGATACGTTTTTTGCAAAAAATGTATACTAAGCTGCTCTACCAATCTTCACGGTATACCCTTATCAGAGCAGTCCTAACTAATGTATGCAATCCCTATCTGATGTATTTAAAAACCTGATCATCTGTATATAACCTGTGTGAACAGGGTTCAGAGAGGAAAAATCCATGTGTGCATACAGGGTAGAACAGCTTTTGTGCAGATAGCCCAAGAGGAGTGGTGGAACTCCCCAGTCTTGTAGACACAAGAGAACAATTATGGAAACAGGAACACATGGGCTACTTGCACAGTGAACAAGTCTGTATGATCATGTTCACACACCACCAAGAAACCTGAAGACACAAAAGAGAATAGTGAAACCAAAAACACTCAGTTTGAAAAAATGTTGCAGTAATCCGCAAGTGCTAGTAAAAGATGTAAAAAACAGGGTATTTGGTTGATACGTTTTTTGCAAAAAATGTATACTAAGCTGCTCTACCAATCTTCACGGTATACCCTTATCAGAGCAGTCCTAACTAATGTATGCAATCCCTATCTGATGTATTTAAAAACCTGATCATCTGTATATAACCTGTGTGAACAGGGTTCAGAGAGGAAAAATCCATGTGTGCATACAGGGTAGAACAGCTTTTGTGCAGATAGCCCAAGAGGAGTGGTGGAACTCCCCAGTCTTGTAGACACAAGAGAACAATTATGGAAACAGGAACACATGGGCTACTTGCACAGTGAACAAGTCTGTATGATCATGTTCACACACCACCAAGAAACCTGAAGACACAAAAGAGAATAATGAAACCAAAAACACTCAGTTTGAAAAAATGTTGCAGTAATCCGCAAGTGCTAGTAAAAGATGTAAAAAACAGGGTATTTGGTTGATACGTTTTTTGCAAAAAATGTATACTAAGCTGCTCTACCAATCTTCACGGTATACCCTTATCAGAGCAGTCCTAACTAATGTATGCAATCCCTATCTGATGTATTTAAAAACCTGATCATCTGTATATAACCTGTGTGAACAGGGTTCAGAGAGGAAAAATCCATGTGTGCATACAGGGTAGAACAGCTTTTGTGCAGATAGCCCAAGAGGAGTGGTGGAACTCCCCAGTCTTGTAGACACAAGAGAACAATTATGGAAACAGGAACACATGGGCTACTTGCACAGTGAACAAGTCTGTATGATCATGTTCACACACCACCAAGAAACCTGAAGACACAAAAGAGAATAGTGAAACCAAAAACACTCAGTTTGAAAAAATGTTGCAGTAATCCGCAAGTGCTAGTAAAAGATGTAAAAAACAGGGTATTTGGTTGATACGTTTTTTGCAAAAAATGTATACTAAGCTGCTCTACCAATCTTCACGGTATACCCTTATCAGAGCAGTCCTAACTAATGTATGCAATCCCTATCTGATGTATTTAAAAACCTGATCATCTGTATATAACCTGTGTGAACAGGGTTCAGAGAGGAAAAATCCATGTGTGCATACAGGGTAGAACAGCTTTTGTGCAGATAGCCCAAGAGGAGTGGTGGAACTCCCCAGTCTTGTAGACACAAGAGAACAATTATGGAAACAGGAACACATGGGCTACTTGCACAGTGAACAAGTCTGTATGATCATGTTCACACACCACCAAGAAACCTGAAGACACAAAAGAGAATAATGAAACCAAAAACACTCAGTTTGAAAAAATGTTGCAGTAATCCGCAAGTGCTAGTAAAAGATGTAAAAAACAGGGTATTTGGTTGATACGTTTTTTGCAAAAAATGTATACTAAGCTGCTCTACCAATCTTCACGGTATACCCTTATCAGAGCAGTCCTAACTAATGTATGCAATCCCTATCTGATGTATTTAAAAACCTGATCATCTGTATATAACCTGTGTGAACAGGGTTCAGAGAGGAAAAATCCATGTGTGCATACAGGGTAGAACAGCTTTTGTGCAGATAGCCCAAGAGGAGTGGTGGAACTCCCCAGTCTTGTAGACACAAGAGAACAATTATGGAAACAGGAACACATGGGCTACTTGCACAGTGAACAAGTCTGTATGATCATGTTCACACACCACCAAGAAACCTGAAGACACAAAAGAGAATAGTGAAACCAAAAACACTCAGTTTGAAAAAATGTTGCAGTAATCCGCAAGTGCTAGTAAAAGATGTAAAAAACAGGGTATTTGGTTGATACGTTTTTTGCAAAAAATGTATACTAAGCTGCTCTACCAATCTTCACGGTATACCCTTATCAGAGCAGTCCTAACTAATGTATGCAATCCCTATCTGATGTATTTAAAAACCTGATCATCTGTATATAACCTGTGTGAACAGGGTTCAGAGAGGAAAAATCCATGTGTGCATACAGGGTAGAACAGCTTTTGTGCAGATAGCCCAAGAGGAGTGGTGGAACTCCCCAGTCTTGTAGACACAAGAGAACAATTATGGAAACAGGAACACATGGGCTACTTGCACAGTGAACAAGTCTGTATGATCATGTTCACACACCACCAAGAAACCTGAAGACACAAAAGAGAATAATGAAACCAAAAACACTCAGTTTGAAAAAATGTTGCAGTAATCCGCAAGTGCTAGTAAAAGATGTAAAAAACAGGGTATTTGGTTGATACGTTTTTTGCAAAAAATGTATACTAAGCTGCTCTACCAATCTTCACGGTATACCCTTATCAGAGCAGTCCTAACTAATGTATGCAATCCCTATCTGATGTATTTAAAAACCTGATCATCTGTATATAACCTGTGTGAACAGGGTTCAGAGAGGAAAAATCCATGTGTGCATACAGGGTAGAACAGCTTTTGTGCAGATAGCCCAAGAGGAGTGGTGGAACTCCCCAGTCTTGTAGACACAAGAGAACAATTATGGAAACAGGAACACATGGGCTACTTGCACAGTGAACAAGTCTGTATGATCATGTTCACACACCACCAAGAAACCTGAAGACACAAAAGAGAATAGTGAAACCAAAAACACTCAGTTTGAAAAAATGTTGCAGTAATCCGCAAGTGCTAGTAAAAGATGTAAAAAACAGGGTATTTGGTTGATACGTTTTTTGCAAAAAATGTATACTAAGCTGCTCTACCAATCTTCACGGTATACCCTTATCAGAGCAGTCCTAACTAATGTATGCAATCCCTATCTGATGTATTTAAAAACCTGATCATCTGTATATAACCTGTGTGAACAGGGTTCAGAGAGGAAAAATCCATGTGTGCATACAGGGTAGAACAGCTTTTGTGCAGATAGCCCAAGAGGAGTGGTGGAACTCCCCAGTCTTGTAGACACAAGAGAACAATTATGGAAACAGGAACACATGGGCTACTTGCACAGTGAACAAGTCTGTATGATCATGTTCACACACCACCAAGAAACCTGAAGACACAAAAGAGAATAGTGAAACCAAAAACACTCAGTTTGAAAAAATGTTGCAGTAATCCGCAAGTGCTAGTAAAAGATGTAAAAAACAGGGTATTTGGTTGATACGTTTTTTGCAAAAAATGTATACTAAGCTGCTCTACCAATCTTCACGGTATACCCTTATCAGAGCAGTCCTAACTAATGTATGCAATCCCTATCTGATGTATTTAAAAACCTGATCATCTGTATATAACTCTTGTGTCTACAAGACTGGGGAGTTCCACCACTCCTCTTGGGCTATCTGCACAAAAGCTGTTCTACCCTGTATGCACACATGGATTTTTCCTCTCTGAACCCTGTTCACACAGGTTATATACAGATGATCAGGTTTTTAAATACATCAGATAGGGATTGCATACATTAGTTAGGACTGCTCTGATAAGGGTATACCGTGAAGATTGGTAGAGCAGCTTAGTATACATTTTTTGCAAAAAACGTATCAACCAAATACCCTGTTTTTTACATCTTTTACTAGCACTTGCGGATTACTGCAACATTTTTTCAAACTGAGTGTTTTTGGTTTCACTATTCTCTTTTGTGTCTTCAGGTTTCTTGGTGGTGTGTGAACATGATCATACAGACTTGTTCACTGTGCAAGTAGCCCATGTGTTCCTGTTTCCATAATTGTTCTCTTGTGTCTACAAGACTGGGGAGTTCCACCACTCCTCTTGGGCTATCTGCACAAAAGCTGTTCTACCCTGTATGCACACATGGATTTTTCCTCTCTGAACCCTGTTCACACAGGTTACATACAGATGATCAGGTTTTTAAATACATCAGATAGGGATTGCATACATTAGTTAGGACTGCTCTGATAAGGGTATACCGTGAAGATTGGTAGAGCAGCTTAGTATACATTTTTTGCAAAAAACGTATCAACCAAATACCCTGTTTTTTACATCTTTTACTAGCACTTGCGGATTACTGCAACATTTTTTCAAACTGAGTGTTTTTGGTTTCACTATTCTCTTTTGTGTCTTCAGGTTTCTTGGTGGTGTGTGAACATGATCATACAGACTTGTTCACTGTGCAAGTAGCCCATGTGTTCCTGTTTCCATAATTGTTCTCTTGTGTCTACAAGACTGGGGAGTTCCACCACTCCTCTTGGGCTATCTGCACAAAAGCTGTTCTACCCTGTATGCACACATGGATTTTTCCTCTCTGAACCCTGTTCACACAGGTTACATACAGATGATCAGGTTTTTAAATACATCAGATAGGGATTGCATACATTAGTTAGGACTGCTCTGATAAGGGTATACCGTGAAGATTGGTAGAGCAGCTTAGTATACATTTTTTGCAAAAAACGTATCAACCAAATACCCTGTTTTTTACATCTTTTACTAGCACTTGCGGATTACTGCAACATTTTTTCAAACTGAGTGTTTTTGGTTTCACTATTCTCTTTTGTGTCTTCAGGTTTCTTGGTGGTGTGTGAACATGATCATACAGACTTGTTCACTGTGCAAGTAGCCCATGTGTTCCAGCTACAACACTAGTATCATTTTATGTATGGCTAGGTAAGAGAGTCTCTACCACTCTGTCTGCAAGTGTCCATCTAAGCTTTAGGACTGTACACATAGGCAGGCAGCTAGCGTCAGTGGGGTCAATTAGCCATTGGCTTAGCATCTGATTCCTACATGTGTGCGGTTAGCACAGCAGAGTTCCAGAACAAGTACAACCCTAGTCAGGGTATTAAGCTCAGAGCATCTGTTCCGTTTCTGTGTGCGAATTACACAGCTCAGTTGCAGAGCTTCTCTTTCGTTTCTCTGTGTGAGTGACACAGCTCAGTTACAGAGCTTCTCTTTCATTTCTGTGTGCGAGTGACACAACTCAGTTGCAGTGCATCTGTTCAGTTGCTGTGTGCGAGTGACACAGCTCAGTGCAGAGCAGCTCTTTTATTTCTGTGTTCAAGTGACACAGCTCAGTTGCAAAGCAGCTCTTTCGTTTCTGTACTGTTCCTCTCTGTGGAGTAACAGAGGTTGGAACTCAGCATCCTGTTCACACTGAGTGACGTTAACCAGTGTGTAAAGGCAATTGCTCGCCGTCATTGTTTACTAGCAGCAGTTTTTCATCTCTGCACAGTGGACTCCGGGTTGCGATTGTGCTTTATTATTTATTTTATTTAGTGCAATCAGCAAATGCCAAAAGAGTGTCCACCTCCAGTAAGTGTATATGCCTGAAAATGATGCATAGCAGAGAGCACAATTGCTCTGCTGACACCATTATAGCTTATGGCCCTGTTGGCGCATATATCTGAATCCCATTTGGCTAGGGGTTCAGAAGTAAACCTCGTCGGGACTCATGAACGTGTAAGCAAACGCAATGTGAAAGCATCTTTACATACACCTCAGGTGTTTGCAATGAAAACTCCTTCTCCTAAAGAATCATAGAATGTTAGAGTTGGAAGGGACCCCAAGGGTCATAATGTCCAACCCCCTGCTCAATGTAGGATTCACTAAACCATCTCAGACAGATATCTGTCCAGCCTCTGTTTGAAGACTTCCATTGAAGGAGAACTCATCATCACATCTTGTGGCAGGCTGTTCCACTCATTGATCACCCTCACTGTCAAAAAGTTTTTTTTATAAAATCAAGTCTGTATTTTCTCCTTTTCAGTTTCATTCCATTGCCTCTTGTGTTTCCATGTGCAAATGACAATAAGGATGATCCCACTAGACTGTGACAGCCCTTCAGATATTTTTAGACAGCTATTAAGTCTCATCTTAGCCTTCTTTTTTGCAAGCTAAACATTCCCAGACACTTTAACCATTCCTTGTAGGACATACTTTGCAGTCAGTTCACCAACCTGGTAGCTCTTCTCTGAACTTGCTCCAGTTTTTCAATGTCTTTTTTAAAATGTGGTGGCCAGAGCTGAACACAGTATTCCAGATGAGGCCTGACAAAGGAGGAGTAGAGGGGGATAAATACGTCACATGATCTAGACTCTATGCTTTTTTTAATACATCCTAGAACTGTGTTTGCCTATTTTGCTGCTGCATCACACTGTTGACTCATGTGCAGTCTGTGATCTATTAGTACACCCAAGTCTTTTTCACACATGTTATTGCTTAGTTCTATTCCTCCCATTCTATAGATGTAATTTTCGAATTTCTTGTCCAGATGCAGAATCTTGCATTTCTTCCTATTAAATACCATTCAATTAGTTACTGCCCATTTTTCAAGCTTATCTAGATCCTTCTGAATAATTCCTCTGTCTTCTCTAGTGTTAGCTATCCCTCCTAGCTTTGCATCATTTGCTAATTTGATTTGTTTACCTTCAATTCCTTTATCTAGAGCATTTATAAAAATGTTGAACAACACTGAGGCCAGGACAGAGCCTTGTGGTTCCCCACTTGAAACACTTGGATGTGTGTTGTGAATTCTGTTGTCGAACTCCCTCCTGTGGTCGTGAATGGTACTTCGGCGAGTTCTGTCCATGGACTCCCTCTGGTGGCTGTGAGTGAAGCTGCTGCTTCTGAGGTTCCTTACACAGGTGACGTGGTTTATCCTTTGGTTGGCTGCTCTATTTAACTCCACTCAGATCGTTACTCCATGCCAGCTGTCATTGTTCCTGCATTTGTTCAGTTCGCTCTTGGATCTTTCTGGTGACCTGTCTTCTCCAGCAGAAGCTAAGTTCCTGATAGTTATTATTTGTTCATTGTTTCCTTGTCCAGCTGGTTATCATGATTTTGTCTTGCTAGCTGGAAGCTCTGGGATGCAGAGTGGCATCTCCGCACTGTTAGTCGGTGCGGAGGTCTTTTTGCACACTCTGCGTGGTCTTTTGTAGTTTTTGTGCTGACCGCTAAGATACCTTTCCTATCCTCTGTCTGTTTAGACAGACGTTTATTCTCAGCGAGGTAAGGCAAGTTTAGGACCTGGTATAAGAGAGATGCTGTAAAGGGGCTACCAGGTACACATAAAATTGGCCATTTTTATGCGCTAAAAGCTCTCATTTTTCATATTTCTAGTGCAGTAATGCAGTTCAAATTTCGTGTTTTCAAGTGTACATGTTTTAGCGCTGCAGTGTGCTGCCTTATTTACTTAACTATATACGAGTTGGCGACTCTAGGTTCAGCACCTGTTCACACTTAGTCTGTTTGGATGTGCCGGTCAGGTTTTTGAAATGTATTCTTTAGCCTTCTGATCGTGCACTCCGCCTCCTAGCTTCAGGTGTTTTAATTACAGCAGGTACAATACCCCTCCACAGAGAGAGAGAATTTTAGTCTAAGAAGAGGTTTCACATGTACCCATTCAGATGGAGACGTTTATTCTCAGCGAGGTAAGGCAAGTTTAGGACCTGGTATAAGAGAGATGCCGTAAAGGGGCTACCAGGTACACATTAAATTGGCCATTTTCATGCGCTAAAAGCTCTCATTTTTCATATTTCTAGTGCAGTAATGCAGTTCAAATTTCGTGTTTTCAAGTGTACATGTTTTAGCGCTGCAGTGTGCTGCCTTATTTACTTAACTATATACGAGTTGGCGACTCTAGGTTCAGCACCTGTTCACACTTAGTCTGTTTGGATGTGCCGGTCAGGTTTTTGAAATGTATTCTTTAGCCTTCTGATCGTGCACTCCGCCTCCTAGCTTCAGGTGTTTTAATTACAGCAGGTACAATACCCCTCCACAGAGAGAGAGAATTTTAGTCTAAGAAGAGGTTTCACATGTACCCATTCAGATGGAGACATTTATTCTCAGCGAGGTAAGGCAAGTTTAGGACCTGGTATAAGAGAGATGCCGTAAAGGGGCTACCAGGTACACATAAAATTGGCCATTTTTATGCGCTAAAAGCTCTCATTTTTCATATTTCTAGTGCAGTTATGCATTTCAAATTTCGTGTTTTCAAGTTTACATGTTTTAGAGCTGCAGTGTGCTGCCTTATTTACTTAACTATATACGAGTTGGCGACTCTAGGTTCAGCACCTGTTCACACTTAGTCTGTTTGGATGTGCCGGTCAGGTTTTTGAAATGTATTCTTTAGCCTTCTGATCGTGCACTCCGCCTCCTAGCTTCAGGTGTTTTAACCCCTTCATGACCCAGCCTATTTTGACCTTAAAGACCTTGCCGTTTTTTGCAATTCTGACCAGTGTCCCTTTATGAGGTAATAACTCAGGAACGCTTCAACGGATCCTAGCGGTTCTGAGATTGTTTTTTCGTGACATATTGGGCTTCATGTTAGTGGTAAATTTAGGTCAATAAATTCTGCGTTTATTTGTGATAAAAACGGAAATTTGGCGAAAATTTTGAAAATTTCGCAATTTTCACATTTTGAATTTTTATTCTGTTAAACCAGAGAGATATGTGACACAAAATAGTTAATAAATAACATTTCCCACATGTTTACTTTACATCAGCACAATTTTGGAAACAAAATTTTTTTTTGTTAGGAAGTTATAAGGGTTAAAATTTGACCAGCGATTTGTCATTTTTACAACGAAATTTACAAAACCATTTTTTTTAGGGACCACCTCACATTTGAAGTCAGTTTGAGGGGTCTATATGGCTGAAAATACCCAAAAGTGACACCATTCTAAAAACTGCACCCCTCAATGTACTCAGAACCACATTCAAGAAGTTTATTAACCCTTCAGGTGCTTCACAGCAGCAGAAGCAACATGGAAGGAAAAAATGAACATTTAACTTTTTAGTCACAAAAATTATCTTTTAGCAACAATTTTTTTATTTTCCCAATGGTAAAAGGAGAAACTGAACCACGAAAGTTGTTGTCCAATTTGTCCTGAGTACGCTGATACCTCATATGTGGGGGTAAACCACTGTTTGGGCGCACGGCAGGGCTTGGAAGGGAAGGAGCGCCATTTGACTTTTTGAATCAAAAATTGGCTCCACTCTTTAGCGGACACCATGTCACGTTTGGAGAGCCCCCGTGTGCCTAAAAATTGGAGCTCCCCCACAAGTGACCCCATTTTGGAAACTAGACGCCCCAAGGAACTTATCTAGATGCATAGTGAGCACTTTGAACCCCCAGGTGCTTCACAAATTAATCCGTAAAAATGAAAAAGTACTTTTTTTTCACAAAAAAATTCTTTTAGCCTCAATTTTTTCATTTTCACATGGGCAACAGGATAAAATGGATCCTAAAATGTGTTGGGCAATTTCTCCTGAGTACACCAATACCTCACATGTGGGGGTAAACCACTGTTTGGGCACATGGTAAGGCTCGGAAGGGAAGGAGCGCCATTTGACTTTTTGAATGAAAAATTATTTCCATCGTTAGCGGACACCATGTCGCGTTTGGAGAGCTCCTGTGTGCCTAAACATTGGCGCTCCCCCACAAGTGACCCCATTTTGGAAACTAGACCCCCCCAAGGAACTTATTTAGATGCCTAGTGAGCACTTTAAACCCTCAGGTGCTTCACAAATTGATCTGTAAAAATGAAAAAGTACTTTTTTTTCACAAAAAAATTCTTTTCGCCTCAATTTTTTCATTTTCACATGGGCAGTAGGGTAAAATGGATCATAAAATTTGTTGGGCAATTTCTCCCGAGTACGTCGATACCTCATATGTGGGGGTAAACCACTGTTTGGGCACTCGGCAGGGCTCGGAAGGGAAGGCGCGCCATTTGACTTTTTGAATGGAAAATTAGCTCCAATTGTTAGCGGACACCATGTCGCGTTTGGAGAACCCCTGTGTGCCTAAACATTGGAGCTCCCCCACAAGTGACCCTATTTTGGAAACTAGACCCCCCAAGGAACTTATCTAGATGCATATTGAGCACTTTAAACCCCCAGGTGCTTCACAGAAGTTTATAACGCAGAGCCATGAAAATAAAAAATAATTTTTCTTTCCTCAAAAATGATTTTTTAGCCTGGAATTTCCTATTTTGCCAAGGATAATAGGAGAAATTGGACCCCAAATATTGTTGTCCTGTTTGTCCTGAGTACGCAGATACCCAATATGTGGGGGTAAACCACTGTTTGGGCGCACGGCAGGGCTTGGAAGGGATGGCACGCCATTTGGCTTTTTAAATGGAAAATTAGCTCCAATCATTAGCGGACACCATGTCACGTTTGGAGAGCCCCTGTGTGCCTAAACATTGGAGATCCCCCAGAAATGACACCATTTTGGAAACTAGACCCCCAAAGGAACTAATCTAGATGTGTGGTGAGGACTTTGAACCCCCAAGTGCTTCACAGAAGTTTATAACGCAGAGCCATGAAAAAAAAAAAAAAATATTTTCTCAAAAATGATCTTTTAGCCTGCAATTTTTTATTTTCCCAAGGGTAACAGGAGAAATTTGACCCCAAAAGTTGTTGTCCAGTTTCTCCTGAGTACGATGATACCCCATATGTGGGGGTAAATCACTGTTTGGGCACATGCCGGGGCTCGGAAGTGAAGTAGTGACGTTTTGAAATGCAGACTTTGATGGAATGCTCTGTGGGCGTCACGTTGCGTTTGCAGAGCCCCTGATGTGGCTTAACAGTAGAAACCCCCCACAAGTGACCCCATTTTGGAACCTAGACCCCCAAAGGAACTTATCTAGATGTGTGGTGAGCACTTTGAACCCCCAAGTGCTTCATAGAAGTTTATAATGCAGAGCCGTGAAAATAATAAATACGTTTTCTTTCCTCAAAAATAATTATTTAGCCCAGAATTTTTTATTTTCCCAAGGGTTACAGAAGAAACTGGACCCCAAAAGTTGTTGTCCAGTTTCTCCTGAGTACGCTGATACCCCATATGTGGGGGTAAACCACTGTTTGGGCACATGCCGAGGCTCGGAAGTGAAGTAGTGACGTTTTGAAATGCAGACTTTGATGGAATGCTCTGTGGGCGTCACGTTGCGTTTGCAGAGCCCCTGATGTGGCTTAACAGTAGAAACCCCCCACAAGTGACCGCATTTTGGAAACTAGACCCCGAAAGGAACTTATCTAGATGTGTGGTGAGCACTTTGAACCCCCAAGTGCTTCATAGAAGTGTATAATGCAGAGCCGTGAAAATAATAAATACATTTTCTTTCCTCAAAAATAATTATTTAGCCCAGAATTTTTTAATTTTCCCAAGGGTAACAGGAGAAATTTGACCCCAATATTTGTTGTCCAGTTTCTCCTGAGTACGGTGATACCCCATATGTGGGGGTAAACTACTGTTTGGGCACATGCCGGGGCTTGGAATTGAAGTAGTGACGTTTTGAAATGCAGACTTTGATGGAATGCTCTGCGGGCGTCACGTTGCGTTTGCAGAGCCCCTGATGTGCCTAAACAGTAGAAACCCCCCACAAGTGACCCCATTTTGGAAACTAGACCCCGAAAGGAACTTATCTAGATGTGTGGTGAGCACTTTGAACCCCCAAGTGCTTCATAGAAGTTTATAATGCAGAGCCGTGAAAATAATAAATACGTTTTCTTTCCTCAAAAATAATTATTTAGCCCAGAATTTTTTATTTTCCCAAGGGCTACAGGAGAAATTGGACCCCAAAAGTTGTTGTCCAGTTTCTCCTGAGTACGCTGATACCCCATGAGTGGGGGTAAACCACTGTTTGGGCACACGTCGGGGCTCAGAAGGGAAGTAATGACTTTTGATATGCAGACTTTGATGGAATGGTCTGCGGGTGTCACGTTGCGTTTGCAGAGCCCCTGGTGTGCCTAAACAGTAGAAACCCCCACAAGTGACCCCATTTTAGAAATTAGACCCCCCAAGGAACTTATCTAGATATGTGGTGAGCACTTTGAACCCCCAAGTGCTTCACAGACGTTTACAACGCAGAGCCGTGAAAATAAAAAATAATTTTTCTTTCCTCAAAAATTATGTTTTAGCAAGCATTTTTTTTGATTCACAAGGGTAACAGGAGAAATTGGACACCAGTAATTGTTGCGCAGTTTGTCCTGAGTATGCTGGTACCCCATATGTGGGGGTAAACCACTGTTTGGGCACACGTCAGGGCTCGGAAGTGAGGGAGCACCATTTGACTTTTTGAATACGAGATTGGCTGGAATCAATGGTGGCGCCATGTTGCGTTTGGAGACCCCTGATGTGCCTAAACAGTGGTAACCCCTCAATTCTACCTCCAACACTAACCCCAACACACCCCTAACCCTAATCCCAACTGTAGCCATAACCCTAAACACAACCCTAACCACAACCCTAATTCCAACCCTAACCCTAACCACAACCCTAATTCCAACCCTAACCCTAAGGCTATGTGCCCACGTTGCGGATTCGTGTGAGATATTTTCGCACCATTTTTGAAAAATCCGCGGGTAAAAGGCACTGGGTTTTACCTGCGGATTTTCCGCGGATTTCCAGTGTTTTTTGTGCGGATTTCACCTGCGGATTCCTATTGAGGAACAGGTGTAAAACGCTGCGGAATCCGCACAAAGAATTGACATGCTGCGGAAAATACAACGCAGCGTTTCCGCGCGGTATTTTCCGCACCATGGGCACAGCGGATTTGGTTTTTCATATGTTTACATGGTACTGTAAACCTGATTGAACACTGCTGCGGATCCGCAGCCAAATCCGCACCGTGTGCACATAGCCAAATTCTAAAGGTATGTGCACACGCTGCGGAAAACGCTGCGGATCCGCAGCAGTTTCCCATGAGTTTACAGTTCAATGTAAACCTACGGGAAACAAAAATCGCTGTGCCCATGCTGCGGAAAAACTGCACGGAAACGCAGCGGTTTACATTCCGCAGCATGTCACTTCTTTGTGCGGATTCCGCAGCGGTTTTACAACTGCTCAAATAGAAAATCGCAGTTGTAAAACCGCAGTGAAATGCGCAGAAAAACCGCGGTAAATCCGCCATAAATCCGCAGCGGTTTAGCACTGCGGATTTATCAAATCCGCAGCGGAAAAATCCGCAGAGGACCAGAATACGTGTGCACATACCGAAACCCTAACCCTAGACCTAACCCTAACCCTACCCCTAGCCCTAACCCTAACCCTACCCCTAACCCTACCCCTACCCCTACCCCTACCCCTAGCCCTAACCCTAACCCTAACCCTACCCCTAACCCTACCCCTAACCCTAACCCTATTCTAACATTAGTGGAAAAAAAAAAATTTCTTTATTTTTTTATTGTCCCTACCTATGGGGGTGACAAAGGGGGGGGGTCATTTATTATTTTTTTTATTTTGATCACTGAGATATAATCTATCTCAGTGATCAAAATGCACTTTGGAACGAATCTGCCGGCCGGCAGAATCGGAGGGCGCACTGCGCATGCGCCCGCCATTTTGGAAGATGGCGGCGCCCAGGGAGAAGACGGACGGGACCCCGGCTGAATCGGTAAGTATGATGGGGTGGGGGGGACCACGAGGGGGGGGATCGGAGCACGGGGGGGGGGAATCGGAGTGCGGGAGGGGTGGAACGGAGCACGGGGGGCGTGGAACGGAGCACGGGGGGGCTGGAATGGAGCACGGGGGGGTGGAACGGAGCACCGGGGGGGTGGATCGGAGTGCAGGGGGGGTGATTGGAGCACGGGGGGGTGATTGGAGCACGGGGGGAGCGGACAAGAGCACGGGGGGGAGCGGAGCACTGGACGGAGGGGAGCCGGAGCTGTGTACCGGACAGATCGGAGGTCCGGGGGGGCGATCGGTGGGGTGGGGTGGGGGCACACTAGTATTTCCAGCCATGGCCGATGATATTTCAGCATCGGCCATGGCTGGATTGTAATATTTCACCCGTTATAATAGGTGAAATATTACAAATCGCTCTGATTGGCAGTTTCACTGTCAACAGCCAATCAGAGCGATCGTAGCCACGAGGGGGTGAAGCCACCCCCCCTGGGCTAAACTACCACTCCCCCTGTCCCTGCAGATCGGGTGAAATGGGAGTTAACCCTTTCACCCGGCCTGCAGGGACGCGATCTTTCCATGACGCCACATAGGCGTCATGGGTCGGAATGGCACCGACTTTCATGACGCCTACGTGGCGTCAAAGGTCGGGAAGGGGTTAATTACAGCAGGTACAATACCCCTCCACAGAGAGAGAGAATTTTAGTCTAAGAAGAGGTTTCACATGTACCCATTTAGATGGAGATGTTTATTCTCAGCGAGGTAAGGCAAGTTTAGGACCTGGTATAAGAGAGATGCCGTAAAGGGGCTACCAGGTACACATAAAATTGGCCATTTTTATGCGCTAAAAGCTCTCATTTTTCATATTTCTAGTGCAGTAATGCAGTTCAAATTTCGTGTTTTCAAGTGTACATGTTTTAGCGCTGCAGTGTGGTGCCTTATTTACTTAACTATATACGAGTTGGCGACTCTAGGTTCAGCACCTGTTCACACTTAGTCTGTTTGGATGTGCCGGTCAGGTTTTTGAAATGTATTCTTTAGCCTTCTGATCGTGCACTCCGCCTCCTAGCTTCAGGTGTTTTAATTACAGCAGGTACAATACCCCTCCACAGAGAGAGAGAGAATTTTAGTCTAAGAAGAGGTTTCACATGTACCCATTCAGATGGAGACGTTTATTCTCAGCGAGGTAAGGCAAGTTTAGGACCTGGTATAAGAGAGATGCCGTAAAGGGGCTACCAGGTACACATAAAATTGGCCATTTTTATGCGCTAAAAGCTCTCATTTTTCATATTTCTAGTGCAGTAATGCAGTTCAAATTTCGTGTTTTCAAGTGTACATGTTTTAGCGCTGCAGTGTGCTGCCTTATTTACTTAACTATATACGAGTTGGCAACTCTAGGTTCAGCACCTGTTCACACTTAGTCTGTTTGGATGTGCCGGTCAGGTTTTTGAAATGTATTCTTTAGCCTTCTGATCGTGCACTCCGCCTCCTAGCTTCAGGTGTTTTAATTACAGCAGGTACAATACCCCTCCACAGAGAGAGAGAGAATTTTAGTCTAAGAAGAGGTTTCACATGTACCCATTCAGATGGAGACGTTTATTCTCAGCGAGGTAAGGCAAGTTTAGGACCTGGTATAAGAGAGATGCCGTAAAGGGGCTACCAGGTACACATAAAATTGGCCATTTTTATGCGCTAAAAGCTCTCATTTTTCATATTTCTAGTGCAGTAATGCATTTCAAATTTCGTGTTTTCAAGTGTACATGTTTTAGCGCTGCAGTGTGCTGCCTTATTTACTTAACTATATACGAGTTGGCGACTCTAGGTTCAGCACCTGTTCACACTTAGTCTGTTTGGATGTGCCGGTCAGGTTTTTGAAATGTATTCTTTAGCCTTCTGATCGTGCACTCCGCCTCCTAGCTTCAGGTGTTTTAATTACAGCAGGTACAATACCCCTCCACAGAGAGAGAGAATTTTAGTCTCAGAAGAGGTTTCACATGTACCCATTCAGATGGAGACGTTTATTCTCAGCGAGGTAAGGCAAGTTTAGGACCTGGTATAAGAGAGATGCCGTAAAGGGGCTACCAGGTACACATAAAATTGGCCATTTTTATGCGCTAAAAGCTCTCATTTTTCATATTTCTAGTGCAGTAATGCAGTTCAAATTTCGTGTTTTCAAGTTTACATGTTTTAGCGCTGCAGTGTGCTTCCTTATTTACTTAACTATATACGAGTTGGCGACTCTAGGTTCAGCACCTGTTCACACTTAGTCTGTTTGGATGTGCCGGTCAGGTTTTTGAAATGTATTCTTTAGCCTTCTGATCGTGCACTCCGCCTCCTAGCTTCAGGTGTTTTAATTACAGCAGGTACAATACCCCTCCACAGAGAGAGAGAATTTTAGTCTAAGAAGAGGTTTCACATGTACCCATTCAGATGGAGACGTTTATTCTCAGCGAGGTAAGGCAAGTTTAGGACCTGGTATAAGAGAGATGCCGTAAAGGGGATACCAGGTACACATAAAATTGGCCATTTTTATGCGCTAAAAGCTCTCATTTTTCATATTTCTAGTGCAGTAATGCAGTTCAAATTTCGTGTATTCAAGTTTATATGTTTTAGCGCTGCAGTGTGCTGCCTTATTTACTTAACTATATACGAGTTGGCGACTCTAGGTTCAGCACCTGTTCACACTTAGTCTGTTTGGATGTGCCGGTCAGGTTTTTGAAATGTATTCTTTAGCCTTCTGATCGTGCACTCCGCCTCCTAGCGTCAGGTGTTTTAATTACAGCAGGTACAATACCCCTCCACAGAGAGAGAGAATTTTAGTCAAAGATGAGGTTTCACATGTACCCATTCAGATGGAGACGTTTATTCTCAGCGAGGTAAGGCAAGTTTAGGACCTGGTATAAGAGAGATGCCGTAAAGGGGCTACCAGGTACACATAAAATTGGCCATTTTTATGCGCTAAAAGCTCTCATTTTTCATATTTCTAGTGCAGTAATGCAGTTCAAATTTCGTGTTTTCAAGTTTACATGTTTTAGCGCTGCAGTGTGCTGCCTTATTTACTTAACTATATACGAGTTGGCGACTCTAGGTTCAGCACCTGTTCACACTTAGTCTGTTTGGATGTGCCGGTCAGGTTTTTGAAATGTATTCTTTAGCCTTCTGATCGTGCACTCCGCCTCCTAGCTTCAGGTGTTTTAATTACAGCAGGTACAATACCCCTCCACAGAGAGAGAGAATTTTAGTCTAAGAAGAGGTTTCACATGTACCCATTCAGATGGAGACGTTTATTCTCAGCGAGGTAAGGCAAGTTTAGGACCTGGTATAAGAGAGATGCCGTAAAGGGGCTACCAGGTACACATAAAATTGGCCATTTTTATGCGCTAAAAGCTCTCATTTTTCATATTTCTAGTGCAGTAATGCAGTTCAAATTTCGTGTTTTCAAGTGTACATGTTTTAGCGCTGCAGTGTGCTGCCTTATTTACTTCACTATATACGAGTTGGCGACTCTAGGTTCAGCACCTGTTCACACTTAGTCTGTTTGGATGTGCCGGTCAGGTTTTTGAAATGTATTCTTTAGCCTTCTGATCGTGCACTCCGCCTCCTAGCTTCAGGTGTTTTAATTACAGCAGGTACAATACCCCTCCACAGAGAGAGAGAATTTTAGTCTAAGAAGAGGTTTCACATGTACCCATTCAGATGGAGACATTTATTCTCAGCGAGGTAAGGCAAGTTTAGGACCTGGTATAAGAGAGATGCTGTAAAGGGGCTACCAGGTACACATAAAATTGGCCATTTTTATGCGCTTAAAGCTCTCATTTTTCATATTTCTAGTGCAGTAATGCAGTTCAAATTTCGTGTTTTCAAGTTTACATGTTTTAGCGCTGCAGTGTGCTGCCTTATTTACTTAACTATATACGAGTTGGCGACTCTAGGTTCAGCACCTGTTCACACTTAGTCTGTTTGTATGTGCCGGTCAGGTTTTTGAAATGTATTCTTTAGCCTTCTGATCGTGCACTCCGCCTCCTAGCTTCAGGTGTTTTAATTACAGCAGGTACAATACCCCTCCACAGAGAGAGAGAATTTTAGTCTAAGAAGAGGTTTCACATGTACCCATTCAGATGGAGACGTTTATTCTCAGCGAGGTAAGGCAAGTTTAGGACCTGGTATAAGAGAGATGCCGCAAAGGGGCTACCAGGTACACATAAAATTGGCCATTTTTATGCGCTAAAAGCTCTCATTTTTCATATTTCTAGTGCAGTAATGCAGTTCAAATTTCGTGTTTTCAAGTTTACATGTTTTAGCGCTGCAGTGTGCTGCCTTATTTACTTAACTATATACGAGTTGGCGACTCTAGGTTCAGCACCTGTTCACACTTAGTCTGTTTGGATGTGCCGGTCAGGTTTTTGAAATGTATTCTTTAGCCTTCTGATCGTGCACTCCGCCTCCTAGCTTCAGGTGTTTTAATTACAGCAGGTACAATACCCCTCCACAGAGAGAGAGAATTTTAGTCTAAGAAGAGGTTTCACATGTACCCATTCAGATGGAGACGTTTATTCTCAGCGTGGTAAGGCAAGTTTAGGACCTGGTATAAGAGAGATGCCGTAAAGGGGCTACCAGGTACACATAAAATTGGCCATTTTTATGCGCTAAAAGCTCTCATTTTTCATATTTCTAGTGCAGTAATGCAGTTCAAATTTCGTGTTTTCAAGTGTACATGTTTTAGCGCTGCAGTGTGCTGCCTTATTTACTTCACTATATACGAGTTGGCGACTCTAGGTTCAGCACCTGTTCACACTTAGTCTGTTTGGATGTGCCGGTCAGGTTTTTGAAATGTATTCTTTAGCCTTCTGATCGTGCACTCCGCCTCCTAGCTTCAGGTGTTTTAATTACAGCAGGTACAATACCCCTCCACAGAGAGAGAGAATTTTAGTCTAAGAAGAGGTTTCACATGTACCCATTCAGATGGAGACATTTATTCTCAGCGAGGTAAGGCAAGTTTAGGACCTGGTATAAGAGAGATGCTGTAAAGGGGCTACCAGGTACACATAAAATTGGCCATTTTTATGCGCTAAAAGCTCTCATTTTTCATATTTCTAGTGCAGTAATGCAGTTCAAATTTCGTGTTTTCAAGTTTACATGTTTTAGCGCTGCAGTGTGCTGCCTTATTTACTTAACTATATACGAGTTGGCGACTCTAGGTTCAGCACCTGTTCACACTTACATAGTAACATAGTAACATAGTTAGTAAGGCCGAAAAAAGACATTTGTCCATCCAGTTCAGCCTATATTCCATCATAATAAATACCCAGATCTACGTCCTTCTACAGAACCTAATAATTGTATGATACAATATTGTTCTGCTCCAGGAAGACATCCAGGCCTCTCTTGAACCCCTCGACTGAGTTCGCCATCACCACCTCCTCAGGCAAGCAATTCCAGATTCTCACTGCCCTAACAGTAAAGAATCCTCTTCTATGTTGGTGGAAAAACCTTCTCTCCTCCAGACGCAAAGAATGCCCCCTTGTGCCCGTCACCTTCCTTGGTATAAACAGATCCTCAGCGAGATATTTGTATTGTCCCCTTATATACTTATACATGGTTATTAGATCGCCCCTCAGTCATCTTTTTTCTAGACTAAATAATCCTAATTTCGCTAATCTATCTGGGTATTGTAGTTCTCCCATCCCCTTTATTAATTTTGTTGCCCTCCTTTGTACTCTCTCTAGTTCCATTATATCCTTCCTGAGCACCGGTGCCCAAAACTGGACACAGTACTCCATGTGCGGTCTAACTAGGGATTTGTACAGAGGCAGTATAATGCTCTCATCATGTGTATCCAGACCTCTTTTAATGCACCCCATGATCCTGTTTGCCTTGGCAGCTGCTGCCTGGCACTGGCTGCTCCAGGTAAGTTTATCATTAACTAGGATCCCCAAGTCCTTCTCCCTGTCAGATTTACCCAGTGGTTTCCCATTCAGTGTGTAATGGTGATATTGATTCCCTCTTCCCATGTGTATAACCTTACATTTATCATTGTTAAACCTCATCTGCCACCTTTCAGCCCAAGTTTCCAACTTATCCAGATCCATCTGTAGCAGAATACTATCTTCTCTTGTATTAACTGCTTTACATAGTTTTGTATCATCTGCAAATATCGATATTTTACTGTGTAAACCTTCTACCAGATCATTAATGAATATGTTGAAGAGAACAGGTCCCAATACTGACCCCTGCGGTACCCCACTGGTCACAGCGACCCAGTTAGAGACTATACCATTTATAACCACCCTCTGCTTTCTATCACTAAGCCAGTTACTAACCCATTTACACACATTTTCCCCCAGACCAAGCATTCTCATTTTGTGTACCAACCTCTTGTGCGGCACGGTATCAAACGCTTTGGAAAAATCGAGATATACCACGTCCAATGACTCACCGTGGTCCAGTCTATAGCTTACCTCTTCATAAAAACTGATTAGATTGGTTTGACAGGAGCGATTTCTCATAAACCCATGCTGATATGGAGTTAAACAGTTATTCTCATTGAGATAATCCAGAATAACATCCCTCAGAAACCCTTCAAATATTTTACCAACAATAGAGGTTAGACTTACTGGCCTATAATTTCCAGGTTCACTTTTAGAGCCCTTTTTGAATATTGGCACCACATTTGCTATGCGCCAGTCCTGCGGAACAGACCCTGTCGCTATAGAGTCACTAAAAATAAGAAATAATGGTTTATCTATTACATTACTTAGTTCTCTTAGTACTCGTGGGTGTATGCCATCCGGACCCGGAGATTTATCTATTTTAATCTTATTTAGCCGGTTTCGCACCTCTTCTTGGGTTAGATTGGTGACCCTTAATATAGGGTTTTCATTGTTTCTTGGGATTTCACCTAGCATTTCATTTTCCACCGTGAATACCGTGGAGAAGAAGGTGTTTAATATGTTAGCTTTTTCCTCGTCATCTACAATCATTCTTTCCTCACTATTTTTTAAGGGGCCTACATTTTCAGTTTTTATTCTTTTACTATTGATATAGTTGAAGAACAGTTTGGGATTAGTTTTACTCTCCTTAGCAATGTGCTTCTCTGTTTCCTTTTTGGCAGCTTTAATTAGTTTTTTAGATAAAGTATTTTTCTCCCTATAGTTTTTTAGAGCTTCAATGGTGCCATCCTGCTTTAGTAGTGCAAATGCTTTCTTTTTACTGTTAATTGCCTGTCTTACTTCTTTGTTTAGCCACATTGGGTTTTTCCTATTTCTAGTCCTTTTATTCCCACAAGGTATAAACCGCTTACACTGCCTATTTAGGATGTTCTTAAACATTTCCCATTTATTATCTGTATTCTCATTTCTGAGGATATTGTCCCAGTCTACCAGATTAAGGGCATCTCTAAGCTGTTCAAACTTTGCCTTCCTAAAGTTCAATGTTTTTGTGACTCCCTGACAAGTCCCCCTAGTGAAAGACAGGTGAAACTGCACAATATTGTGGTCGCTATTTCCTAAATGCCCAACCACCTGCAGATTTGTTATTCTGTCAGGTCTATTAGATAGTATTAGGTCTAAAAGTGCTGCTCCTCTGGTTGGATTCTGCACCAATTGTGAAAGATAATTTTTCTTGGTTATTAGCAGAAACCTGTTGCCTTTATGGGTTTCACAGGTTTCTGTTTCCCAGTTAATATCCGGGTAGTTAAAGTCCCCCATAACCAGGACCTCATTATGGGTTGCAGCTTCATCTATCTGCTTTAGAAGTAGACTTTCCATGCTTTCTGTTATATTTGGGGGTTTGTAACAGACCCCAATGAGAATTTTGTTACCATTTTTCCCTCCATGAATTTCAACCCATATGGACTCGACATCCTCATTCCCTTCGCTAATATCCTCCCTTAAAGTGGACTTTAGACAAGACTTTACATAGAGACAAACCCCTCCTCCTCTCCGATTTTTACGATCCTTTCTAAACAGACTGTAACCCTGTAAGTTAACTGCCCAGTCATAGCTTTCATCTAACCATGTCTCGGTTATTCCCACTATGTCAAAGTTACCTGTAGATATTTCTGCTTCTAGTTCTTCCATCTTGTTTGTCAGGCTTCTGGCGTTTGCGAGCATGCAGTTTAGAGGATTTTGTTTTGTTCCAATCTCCTCACTGTGGATTGTTTTAGAAATGTTCTTACCTCCCTTCTGAGTATGTTTTCCTGGGTCGTCTTTGTTCGAGTCTGTTTTTCTTCCCGCCCCCTCTTCTTCTAGTTTAACGCCCTCCTGATGAGTGTAGCGAGTCTTCTGGCGAATGTGTGTTTCCCAGGTTTGTTGAGGTGTAGTCCGTCTCTGGCGAGGAGTCCATCATACCAGTAATTCACACCGTGGTCCAGGAATCCAAATCCTTGTTGTCTGCACCATCGTCTTAGCCAGTTGTTTGCATCAAGGATCCTGTTCCATCTCCTGGTGCCATGCCCGTCTACTGGAAGGATAGAAGAAAAAACTACCTGTGCATCCAGTTCCTTTACTTTCTTCCCTAACTCTTCAAAGTCCTTGCAGATTGTCGGTAGGTCCTTCCTTGCCGTGTCATTGGTGCCAACATGTATCAGAAGAAATGGGTGGACGTCCTTGGAGCTGAAGAGCTTTGGTATCCTATCGGTCACATCCTTGATCATCGCACCTGGAAGGCAGCATACTTCTCTTGCAGTTATGTCCGGTCTGCAGATGGCTGCTTCGGTGCCTCTCAGTAGTGAGTCTCCCACCACCACCACTCTTCGTTGCTTCTTGGCTGTACTTTTTGCTGTCACTTGTTGCTGTGTGCCCTTTTCTTTTTTGCTTGCTGGTATTGCTTCATTCTTAGGTGTGCCATCTTCATCCTCTACAAAGATTTGATATCGGTTCTTCAGTTGTGTGGTTGGTGATTTCTCCATGGTCTTCTTGCTTCTTTTGGTCACATGCTTCCACTCATCTGCTTTTGGAGGTTCTCTGACACTTTTTGCACCTTCTGTGACCAGTAGAGATGCTTCTGTTCTGTCTAGAAAGTCTTCATTCTCTTTGATGAGTTTCAAAGTTGCTATTCTTTCTTCCAGACCCCGCACCTTTTCTTCTAAAAGGGCCACTAGTCTACACTTCTGACAGGTGAAATTGGATTCTTCTTCTGGTCGATCTGTGAACATGTAGCACATGCTGCAGCTCACCATGTAGGTTGTCACATCTGCCATGTTGCTCCTAGATCCTGCTGACTTGCTGTGTGTTTTCCTTCTTGTGTAATCTACTCAGCCAAGCTCTCTTGCAATAATGTCCTACAGGCAAAAATTTGCGCGCCGTAAGGCGCGCGGTTTGGTGATGCTTTCGAAGCAGCTGGTCCCGGCTGTACCCAACGATCTTCTAGCTTAGGGAGACTTCGCTTCTCCCAGAAGGCACCTGGAATATGCAAATTAGCCTCCTGAAGCTTGAATCCCTGGTTTGGTGATGCTTTCGAAGCAGCTGGTCCCGGCTGTACCCAACGATCTTCTAGCTTAGGGAGACTTCGCTTCTCCCAGAAGGCACCTGGAATATGCAAATTAGCCTCCTGAAGCTTGAATCCCTGGTTTGGTGATGCTTTCGAAGCAGCTGGTCCCGGCTGTACCCAACGATCTTCTAGCTTAGGGAGACTTCGCTTCTCCCAGAAGGCACCTGGAATATGCAAATTAGCCTAGTGAAGCTTGAATCCCTGGTTTTCACTTAGTCTGTTTGGATGTGCCGGTCAGGTTTTTGAAATGTATTCTTTAGCCTTCTGATCGTGCACTCCGCCTCCTAGCTTCAGGTGTTTTAATTACAGCAGGTACAATACCCCTCCACAGAGAGAGAGAATTTTAGTCTAAGAAGAGGTTTCACATGTACCCATTCAGATGGAGACGTTTATTCTCAGCGAGGTAAGGCAAGTTTAGGACCTGGTATAAGAGAGATGCCGTAAAGGGGCTACCAGGTACACATAAAATTGGCCATTTTTATGCGCTAAAAGCTCTCATTTTTCATATTTCTAGTGCAGTAATGCAGTTCAAATTTCGTGTTTTCAAGTTTACATGTTTTAGCGCTGCAGTGTGCTGCCTTATTTACTTAACTATATACGAGTTGGCGACTCTAGGTTCAGCACCTGCTCACACTTAGTCTGTTTGGATGTGCCGGTCAGGTTTTTGAAATGTATTCTTTAGCCTTCTGATCGTGCACTCCGCCTCTTAGCTTCAGGTGTTTTAATTACAGCAGGTACAATACCCCTCCACAGAGAGAGAGAATTTTAGTCAAAGAAGAGGTTTCACATGTACCCATTCAGATGGAGACGTTTATTCTCAGCGAGGTAAGGCAAGTTTAGGACCTGGTATAAGAGAGATGCCGTAAAGGGGCTACCAGGTACACATAAAATTGGCCATTTTTATGCGCTAAAAGCTCTCATTTTTCATATTTCTAGTGCAGTAATGCAGTTCAAATTTCGTGTTTTCAAGTTTACATGTTTTAGCGCTGCAGTGTGCTGCCTTATTTACTTAACTATATACGAGTTGGCGACTCTAGGTTCAGCACCTGTTCACACTTAGTCTGTTTGGATGTGCCGGTCAGGTTTTTGAAATGTATTCTTTAGCCTTCTGATCGTGCACTCCGCCTCCTAGCTTCAGGTGTTTTAATTACAGCAGGTACAATACCCCTCCACAGAGAGAGAGAATTTTAGTCTAAGAAGAGGTTTCACATGTACCCATTCAGATGGAGACGTTTATTCTCAGCGAGGTAAGGCAAGTTTAGGACCTGGTATAAGAGAGATGCCGTAAAGGGGCTACCAGGTACACATAAAATTGGCCATTTTTATGCGCTAAAAGCTCTCATTTTTCATATTTCTAGTGCAGTAATGCAGTTCAAATTTCGTGTTTTCAAGTGTACATGTTTTAGCGCTGCAGTGTGCTGCCTTATTTACTTCACTATATACGAGTTGGCGACTCTAGGTTCAGCACCTGTTCACACTTAGTCTGTTTGGATGTGCCGGTCAGGTTTTTGAAATGTATTCTTTAGCCTTCTGATCGTGCACTCCGCCTCCTAGCTTCAGGTGTTTTAATTACAGCAGGTACAATACCCCTCCACAGAGAGAGAGAATTTAAGTCTAAGAAGAGGTTTCACATGTACCCATTCAGATGGAGACATTTATTCTCAGCGAGGTAAGGCAAGTTTAGGACCTGGTATAAGAGAGATGCTGTAAAGGGGCTACCAGGTACACATAAAATTGGCCATTTTTATGCGCTAAAAGCTCTCATTTTTCATATTTCTAGTGCAGTAATGCAGTTCAAATTTCGTGTTTTCAAGTTTACATGTTTTAGCGCTGCAGTGTGCTGCCTTATTTACTTAACTATATACGAGTTGGTGACTCTAGGTTCAGCACCTGTTCACACTTAGTCTGTTTGTATGTGCCGGTCAGGTTTTTGAAATGTATTCTTTAGCCTTCTGATCGTGCACTCCGCCTCCTAGCTTCAGGTGTTTTAATTACAGCAGGTACAATACCCCTCCACAGAGAGAGAGAATTTTAGTCTAAGAAGAGGTTTCACATGTACCCATTCAGATGGAGACGTTTATTCTAAGCGAGGTAAGGCAAGTTTAGGACCTGGTATAAGAGAGATGCCGCAAAGGGGCTACCAGGTACACATAAAATTGGCCATTTTTATGCGCTAAAAGCTCTCATTTTTCATATTTCTAGTGCAGTAATGCAGTTCAAATTTCGTGTTTTCAAGTTTACATGCTTTAGCGCTGCAGTGTGCTGCCTTATTTACTTAACTATATACGAGTTGGCGACTCTAGGTTCAGCACCTGTTCACACTTAGTCTGTTTGGATGTGCCGGTCAGGTTTTTGAAATGTATTCTTTAGCCTTCTGATCGTGCACTCCGCCTCCTAGCTTCAGGTGTTTTAATTACAGCAGGTACAATAATCCTCCACAGAGAGAGAGAATTTTAGTCTAAGAAGAGGTTTCACATGTACCCATTCAGATGGAGACGTTTATTCTCAGCGAGGTAAGGCAAGTTTAGGACCTGGTATAAGAGAGATGCTGTAAAGGGGCTACCAGGTACACATAAAATTGGCCATTTTTATGCGCTAAAAGCTCTCATTTTTCATATTTCTAGTGCAGTAATGCAGTTCAAATTTCGTGTTTTCAAGTTTACATGTTTTAGCGCTGCAGTGTGCTGCCTTATTTACTTAACTATATACGAGTTGGCGACTCTAGGTTCAGCACCTGTTCACACTTAGTCTGTTTGGATGTGCCGGTCAGGTTTTTGAAATGTATTCTTTAGCCTTCTGATCGTGCACTCCGCCTCCTAGCTTCAGGTGTTTTAATTACAGCAGGTACAATACCCCTCCACAGAGAGAGAGAATTTTAGTCTAAGAAGAGGTTTCACATGTACCCATTCAGATGGAGACGTTTATTCTCAGCGAGGTAAGGCAAGTTTAGGACCTGGTATAAGAGAGATGCCGTAAAGGGGCTACCAGGTACACATAAAACTGGCCATTTTTATGCGCTAAAAGCTCTCATTTTTCATATTTCGAATGCAATAATGCAGTTCAAATTTCGTGTTTTCAAGTTTACATGTTTTAGCGCTACAGTGTGCTGCCTTATTTACTTAACTATATACGAGTTGGCGACTCTAGGTTCAGCACCTGTTCACACTTAGTCTGTTTGGATGTGCCGGTCAGGTTTTTGAAATGTATTCTTTAACCTTCTGATCGTGCACTTCGCCTCCTAGCTTCAGGTGTTTTAATTACAGCAGGTACAATACCCCTCCACAGAGAGAGAGAATTTTAGTCTAAGAAGAGGTTTCAAATGTACCCATTCAGTTAGAGATGTTTATTCTCAGCGAGGTAAGGCAAGTTTAGGTCCTGGTATAAGAGAGATGCCGTAAAGGGGCTACCAGGTACACATAAAATTGGCTATTTTTATGCGCTAAAAGCTCTCATTTTTCATATTTCTAGTGCAGTAATGCAGTTCAAATTTCGTGTTTTCAAGTTTACATGTTTTAGCGCTGCAGTGTGCTGCCTTATTTACTTAACTATATACGAGTTGGCGACACTAGGTTCAGGACCTGTTCACACTTAGTCTGTTTGGATGTGCCGGTCAGGTTTTTGAAATGTATTCTTTAGCCTTCTGATCGTGCACTCCGCCTCCTAACTTCAGGTGTTTTAATTACAGCAGGTACAATACCCCTCCACAGAGAGAGAGAATTTTAGTCTAAGAAGAGGTTTCACATGTACCCATTCAGATGGAGACGTTTATTCTCAGCGAGGTAAGGCAAGTTTAGGACCTGGTATAAGAGAGATGCCGCAAAGGGGCTACCAGGTGCACATAAAATTGGCCATTTTTATGCGCTAAAAGCTCTCATTTTTCATATTTCTAGTGCAGTAATGCAGTTCAAATTTCGTGTTTTCAAGTTTACATGTTTTAGTGCTGCAGTGTGCTGCCTTATTTACTTAACTATATACGAGCTGGCGACTCTAGGTTCAGCACCTGTTCACACTTAGTCTGTTTGGATGTGCCGGTCAGGTTTTTGAAATGTATTCTTTAGCCTTCTGATCGTGCACTCCGCCTCCTAGCTTCAGGTGTTTTAATTACAGCAGGTACAATAATCCTCCACAGAGAGAGAGAATTTTAGTCTAAGAAGATGTTTCACATGTACCCATTCAGATGGAGACGTTTATTCTCAGCGAGGTAAGGCAAGTTTAGGACCTGGTATAAGAGAGATGCCGTAAAGGGGCTACCAGGTACACATAAAATTGGCCATTTTTATGCACTAAAAGCTCTCATTTTTCATATTTCTAGTGCAGTAATGCAGTTCAAGTTTTGTGTTTCCAAGTTTACATGTTTTAGCGCTGCAGTGTGCTGCCTTATTTACTTAACTATATACGAGTTGGCGACTCTAGGTTCAGCACCTGTTCACACTTAGTCTGTTTGGATGTGCCGGTCAGGTTTTTGAAATGTATTCTTTAGCCTTCTGATCGTGCACTCCGCCTCCTAGCTTCAGGTGTTTTAATTACAGCAGGTACAATACCCCTCCACAGAGAGAGAGAATTTTAGTCTAAGAAGAGGTTTCACATGTACCCATTCAGATGGAGACGTTTATTTTCAGCGAGGTAAGGCAAGTTTAGGACCTGGTATAAGAGAGATGCCGTAAAGGGGCTACCAGGTACACATAAAATTGGCCATTTGTATGCGCTAAAAGCTCTCATTTTTCATATTTCTAGTGCAGTAATGCAGTTCAAATTTTGTGTTTTCAAGTTTACATGTTTTAGCGCTGCAGTGTACTGCCTTATTTACTTAACTATATACGAGTTGGCGACACTAGGTTCAGCACCTGTTCACACTTAGTCTGTTTGGATGTGCCGGTCAGGTTTTTGAAATGTATTCTTTAGCCTTCTGATCGTGCACTCCGCCTCCTAGCTTCAGGTGTTTTAATTACAGCAGGTACAATACCCCTCCACAGAGAGAGAGAATTTTAGTCTAAGAAGAGGTTTAACATGTACCCATTCAGATGGAGACGTTTATTCTCAGCGAGGTAAGGCAAGTTTAGAACCTGGTATAAGAGAGATGCCGTAAAGGGGCTACCAGGTACACATAAAATTGGCCATTTTTATGCGCTAAAAGCTCTCATTTTTCATATTTCTAGTGCAGTAATGCAGTTCAAATTTCGTGTTTTCAAGTTTACATGTTTTAGCGCTGCAGTGTGCTGCCTTATTTACTTAACTATATACGAGTTGGCGACTCTAGGTTCAGCACCTGTTCACACTTAGTCTGTTTGGATGTGCCGGTCAGGTTTTTGAAATGTATTCTTTAGCCTTCTGATCGTGCACTCCGCCTCCTAGCTTCAGGTGTTTTAATTACAGCAGGTACAATACCCCTCCACAGAGAGAGAGAATTTTAGTCTAAGAAGAGGTTTCACATGTACCCATTCAGATGGAGACGTTTATTCTCAGCGAGGTAAGGCAAGTTTTGGACCTGGTATAAGAGAGATGCCGTAAAGGGGCTACCAGGTACACATAAAATTCGCCATTTTTATGCGCTAAAAGCTCTCATTTTTCATATTTCTACTGCAGTAATGCAGTTCAAATTTCGTGTTTTCAAGTTTACATGTTTTAGCGCTGCAGTGTGCTGCCTTATTTACTTAACTATATACGAGTTGGCGACTCTAGGTTCAGCACCTGTTCACACTTAGTCTGTTTGGATGTGCCGGTCAGGTTTTTGAAATGTATTCTTTAGCCTTCTGATCGTGCACTCCGCCTCCTAGCTTCAGGTGTTTTAATTACAGCAGGTAAAATACCCCTCCACAGAGAGAGAGAATTTTAGTCTAAGAAGAGGTTTCACATGTACCCATTCAGATGGAGACGTTTATTTTCAGCGAGGTAAGGCAAGTTTAGGACCTGGTATAAGAGAGATGCCGTAAAGGGGCTACCAGGTACACATAAAATTGGCCATTTTTATGCTCTAAAAGCTCTCATTTTTCATATTTCTAGTGCAGTAATGCAGTTCAAATTTTGTGTTTTCAAGTTTACATGTTTTAGCGCTGCAGTGTGCTGCCTTATTTACTTAACTATATACGAGTTGGCGACACTAGGTTCAGCACCTGTTCACACTTAGTCTGTTTGGATGTGCCGGTCAGGTTTTTGAACTGTATTCTTTAGCCTTCTGATCGTGCACTCCGCCTCCTAGCTTCAGGTGTTTTAATTACAGCAGGTACAATACCTCTCCACAGAGAGAGAGAATTTTAGTCTAAGAAGAGGTTTCACATGTACCCATTCAGATGGAGACGTTTATTCTCAGCGAGGTAAGGCAAGTTTAGGACCTGGTATAAGAGAGATGCCGCAAAGGGGCTACCAGGTGCACATAAAATTGGCCATTTTTATGCGCTAAAAGCTCTCATTTTTCATATTTCCAGTGCAGTAATGCAGTTCAAATTTCGTGTTTTCAAGTTTACATGTTTTAGCGCTGCAGTGTGCTGCCTTATTTACTTAACTATATACGAGTTGGCGACTCTAGGTTCAGCACCTGTTCACACTTAGTCTGTTTGGATGTGCCGGTCAGGTTTTTGAAATGTATTCTTTAGCCTTCTGATCGTGCACTCCGCCTCCTAGCTTCAGGTGTTTTAATTACAGCAGGTACAATACCCCTCCACAGAGAGAGAGAATTTTAGTCTAAGAAGAGGTTTCACATGTACCCATTCAGATGGAGACGTTTATTCTCAGCGAGGTAAGGAAAGTTTTGGACCTGGTATAAGAGAGATGCCGTAAAGGGGCTACCAGGTACACATAAAATTGGCCATTTTTATGCGCTAAAAGCTCTCATTTTTCATATTTCTAGTGCAGTAATGCATTTCAAATTTCGTGTTTTCAAGTTTACATGTTTTAGCGCTGCAGTGTGCTGCCTTATTTACTTAACTATATACGAGTTGGCGACTCTAGGTTCAGCACCTGTTCACACTTAGTCTGTTTGGATGTGCCGGTCAGGTTTTTGAAATATATGCAGTGTGATAGGACTTTGACCAGAGCTGAACGGCAAGAACACAGACGTCGGAATGGGCTGTGTTTTTACTGTGGTGAAACCACTCATGCTATCTCCGATTGTCCTAAGCGCACTAAGTGGTTCGCTAGGTCTGCCACCATTGGTACGGTACAGTCTAAATTTCTTTTGTCCGTTACTCTGATTTGCTCTCTGTCATCCTATTCTGTTATGGCATTTGTGGATTCAGGCGCTGCCCTGAATTTGATGGACTTGGGAGTTTGCCAGGCGCTGTGGTTTTTTCTTGGAGCCCTTGCAATATCCTATTCCATTGAGAGGAATTGATGCTACGCCTTTGGCCAAGAATAAGCCTCAGTACTGGACTCAATTGACCATGTGCATGGCTCCTGCACATCAGGAGGATATTCGCTTTTTGGTGTTGCATAATCTGCATGATGTGGTCGTTTTGGGGTTGCCATTGTTACAGGTCCATAATCCAGTGTTAGATTGGAAATCTATGTCTGTGTCCGGCTGGGGTTGTCAGGGGGTACATGGTGATGTTCCATTGTTGTCAATTTTGCCTTCCACTCCTTCTGAAGTCCCTGAGTTTTTATCAGATTACCGGGATGTATTTGAAGAGCCCAAATCCGGTGCCCTACCTCCTCATAGGGATTGCGATTGTGCTATTAATTTGATTCCTGGTAGTAAGTTTCCTAAGGGTTGTCTGTTTAATTTATCTGTGCCAGAGCATGCCGCTATGCGGAGTTATATAAAGGAATCCTTGGAGAAGGGTCATATTCGCCCGTCGTCGTCACCATTGGGAGCAGGGTTCTTTTTTGTGGCCAAGAAGGATGGCTCTTTGAGACCTTGTATTGATTACCGCCTTCTTAATAAGATCACAGTCAAATTTCAGTATCCTTTGCCGCTGCTGTCTGATTTGTTTGCTCGGATTAAGGGGGCTAGTTGGTTCACCAAGATAGATCTTCGAGGGGCGTATAATCTTGTGCGAATTAAACAGGTCGATGAATGGAAAACAGCATTTAATACGCCCGAGGGCCATTTTGAGTACCTGGTTATGCCATTCGGGCTTTCTAATGCTCTATCTGTGTTTCAGTCCTTTATGCATGACATCTTTCGAGAGTACCTGGATAGATTCATGATTGTATATTTGGATAACATTTTGGTCTTTTTGGATGATTGGGAGTCTCATGTGAAGCAGGTCAGAATGGTGTTCCAGGTCCTTCGTGCGAATTCCTTGTTTGTGAAGGGGTCAAAGTGTCTCTTTGGAGTTCAGAAGGTTTCATTTTTGGGTTTCATTTTTTCCCCTTCTACTATCGAGATGGACCCTGTTAAAGTTCAGGCCATTTATGATTGGACTCAGCCGACATCTGTGAAGAACCTGCAGAAGTTCCTGGGCTTTGCTAATTTTTACCGTCGCTTCATCGCTAATTTTTCTAGTATTGCTAAACCGTTGACGGATTTGACCAAGAAAGGTGCTGATGTGGTCAATTGGTAATCTGCGGCTGTAGAGGCTTTTCAGGAGTTGAAGCGTCGTTTTTCCTCTGCCCCTGTGTTGTGCCAGCCAGATGTTTCGCTCCCGTTTCAGGTCGAGGTTGATGCTTCTGAGATTAGAGCAGGGGCTGTTTTGTCGCAAAGAAGTTCTGATGGCTCGGTGATGAAACCATGTGCCTTCTTTTCTAGAAAATTCTCGCCTGCTGAGCGCAATTATGATGTTGGCAATCGAGAGTTGTTGGCCATGAAGTGGGCGTTCGAGGAGTGGCGACATTGGCTTGAAGGAGCTAAACATCGCGTGGTGGTCTTGACGTATCACAAGAATTTGACTTATCTCGAGTCTGCCAAACGGTTGAATCCTAGACAGGCTCGATGGTCGCTCTTTTTCTCCCGTTTTGATTTTGTGGTTTCATACCTTCCGGGATCTAAGAATGTGAAGGCTGATGCCCTGTCAAGGAGTTTTGTGCCTGACTCTCCGGGTGTTCCGGAGCCGGCGGGTATTCTTAAAGAGGGGGTAATTTTGTCTGCCATCTCCCCTGATTTGCGGCGCGTGCTGCAGAAGTTTCAGGCTGATAGACCTGACCGTTGTCCAGCAGAGAAACTGTTTGTCCCTGATAGATGGACTAGTAGAGTTATCTCTGAGGTTCATTGTTCGGTGTTAGCTGGTCATCCTGGAATCTTTGGTACCAGAGATTTGGTGGCTAGATCCTTTTGGTGGCCTTCTTTGTCACGGGATGTGCGTTCTTTTGTGCAGTCCTGTGGGACTTGTGCTCGGGCTAAGCCCTGCTGTTCTCGTGCCAGTGGGTTGCTTTTGCCCTTGCCGGTCCCGAAGAGGCCCTGGACGCATATTTCCATGGATTTTATTTCTGATCTCCCTGTTTCTCAAAGGATGTCGGTCATTTGGGTGGTTTGTGATCGCTTCTCTAAGATGGTCCATTTGGTACCCTTGTCTAAATTGCCTTCCTCCTCTGATTTGGTGCCATTGTTTTTCCAGCATGTGGTTCGTTTGCATGGCATTCCAGAGAACATCGTCTCGGACAGAGGTTCCCAGTTTGTTTCGAGGTTTTGGCGGTCCTTCTGTGCTAAGATGGGCATTGATTTGTCTTTTTCTTCGGCTTTCCATCCTCAGACTAATGGCCAAACCGAACGAACTAATCAGACTTTGGAAACATATCTGAGATGCTTTGTTTCTGCTGATCAGGATGATTGGGTGTCCTTCTTGCCTTCGGCTGAGTTCGCCCTTAATAATCAGGCCAGCTCGGCTACTTTAGTTTCTCCGTTTTTCTGTAATTCTGGTTTCCATCCTCATTTCTCTTCAGGGCAGGTTGAGCCTTCGGACTGTCCTGGTGTGGATACGGTGGTGGACAGGTTGCAGCAGATTTGGACTCATGTGGTGGACAATTTGACATTGTCCCAGGAGAAGGCTCAACGTTTCGCTAACCGCCGGCGCTGTGTTGGTCCCCGACTTCGTGTTGGGGATTTGGTTTGGTTGTCATCTCGTCATGTTCCTATGAAGGTTTCCTCTCCTAAGTTTAAGCCTCGTTTCATTGGGCCATATAAGATTTCTGAAGTTCTTAATCCTGTGTCATTTCGTTTGGACCTTCCAGCTTCTTTTGCCATCCATAATGTGTTCCATAGGTCGTTGTTGCGGAGATACGTGGCGCCTATGGTTCCCTCCGTTGATCCTCCTGCCCCGGTGTTGGTCAAGGGGGAGTTGGAGTATGTGGTGGAGAAGATTTTGGATTCTCGTGTTTCGAGACGGAAACTCCAGTACCTGGTCAAGTGGAAGGGTTATGGTCAGGAAGATAATTCCTGGGTTTTTGCCTCTGATGCTCATGCTGCCGATCTAGTTCGTGCCTTTCATTTGGCTCATCCTGATCGGCCTGGGGGCTCTGGTGAGGGTTCAGTGACCCCTCCTCAAGGGGGGGGGTACTGTTGTGAATTCTGTTGTCGAACTCCCTCCTGTGGTCGTGAATGGTACTTCGGCGAGTTCTGTCCATGGACTCCCTCTGGTGGCTGTGAGTGAAGCTGCTGCTTCTGAGGTTCCTTACACAGGTGACGTGGTTTATCCTTTGGTTGGCTGCTCTATTTAACTCCACTCAGATCGTTACTCCATGCCAGCTGTCATTGTTCCTGCATTTGTTCAGTTCGCTCTTGGATCTTTCTGGTGACATGTCTTCTCCAGCAGGAGCTAAGTTCCTGATAGTTATTATTTGTTCATTGTTTCCTTGTCCAGCTGGTTATCATGATTTTGTCTTGCTAGCTGGAAGCTCTGGGATGCAGAGTGGCATCTCCGCACCGTTAGTCGGTGCAGAGGTCTTTTTGCACATTCTGCGTGGTCTTTTGTAGTTTTTGTGCTGACCGCAAAGATACCTTTCCTATCCTCTGTCTGTTTAGTAAGTCTGGCCTCCCTTTGCTGAAACCTGTTTCATTTCTGCGTTTGTGACTTTCATTTTTACTCACAGTCAATATATGTGGGGGGCTGCCTTTTCCTTTGGGGAATTTCTCTGAGGCAAGGTAGGCTTTATTTTCTATCTCTAGGGCTAGCTAGCTCTTAGGCTGTGAAGAGGCATCTAGGGAGAGTCAGGAACACTCCACAGCTATTTCTAGTTGTTGTGATAGGATTAGGGCTTGCGGTCAGCAGAGCTCCCACATCCCAGAGCTTGCCCTGTATCGGTTTAACTATCAGGTCGTGTCGGGTGCTCCTAACCACCAGGTCATAACAGATGTGCAACCATTTATTACCACTCTTTTTGTATAATCAGTGAGCCAGTTATGAATCCAGCCACGTAACCGTAGCCTTGTCAATCCGATACTTCGTCATTTTTCAATAACGATAGTATGAAATACTTTATCAAATGCTTTGCTGAAGTTGAGATATACTATGTCTATCAAATTTCTCTGATGCCCCCAGTCAGTGATTCCATCATAGAAGGAAACTAGATTAGTCTGGCATGACTTGTTTGCTAAAAAACCCATGCTGGCTCTGGTTAATTGCTGCATATTTTCCAAGTACTTACGTACATGCTGTTTAACAATTTGTTCAAAGATCTTTCTTGGTATATAAGTAAGGCTCACTGGCCCGTAATTTCCTGACTCCGTCTTCTTTCTTTTTTGAAGATAGGGACAACATTTGCCCGTCTCCAATCGTCTGGGACTTCTCCTGTTTTCCAGGATTTTTGCTAGTCTGCAATTTCCTCTGCTAACTCACTCAGTACTCTTGGATGTAATTAATCTGGACCAGGATATTTAAATTCATTTAAATTAGATGAGTGTTCCCTCACCATCTCTATGTTTATGAATCTTTGCTGATTCTCCTGGATCTCTCTGCCGCAATTGACACTGTGGATCACCAGCTTCTTCTCACTATGCTCCTCTCCATAGGCATCAAGGACACAGCCCTCTCCTGGTTCTCCTCCTACCTCTCTGTCTGCTCTTTCATTGTACCTTTTGCTGGTTCCTCTTACTCTCCTCGTCCCCTTACTATCGGGGTTCCGCAGGGCTCAGTCCTAGGCCCCTTCCTCTTCTCTCTATACATGGCCCCTATTGGACAAACAATCAGCAGATTTGGGTTCCAGTTTCATCTCTATGCTGATGACTCCCAAATATACACTTCTTCCCTTGACATCACCCCTACCCTAATTCAAAATACCAAGGAATGTCTGTCTGCTGTCTCTAACATCATGTCCTCCCTCTATCTGAAACTAAATCTCTCTAAAACGGAACTTCTTGTGTTTCTCCCTTTTACTAACCTCACTCTACCCAACATCGAAATTACCTTGGAGGGTTCAACCATAACTTCCAAGCAGCATGCCCGCTGTCTTGGAGTCCTATTCGACACGTAACTTTCCTTTACTCCCTATATCCGATCACTCACTCGCTCTTGTCACCTGCATCTTAAAAACATCTCCAGAATCCATCCTTTTCTCAACTTTGAAACTGCTAAGACTCTTATTGTCGCTCTTATTCATTCTCGTTTGGACTACTGCAACTCTCTTCTGCTCGGTCTCCCTTTTACCAAACTTTCTCCTCTCCAATCCATCTTGAATGCGGCAGCCAGGGTCATATTTCTGTTCAGCCGCTTCACCGATGCCTCCATCTTGTGCCAGTCATTTCACTGGCTACCCATTCGCTACAGGGTCCAGTATAAACTCATCTCTCTCACCCACAAAGCTTTCCACAGTTCTGCACCGCCTTATATCTCCTCTCTCATCTCTGTCTATCGCCCTACACTTGCCTTCCGTTCTACAAATGACCTAAGACTAACATCCCCCGTAATCCGAACCTCGCACCTCTGTCTCCAAGACCTCTCTCGTGCTGCGCCAGCTCTCTGGAATGCACTTCCCCAGACGATCAGACTGATACCTAGCCCCGTCCTATTCAAGTGCGCTTTAAAAACCCATCTCTTCAAACAAGCCTACCACATCAACTACTCAGTAAACTAACTTTGCCCTCTTCCCTCCGTCTAAATATTATTCTGAATCTGCACCCTACTATTCATCTGTCTCCACACCCTCCATGCACATGATAACTGCACTTTATACTTGCCTATTGCACTTAAACACACGGATGATAATGACTGGATCTTGCAGCTTTATATGAAAATCCCTATTTATAATGCCAGACCTGAAATAACAAGCACTTTTCACCTATTGTGTCCCCCCCATTTCCTTGTAGATTGTAAGCTTGCGAGCAGGGACCTCACCCCTAATGTCACTGTTTAAATTGTCTTAACTTGTACTGAATTTATTGTCTGTACCTGTCCCCGCTTAATTGTAAAGTGCTGCGGAATATGTTGGCGCTATACAAATAAAAAATTATTATATTATTATTATATTATTATTATAGTGTGGATTCTCTTATTCCTTTGATGGTACAGTGAAGATCGGTTAATGGTTGCATGTGCTTTCTTAGAGAACACAATGCAAAATAGGAATTTAAAAGTTCGGCCTTCTCAACATCATTTTTGACCACTTCACACTTTTCATCCTGTGAAAATTCTATAGCATCTTTGACTTTTCTTTTGCTTTTGACATACATCCCAAATCCTGTTTTGCTTCTTTTGGTCTCCCTTGCAAGCCTTACTTCATTACTGGCTTTAACGCTTCAAACTCTTCCCCTGCATTCCCTGCAAACAACATAATATTCTTCTTTAGATATGCCCCCTCTTTCCACTTAATTAATATACTTTTTTTTTTTCCTTTTTAGCACGTGATTAAGTTCTGTGTTCATCCATCCTGGTCTCTTTTAAATGCTTCCAATTCTTCCTTCTTTTCAGGATTGTTAGCGATTGTGCAGTGTGAATTTCATTTAGCAAAACTCTCATCCTTCTTGGACATTTCTGTCCTTTAGAACATCCAGCCAGTGGACCTTTCCTACTCGCTTTCTGAGTCCATTAAAATCTGCCTTTTTGAAATCCAATCTTAACGTCTGATTCCTTGCTGGTCTTCCTCCTCTTGTAACCCAAAATTTGAAGTGAGCATGATTGCTGCCTCTAAATTCCCAGCCATCTTTACTTCCTCAACCATTTCCTCCTTGTTGGTAAGAATTAGGTCCAAGATTGCAGATCCTCTTGTTTTCTCATCTACGTTTAGGAAGATAAACCGAAACACATGGGCTACTTGAACAATGAACAAGTCTGTAGGAACCTGTTCACACACCACCAAGAAACTTGAAGACACAAAAGAGCACAGTAAGACCAAAAACACTCTGTTGTAAAAAAAACCTGCTTATAAAGGTAATATACAGATGGTCAGGTTTTAAATATATCAGATAGGGATTACATACATCAGTTAGGACTGCTCTATATGGGTATACCTTGACGTTTGGTGGAGCAGCTTAGTATACATTTTTTTTGCAAAAAAACGTATCAACCAAATACCCGTTTTTTTCCATCTTTTTACTAGGACTTGCTTATTACTGTGATTTTTTTTTTTACAACAGAGTGTTTTTGGTCTTACTGTGCTCTTTTGTGTCTTCAAGTTTCTTGGTGGTGTGTGAACATGTTCCTACAGACTTGTTCATTGTGCAAGTAGCCCATGTGTTTTGGTTTCCATAATTGTTCTCTTGTGTCTACAAGACTGGAGAGGTATCCACCACTCCTTGTGGGTCATTTGCACAAAAGCTGTTCCATTCAATGTGTCCACATGGACATTCTTTCTCTGAACCCTGCTTATACAGGTAATATACAGATGGTCAGGTTTTAAATACATCAGATAGGGATTACATACATCAGTTAGGACTGCTCTACATGGGTATACCTTGACATTTGGTGGAGCAGCTTAGTATACCTTTTTTTGCAAAAAAACGTATCAACCAAATACCCTGTTTTTTCCATCTTTTTACTAGCACTTGCTTATTACTGTGATTTTTTTTTTTTACAACAGAGTGTTTTTGGTTTTACTGTGCTCTTTTGTGTCTTCAAGTTTCTTGGTGGAGTGTGAACATGTTCCTACAGACTTGTTCATTGTGCAAGCAGCCCATGTGTTTCGGTTTCCATAATTGTTCTCTTGTGTCTACTGTGTCTACAAGACTGGGGAGGTATCCACCACTCCTTGTGGGTCATTTGCACAAAAGCTGTTCCATTCAACGTGTCCACATGGACATTCCCTCTCTGAACCCTGCTTATACAGGTAATATACAGATGGTCAGGTTTTAAATACATCAGATAGGGATTACATACATCAGTTAGGACTGCTCTGTATGGGTATACCTTGACGCTTGGTGGAGCAGATTAGTATACATTTTTTTGCAAAAAAACGTATCAACCAAATACCCTGTTTTTTCCATCTTTTTACTAGCACTTGCTTATTACTGTGATTTTTTTTACAACAGAGTGTTTTTGGTCTTACTGTGCTCTTTTGTGTCTTCAAGTTTCTTGGTGGTGTGTGAACATGTTCCTACAGACTTGTTCATTGTGCAAGTAGCCCATGTGTTTCGGTTTCCATAATTGTTCTCTTGTGTCTACAAGACTGGGGAGGTATCCACCACTCCTTGTGGGTCATTTGCACAAAAGCTGTTCCATTCAACGTGTCCACATGGACATTCCCTCTCTGAACCCTGCTTATGCAGGTAATATACAGATGGTCAGGTTTTAAATACCTCAGATAGGGATTACATACTTCAGTTAGGACTGGTCTATATGGGTATACCTTGACGTTTGGTGGAGCAGCTTAGTATACATTTTTTTGCAAAAAAACGTATCAACCAAATACCCTGTTTTTTCCATCTTTTTACTAGCACTTGCTTATTACTGTGATTTTTTTTTACAACAGAGTGTTTTTGGTCTTACTTTGCTCTTTTGTGTCTTCAAGTTTCTTGGTGGTGTGTGAACATGTTCCTACAGACTTGTTTATTGTGCAAGTAGCCCATGTGTTTCGGTTTCCACAATTGTTCTCTTGTGTCTACAAGACTGGGGAGGTATCTACCACTCCTTGCGGGTCATTTGCACAAAAGCTGTTCCATTCAACGTGTCCACATGGACATTCCCTCTCTGAACCCTGCTTATACAGGTAATATACAGATGGTCAGGTTTTAAATACCTAAGATAGGGATTACATACATCAGTTAAGACTGGTCTATATGGGTATACATTGACGTTTGGTGGAGCAGCTTAGTATACATTTTTTTGCAAAAAAACGTATCAACCAAATACCCTGTTTTTTCCATCTTTTTACTAGCACTTGCTTATTACTGTGATTTTTTTTTACAACAGAGTGTTTTTGGTCTTACTGTGCTCTTTTGTGTCTTCAAGTTTCTTGGTGGTGTGTGAACATGTTCCTACAGACTTGTTCATTGTGCAAGTAGCCTATGTGTTTCGGTTTCCACAATTGTTCTCTTGTGTCTACAAGACTGGGGAGGTATCCACCACTCCTTGTGGGTCATTTGCACAAAAGCTGTTCCATTCAACGTGTCCACATGGACATTCCCTCTCTGAACCTTGCTTATACAGGTAATATGCAGATGGTCAGGTTTTAAATACATCAGATAGGGATTACATACATCAGTTAGGACTGCTCTATATGGGTATACCTTGACGTTTGGTGGAGCAGCTTAGTATACATTTTTTTTGCAAAAAAACATATCAACCAAATACCCTGTTTTTTCCATCTTTTTACTAGCACTTGCTTATTACTGTGATTTTTTCTTTTTACAACAGAGTGTTTTTGGTCTTACTGTGCTCTTTTGTGTCTTTTGGAAGATAAAGTTGTCAGCAAGAGAAAATAAGAATTTTCTGGACCCAGTACGTTTGCCTGAGAGAGATTCCCAAAACATATCTGGATAGTTAAAATCTCCCGTGATCACTATGTCATAGTTTTTTGAGAACAGAGACATCTGATGTAAAAATACTTTTTTACATCAAGGAGAAGACTGTTCACAGATGCAGCCAAGAGGCCCATGATCACTCTGGATGAAGTGCAGAGATCTACAGCTGAGGCGGGACAGTCTGTCCATAGGACAACAATCAGTCGTACATTGCACAAATCTAGCCTTTATGGAAGAGTGCCAAGAAGAAAGCCATTTCTCAGAGATATCCATAAAAAGTGTAATTTAAAGTTTGCAACAAGCCACCTGAGAGACACCCCAAACATGTGGAAGAAGGTGCTCTGGTCAGATGAAACCAAAATCAAACTTTTTGGCAAAAAATGCCAAACGATATGTTTGGCGTAAAGGCAGCACAGCTCATCACCCTAAACACACCATCCCCACTGTCAAACGTGGTGACAGCATCATGGTTTAGGCCTGCTTTTCTTCAGCAGGGACAGGGAAGATGGTTAAAATTGATGGGAAGATGGATGGAGCCAAATACAGGACAATTCTTGAAGAAAACCTGTTGGAGTCTGCAAAAGACCTGAGACTGTGACAGAGATTTGTCTTCCAACAAGACAACGATCCCAAACATAAAGCAAAATCTACAATGGAATGGTTCACAAATAAACGTATCCAGGTGTTAGAATGGCCAAGTCAAAGTCCAGATCTCAATCCAATCGAGAATCTGTGGAAAGAGCTGAAATCTGCTGTTCACAAACGATCTCCATCAAACCTCACTTAGCTCGAGCTGTTTGCCAAGGAAGAATGGGCAAGAATTTCAGTCTCTCGATGTACAAAACTGATAGAGACATACCCCAAGCGACTTGCAGCTGTACTCGCATCAAAAGGTGGTGCAACAAAGTATTCAGTTAAAGGGGCCAAATAATATTGCACTCCCCACTTTTCAGTTTTTGAATTTCCACAAAAATTTAAAATAACCAATAAATTTCGTTCAACTTCACAATTGTGTTCCACTTGTTGTTGATTCGTCACCAAAAATTTACATTTGGTATCTTTATGATTGAAGCATGATATGTGGGGAAAAGGTTGAAAGGTTCCAGGGGGCCAAATACTTTTGCAAGGCACTGTAACTAAGCATGATATTTATCATGGCACTGCATTGTTACCATTTTGCTCCTGGTGGTGGAAAAATCTTTTTCTTCCTGTATCCTACAAAATACAGCTCGTTCTCACTTTCCCTAATAGCTCAGTGTGTTAAGGTGATTCCCAAGCCTATGCTTTGAATCAAGGAGCAGCCATGAAGAAGATTTCACAAGAAAATATAAACAACATTATCCAGTGCATCGATAGCGGTCTCTCGGCCAAGAAAATTACTAAACTAATTCTTGTTAGTGCTATGACAGTTGGAAGAATACAAAATGACTCCACTCCATCCTTCAAAAGCTGGTGATCCAGGCAAAATATCGGAGTCAAGAAGTCAGCTCACCGCAAGGTTTATCGGTTCTGGCATCACAAATATGGCAGTTAACATGACTTATATGCTTCGTAATAGTGAGATCACAGATGTCCTAGCAAGCACCATTCAACACACATTGCACAAGTCTGGAAACATGTCTCAAAAAAAGGTGAAGAAGCCTAGCCTTCAAATATCTTCATAAGAAGAGTCGGCCCAGGTTTGAAGAAAAAGTACAAAAAAGTGGAAAGTAAAAGATTGGAAAAGGGTGATATGGAGCGATGAGATGAAAGTCAGTAGAATAGACTTTGATGGGTACAAGTGGGTCTGGAAGAAACAAGGGAAAAAAGGGGTTAACGGACTGAGAAATTGAAGGAACTGTCAAGTTCGATGGAGTAAGTCTGATGATATGGGGTTGTTTCACAGCCACTGACATTGGATATTTGACCAGGATTGATGATGGTCTCGATGTTGAGCTATATGTGAGTATCTTACAAGACTAGTTAGTTTGTACACTTGAGTACTATGGGTATGAAAAGGGCGACATAGTGTTCCAGCAGGACAAAGACTCTAAGCATACGTCAAGATTGGATAAGTAATGGTTCAATGATAATAAAGTGTAGGTGCTGGATTGGCCCCCACAGTCCCCAGACCTCAGCCAAATTGAACAATTGTAGGTAGAGTTGAAGAATAAATTGTATAAATACCATGTGACCCGACCAGTATGCACCAACTTTGGGAACGTGTAGAAGAGACTCGGGATCATATTTCAGTCTAGACTTGTTTGAATCTTATCGAGAGCATGACCAGAAGAATTCAAGCAGTGTTGAAAGCTAAAGGTGGATTTACCAAATACTAGCACAATAATAAAAATTAAAAATTGAGATGTTTAGGACCAAAACAGTAACAATGCAGTGACATGACAAGAATCTGAATAAATAATTATTAAATAGAAGCAAGCCAAATTTATGTATAAGTTAGCCAAGATGATTTGTCTATAAAATGATGGTATTCTCATGTTCCTAAGAGTAATAGATGGCTAGATATGGAGCATGAAAGTCAAACATTCAAAACATTGTTACCCTTTTGCTTGTCACTGTAATGTTTTAAATGGCGACCTGTTTGCTTGTCTAGCAAGATCATGAACATAGGAAGCCCTTCATGAGGTTCATATGCCCTAATGAAGCACGAATTTGTCCGGTTGGAAGGAGCAGTCAATCAGGAAGCAGCTATTATAACATTTTAAAGGAATGTAATTTAATTCAATTTGTAATTTAAAAAAAACTGTAAGAAAATATTAGATGCTGAGGTTCATTTATATAAAACACTAAGCAAACAACTACAGGCAAGCTTGAAGGAACTCTAGTAAGGCCCTTGTAATGCATATCTGCAATAAAAAGCCAGCAAGAAATTTCTCTTCACATATTACGCTCTTCAAGTTTAGTCCTCTCTATATAAGGGTTAAAGCTAATTTTAAAATCCAGTCTTCACAGCTTTCCAGAATCACTAAGGCCCTTTGAAGCGCTGAGCTAAGTGTATCCCATAAGTTACAGCAAGAATTAAGTTTATTATGATCAAATGAAATGTTTAATGGGAATTGATAGAATCTTTCATGAAAGGGACTTTCCATGCAGCCAGATCATATCCGGATCCATTTAAGTGTAATAACCTTCCTGTGGCCTTCATTACAGACCTTCATATATACGGCTCAGTATAAATAACTAGGCCTGTGTTATGGATGTAACATTTTTATAAGTAGTAGTACATTTGTCTTCCTCAGATGAATTAGACAGCTCCATATTACAGACTCTAAACAATCATTTTAGCTGTTGGGAGCATTAATGAACAGTAGAGATTAGCAAACTTGTTTGGAAAATGTTAGGCAATCACAAATCCAGCACGAACGTAGCACATTTGGATTCGTGATCAGTGACCTGAGCATTTTACCTCAAAGTCGGCAAAATTTGTTCAAAGATCAGTAAATGATCGTGTTTCCACTAATCCTTTTGTTTTTACTTTGTCTAGAATAGTGGTATTGTATGATGAGAGGGGGCAACGTGTTTTATAAGGGGAGGGGGTGTGTCTTGATCAGGGGAGCGGCGTTAATAACTTAATGTGTGTACATTCCGGCAGCCAATCAGGGCACAGGAACGATCCACAACGTCATAACACAAGTGCTTCTGTGATTGGCTGCCAAAGTCACATGTTCCTCTCCATATAAAAAGAGGACATCTTGTTTTACCAACGCTCTTTTATCAGTGTAACAGCACAGAGAAGTCACTACTGCTGCTGCTGCTGCAAGTGAACTGGTCATTTAGTTAGATATGATCCAGTGAAATCAAACTTCCAGCATGTAACTAGATTGTGCTAAGTCGTGCAGGTAAGAGTCGACATTTCCTACTAAAACTGTGTTGCAGTCAGGAATCAGGAGGCCCCATTTGCTAATTAAAATCATTAAGCCAAATATTGGGGTTCAGCCACAAAGCCCCATTTGTCAATCCAAATCATTTGGGCTAAAACTGTGTTGCAGTCAGGAGGCCCTATTTGCTAATCCAAATCATTTGGGCTAAAATTGTGTTGCAGTCAGGAGGCCCTATTTGCTAATCCAAATCATTTGGGCTAAAGCTGTGTTGCTGTCAGGAATCAGGAGGCCCCTTTTGCTAATCAAAATAGTTTTGCCTAATATTGGGGTTCCGCCAGAGGCCCCATTTGCTAATGAAGATTGTTTGGGCTAATAGTGTTTTTCAGGCACACTAACAAAATAAATACTGATTGTTCATTTAGTGACAGATGACTGACAGGTCTGGGCCTAAGGTTGTGAAACAGGTGGTTAAAAGAGGAGAATGGCACTGTATATGCAACATGAGTGGGAAAAAGCAAGGTTGTGTTGAAAGGGGGAATAAGCTTGGTTTACGATGTGTCCGTGGGTTAGGTGGTAATGGTACTAAAAGCTCTACTGAACAAACATTGTCTCCTCCTATCGAAAGACAACTGACAACATCTGTTTCTGGATGGGCTACTCCACTCCCTTTCTTTGACAGTAGCACAGCGGTACGCTTTGTAGATGAGGGTCAGAAAGAGCATGTGCTCCAGTGGATGGCAAACGCTGCATCAAGTGGCCTATACTCCTCTTTCTCCACCTTATAACATTATACACAGTACAATGATCAGAGGTGGCACCCCAATCACCCTTGATTGCCCCCACATAACAACTTTCCAATCCCCCAACTGACTGTGGGGAACCACAGATGAGCCAGTCTGCAGAGCTGTTTACACATACTATTCCATGGGCATCAGAGATCTGCTCCAAAGATTCACAGAATCCAGAGGAAAAAAGCTTCTGCACTGATGCCCTAAATTTTTTGCTGTTGGATCCAGGACAGGACAAAGTAGGTTCCAAATAGAATCCAGACCCTCATCACCAGAGGTTAACCCCCGGTGGTGGAGGTGAACCTGATGAGACTCAAATACCAGAGGCAAATGCAAACTGTACTGTGCTGTCAGGGCAGGAAGGGGAGGAAGGTGACTCTCATGGTGAGGTGTGGAAGAATAGAGAGGATGGCGATGAGGCTGTAGATCCAAATTGGTGTGAACCCAGAAGTTAAGCAGAGGAGGTGGAGGAGGATGCAGACGAGAAGGTTACGTTGCAGCTTCCCACACAGATACGGAGTGATGCAACCACAACAAGCACTGCAACTTCAGCCACAACTGTGCCTCTGGCCAGCACCGGTCGCAAGTCTACAGTTCAGAGGCACAGCAAAGGTTGCCTAGCCTTGGCCTTTTTTTTAAACTGCAAAGGATTACCCAACTCACATTATCTGCCAACTTTGCAAACAACAACTCAGTGGAGGCAAAATTTTCAATAATTTGACTACTACATTAATGACCTGGTACATGCACAATCAACATGCCTTAGTCTGGGAATCACACTGCGCTAAAAAAGGACTAATGAGCCTCGCCAACCACCGGCCATCCCATCAACCGCATCTGCTGATTCTTCCTTCTTCGTCACCGTGGCAACCTGTTCTCAGAAACTACACTTGTTTACCCCTAGAGTCGGGGTGAGTAAGAGCCCTTCAGCTGTTGCAGTAATGGGCATGACTACTGTTTTTGTCTCCAATAGTACAATACATCTTTCTCAATCCATCACAACATCTCCGCCTGGACCTCACTCACTTTCCAGCAGTTTGTCCTATTCTCCGTACTCCACCCTGTCTCAGCACAACAGCAAGCCCTTGGTCCTGCAGCTGTGGTCACGTAAAAGAATGTTTCTTCCTACACTTCCTACAAGCTAAGAGCTTCAACTGGACCATCTCCAATCTGTTGGCCACAGAAATGCTGCCGTTCCACCTGGTGGATACAGACTGATTCTGAAAGTTGATGTCCATCGCACTCTCCCAGTATCCGTTGCCCAATTGCCATTACTTCTCTAAGAAAGCTGTGACTGCACCTCACCAGCATGTAGCAGAAAACATCATCCATTTCCTGAAAAAAAAATGTCTTCCAGGGTACATTTTACCACTGGCACCTGAACGAGCAAACATGGGCAGGGGCGTTACATCTTGCTGACTGGGCACTGAGTGACTCTAGTGTCTGTTGGGGCAGGTGGGCAAGGGGCTGGTTCACAAGTCTTTGAACCCCCAAGACTTGCGGGACAAACCTCTGCATCTATCATTTCCAGCACTGCTTCTGGCTCCTCCAAATCCTCTAGGACCTCCATCTGCGCCCTCAACCACGTGTTCCAACAGTGCAAAGAGAATGTCCCTCACCTCCGTACTGCGCAGCCAGGGCTCACCGCAATAAGCCAACTAATATGCCTTGGAGATCGCAATAACAGCTCAAGAGTTGTGAGCAGCTATCCAGGACGATTTAGAGCAATGGCTGTCTCCACTGAACCTGGAACCAGGGAAGGCCAGGTACGATAACGGTGCGAACCTGGTGGCGGCCCTATGCAAGGGGCAACTGCACACATGTGCCTTGCATGGCTCATGCCCTCAACCTGGTGGAACAGCAATTTTTCAGCCACTTTCCTGGCCTGGATGTGCTGCTTTCCTGGCTCTCACTTCCGGCGATCGCACCCTGCATGCTATCAACTTGCATCGCTACAGAGGTCTTTCGGCCGACTGGTTAGCCATTTGATTTGGCAAAATTCCACTTTGCACATGTTGCAGCAACTGTGCCAGAAGCTATGAGCCCTGAGCCCTGGTGCAGTATATCCTTTTCTGTAACCTGAGTCCAGTCGCCACAGAGGTACTGCACCTCAGCCAGAGGTGTGGTACTCTGCTCTCAGGTAAGGAGGGAGCACTACCCCTAAGGCTGGAGAGGGAATGAGGTAGAGGATGTGAATGGAGAGAGTGTCAGTTGTGAGGAGTTGTCATGGAAACTATAGGGAGGAGTTAGTTAGTCAGTTAGGGGGTTTGGTGAGGAGGAGTCGAGGAGAGAAGACTTGAAGAAAAAAGCTCCTGAGAGAGGGAGAAGGAGTCATAGGGGCCAGTGAAGTGAGGAATCCACCCTGGGTGCCCCAATCCACACCGACTGTAGTCGGGTGGAAGGACCAGGTTGCAGTGGGGGAACCAGCCCCCAGACTAGTGGAGGAACTACAAGGCTCAGCTAGCAAGCCGGAGGCTGTGGTAACTGTAGGTGCCACAGCAACACACATTCACCAAAAAGGCAGCCACATAGGATTAAGGGGACCAGGAGGACTTTGCCCGACGGGATCCCAAGCTGCTGGCTTGGGACACTGTGTGTGAGGCGCAGGGCAGGAGGGCGAAGCCAGCACAGAGAGACAACCAGGGAAGGAACATAAGAAAGGGAGTCTCGGGAAAGCATACCTCAAATTACCTGAGAGCTGGCTGGACCACAGACCCGGATGACACAGCACCCGGCTAGGGACTGCATCTAACAACTGAGTAAAGTGTGGAAACTGCACCCTACTGTGTCCTCAAAATTATTTACTGTGTCGCCTGCCCTGCAGTACAACATTCACCATCATTGACTTTAACTTCTTCACTGCCCTGGGGCCTAGCTCTACCCGTGCAGAGCTATAACATCTCGGAAATGGCTACTAAGATGGTTAGCGCTGTCGATGCCATCATCAGCATCACTATTCCATTCATCTACATGCTAGAGCACACTTTGAATAGTCTGCGGGAGGAGGTGGAGGTCCCAGAGAAAGAGATGGAAGCAGCAAAAGATTTAGAAGGGATAACAATATCTCTAAGTTTCGGACTGCCATCGAAGAGGCAGGTGCCATGGAAGGGTGGATTATAGCGATCGAGAGGGGCTCATAGTACCAGACAAATTGTTAGTTAACGTGCAGGAGCCGAGGAACAAATGGTGAAGGACAAGGAGAAAGAGGAGATGGGAGCGCAACAGTCAGGGGATGAAGGGGATAATGATCCCTTCTCTGTTGTCTGTTGTTGGCAGGAGGGGACGGAGGAAGCAAGCTTAAGTATTACCCTGCCACCAACACACCATGGACTTAGACCTCATGGAAGTGCCTGACACATGAGCGCCTTCTTGCTGCACTATCTTCAACATGATATACGTATTCTTAGGGTTAGAAATAAAGCTGACTACTGCGTTCCCACTCTGTTATAGCCACGGTACAAGAGTAAATTTTGTCAGATGTTTCCCCACTCTGGAAAGGGATGCGCGCATGCTGGAGTATTGAAACACGCTTGTAGACAATCTTAAGAGTGTTTTTCCCAAAGACAGCAGTGAGGCACACTGATGTCACCGCAAAAACATTAGCAGCAGCAATGTAAGTGGCTTAAGCATTTTCTGTGAGTCATTTCACACACTTTTTTAGACCAGCCCTACAGAGTACATGGATCTCCAATGACTTTTGCACCCCAGTCACAGACTGGGCAGAATAGGCGTTGGTGTAGTTTTTAGTGTCATGCATTGATCTCGTGTTATTGCAGTCTGTGACACCTTAGTTGTGGCTTCTGTGCCTGCTGTTGATACTGCAACTGATGTTACAAACAATTTTTTGAAATGTGGAGACTCCAATTTGTGTCTCCACCTATTGGGTTGCCTGCAGTGGAAGGTGTGTCAGAGGCCCATTAGGGTAGGTGCACACAATCCGTAAACTCTGCGGGTTGGACGCTGCATGCTTGTTACAGCATAAAGAAATCTCATACAGCATCAAGAAATCCCATGTCCACTATGCGTGCAGAGACGCCCTGAGGATCACCCGTGGCGACTGACTTACGGCTCATATTTCCAGACTGCATCATGTCTATTTATCTTGCGGAGACGAGAGCCTCCGCAAGATAAAATTTCAACCTTACAATGTATTGAATGCGGTGAATCTGCACGGTTCAATGAACAAATGCGGATTTACCTGAGTTCAATAGCTGGCAGCACTTTGAAACACAGCAGACATGTGCTGCATCCAAAGATTTTCCAATTCCTGAACGTCTGCACATACAATTAATTTTTTGAAATGTGAAGAATTCAAGTTGGGTCTCCTTCATGTTTTTTGCCTGTAGCATTAGGGCTCCCAGACCGGCAGGCCTGCACTTACTTTCAGTCAACTACCTGTGTTACTATCCTTACTTTTTCTAACATTAGTGCTCTATCAAGCTGATATTTGTGACACCTGAGTGTGGCTACAAAAAATACCAGTTTATTTTGTTGTATGAGGTATCAGGGCTCCCTGAAAAGTAGGCTTACACCGCTCCCTTACCCACCTCGTATTATTAATATTATTATTTATTATTATAGCGCCATTTGTTCCATGGCGCTTTACATGTGAGGAGGGGTATCCATAATAAAAACAAGTACAATAATCTTAAACAATACAGGTCACAACTGGTACAGGAGGAGAGAGTACCCTGCCCATGAGGGCTCACAATCTACAAGGGATGGGTGAGGATACAGTAGGCGAGGGCAGAAACTTCAATTAAAAGCTCTAAATCCTGGTACATGCCCTGATACTTCATGCATGGCACATGGCTGACTGCTTCTGTGCCAATATAAAATGTCATACTGCGGGTCAATTAATCAGCCAACTACCTGTGTTACTATCCTAACATTTTTCTAATACTAGAACTCTACCAAGCTGATATTTGAGCCACCTGAGTGTGACTGGAAAATAAAAGAAAATTGAGCTGTTGCATGAGGTATCGGGGTTCCCAGCAGAAAAGGCTTACATTGGTCCCTCACCCACCTCATCTTCATTGAAATTTCAATTCAAAGCTCTAAATGCTGGCCTAGACCCTGACACCTCATGAATGGCCCATGGCTGTGCCATTATCACATTTCTACAGTGGGTAAATTAATGCCACTTTTCCTGTTGTCTGCTCCTAATTTTTGGAAATGTTTGGACCACTAGTTGGGTCTCCTTCATGTGTGCTGCCTGAATTTGGCAGGGCTCTCAGAGAACTAGGCCTACACATGTCAATCATTTACCTGTTACTGATCAATGATTAAGCTAGAAATGCTGGTCCAATCCCTGTCCATGCATCCATGCTACAAAAATATACTATTTGTACTCTTGGACAATTGATGCCACTTTTCATCTTGTTTGCTCCTACTTTGAGCTGTTTGGGAAGCTTGTTGTTCCTCTTTAAGGTGTTGTGTATATGTTTGGTTTTGCCTCCCATTGAATTCAACGGGGTTCGGGTCTGTTCTGTGAACATCGGGACATTCAAAGAGCCGAACCTTGAAAGGTTTGCACATCTCTAGTGAGCACTTACAGATCATTAAAAAAACATGTGTTTGATTTAAATGAGGTGAGACTCCAAGGCCTATAAGAGAGGTGGAAAATGAAAACCAGAAACCCGCTTTTTAAGGCTATGAACAGAATTTTTAGACGCGTGGAATTACATCAAATCCGCAGTGTAGTGCACAAGCAATGTTAGTCAATGTGAAATTGACATTTGGTGTGCACATGCTGCGGAAAAAACATGTGTAATCGGAAATTTTTTTTTTCCACAGCATGTCAATTCTTTTTGCAAATCTGCAGCATTTCTGCACTCATTGACTTCCATTGTGTCAGGCCAATCCGTAGCAAAACCGCAGGTTTAAAAAAGATCTGCAGATTTGCTGCAGATGTACCTGCAAGAAACGCTGCAGATCAGGAGGGGGAAGAGTGTGTGGGCGGAGACTGTGTGTGTGCGGAGAAGATGTGTGGGGCTGTGTGTGTGCACGGTTGTGTGTGTGCATGCGGCTCTGTGTGTAGGCCGGCATCATCCGATGGGACTACTAGTCCTATCCGGCTATGCCTGCTACAGTGACAGGTAGCCAGATGATAGGACAGCAGTAGTCCCATCATCCGGCTACTGTGTTCAGGTATAAAAAAAACCAAAAAACACATATGCACATATACACATACAGTACATACAGTGCATACTCACCATACAGCTAATCCCGAAGCCCTTGATCACCTGTAAAAAAATAAAAAATAATAAACCAACAGTATACTCCCTGATCCGATGAAATTCATTTAATAACAAGTGTCCCAAGACGATCTCCCATGGAGAGCTGTCACATCGGCAGATGTGACCACTCTCCAGGGGCTCCGGGATACCATGACGGAAGGTATCCTTCCGCACTGTATCCCTCCGCTGCTGTGAGTACAGTACAGTTCATACTGTTACTTACGGCACCGCTGCCTGGGAAAATTCTCATGTAGCAGTGCCATAAAGTGAGAGGCCATTGAACACTCAGTGATATCACTGCAGGAGCCATTGTCTGCTGTCAGGGTGTCACTGGAGGCCTATAGAGCTGTCACATCTCCTGATGTGACAGCTCTATAGGGGAGATCTGTTATAGGGGAGGGTGTTTGCACGTTAATGACCGGGCCAATTTTTACAATTCTGACCACTGTTCCTTTATGAGGTTATAACTCCTGAACGCTTCAATGGATCTTGCTGATTTTGACATTGTTTTCTCGTGACATATTGTTCTTCATGATAGTGGTAAAATTTCTTCAATATTACTTGTGTTTATTTGTGTAAAAAAATGGAAATTTGGAGAAAATTTGGAAAATTTTGCAATTTTCAAACTTTGAATTTTATGCACTTAAAACAGAGAAATATGTCACACAAAATAGTTAATAAATAACATTTCCCACATGCCTACTTTACATCAGCACAATTTTGGAACCAAAACTTTTTTTCGTTAGGAAGTTATAAGGGTTAAAAGTTAACCAGTGATTTCTCATTTTTACAACAAAATTTACAAAACCATTTTTTTAGGGACCACTTTTGAAGTCACTTTGAGTAGTCTATATAGCTCAAAATACCCAAAAGTGACACCATTCTAAAAACTGCACCCCTCAAGGTACTCAAAACCACATTCAAGAAGTTTATTAACCCTTCAAGTGTTTCTTAGGAGCAGAAGCAACGTGAAAGGAAAAAATGAACATTTATCTCTTTAGTCACAAAATTGATCTTACAGCAACAATTTTTTTTATTTTCCCAAAGGTAAAAGGAGAAAATGGACCACAAAAGTTGTAGTCCAATTTGTTCTGAGTATGCAGATACCCCAAATGTGGGGGGGAACCACTGTTTGGGCACATGGCAGGGCTCAGAAGGGAAGGAGCGACGTAGCTCTGGGGATTTATTATGATGGAATATAGGCTGAACTGGATGGACAAATGTCTTTTTTCAGCCTTACTAACTATGTTACTATGTTACTAATCTTTTTCCACAAACATGATGGTTTAGTCCCCAATTTTTTATTTTCCCAAGGGTAACAGGAGATATTGGACCCCAAAAGTTGTTGTCCAATTTGTCCTGAGTACGTTAATACCCCACATGTGGGGGGAACTACTGTTTGGGCGCATGGCAGGGCTCAGAACAGAAGGAGCGCCATTTGACTTTTTCAAGCTAAAATTAGCTGGAATTGAGATCGGACACCATGTCGCGTTTGGCATACCCCTGATGTGCCTAAACAATGAAAAAAAACAAGTGACCCCATTTTGGAAACTAGACCCCCTGAGGAACTTATTTAGATGTGTGGTGAGCACTTTTATCCCCCAAGTGCTTCACAGAAGTTTATAAAGCCCGGGCATGAAAATAAAAAAATCATATTTTTTCCACAAACATGATGGTTTAGTCCCCAATTTATTATTTTAACAAGGGTAACATAAAAAATTGGACAACAAAAGTTGTAGGCCAATTTGTCCTGAGTACGACGATACCCCATATGTGGGGGGGGGAACCACTGTTTGGGCACATGGCAGGGCTCAGAAGGGAAGGAGCACCATTTGACTTTTTCAAGCTAAAATTAGCTGGAATTGAGATCGGACGCCATGTTGCGTTTGGCGAGTCCTTGATGTGCCTAAACAGTGGAAACCTCCCACAAGTGACCCCATTCTGGAAACTAGACCCCCTAAGGAACTTATCTAGATGTGTGGTAAGAACTTTTATCCCCCATGTGCTTCACAGAAGTTTATAATGCCCGGGCGTGAAAATAAAAAATCATATTTTTTCCACAAACATGATCGTTTAGTCCCCAATTTTTTATTTTCACAAGGGTAACAATAGAAATTGGACCACAAATGTTGTAGACCAATTTGTCCTGAGTACGCCGATACCCCATATGTGGGGGGAACCACTGTTTGAGCGCATGGCAGGGCTCAAAACAGGAGTGCCATTTGACTTTTTCAAGCTAAAATAAGCTGGAATTGAGATCGGACGCCATGTCGCGTTTGGCGAGCCCCTGATGTGCCTAAACAGTGGAAAACCCACACAAGTGACCCCATTTTGGAAACTCAACTCCCTAAGAAACTTATCTAGATGTGTGGTGAGCACGTTTATTTACCAAGTGCTTCACAGACGTTTATAACGCCCGGGCATCAAAATAAAAAATCATATTTTTTCCCCACAAAAATGATCTTTTAGTCCCCAATTTTTAATTTTTCCAAGGGTAACAGGAGAAATTAGACCCAAAAAGTTGTTGTCCAATTTGTCCTGAATACGTTTATACCCCACATGTGGGAGAAAACTACTGTTTGGGTACACTTAGGGACTCGGAAGGGAGTAGTGATGTTTTGGAAAGCAGACTTTGATGGAATAGTCCGTTTGCAGAGCCCCTGATGTGCTTAAACAGTAGACATCCCCCACAAGTGACCCCATTTTGGAAACTAGACCTAATTGGGAACTTATCTAGGTGTGTGGTGAGAATTTTGAACCCCCAAGTGTTTCAATAAAGTTTATGATGCCCAGGTGTGAAAATAAAAAATCATATTTTTTCCAACAAGTTATTGTTCCAACAAAAGCTATTGTCCAATTTGTCCTGAGTATGCTGGTATCCCATATGTGGGAAAAAATACTGTTTGGGAGCATGTCGGGGCTCGGAAGGGAAGAAGTGACGTTTTGGAAAGCAGACTTTGATGGAATGGTCGGCGGCCGTCATGTTCTGTTTGCAGAGCCCCTGATATGCCTAAACAGTGAAAAAAAAAAACACAAGTGACATTTTGTAAACTAGACCCCCAATGAACTTGTCGAGATGTGCCCCCTTTTTGGAACTAATCTACTGTTTCATGTAAAGTAAATTAGTAGTGCATGGAGGCGTGGTACAATTTGAAGCAATCCTTCATACACAGGCCAGGTTTTTCGGGGCAGGTGTCGCATTGATAAATGGTGTCCTTGTGTATTCCCTTTTGTAACACACTCGGCACCTTTTTTGCGACTTACCTCTTTTCCCAGTTTGCGAGACCTCCCCTGGGAAATGCTGACCTGGAACGATATGAACACCTTCAGTTCCGGAAGTACTGGGGCCCGCTCCTTCCAAATATCAGGTCCTTAACCATTACCTCCTGGAACTGAAGGTACAACAACGTATCGGTGTGGCATGCACATCGCGACAGCAGGAAAGCGTTGAGCATTGCCATTTGTACGATGTACACGGACAGCTTTTTGTACCACACCTTGACCTTTCTCAAACCACTGTATGGTTGGAGGAGTTGATTAGAGATCTCAACGCCCCCCATGTTTTTGTTGTACCCCATTACACAGTCCAGTTTGCTGACCTGTGTAGAGGTACCCCATACAGTGCCGAGGGCATTGCCATCACCGTGTATGGTGGTCAAGAGAAGGACATCTCTCTTGTCCTTGTACTTAACCACCAGCAGGTGGTCACTACATTGGGCTCTGCTATCACCCCTTCTGAGCATCTGCCCAAGTAGCGTTTTCGGGAGGCCTCTCTGATTTTTGCAGACAGTACCGCGGGCTGCGGTACCTCACGCAGAGAGGGATTTGAAGAGTGGGATGCTGGAATAAAAGTGTAGAGGTGATAACCTTTATCCAGCAGGGGGTGCACCAAATCCCACACAATTTTCCCACTCACTCCCAGGACAGGGGGACGCTCAGGGGGTTCAATCCTGGTGTCCTTCCCTTCATAGACTCTTAAGCTGTAGGTGTACCCTGAGGTACTCTCCCACAGCTTGTAGAGTTTGATTCGGTACCTGGCCCTCTTGTTGGGCAGGTATTGATGGAATCAGAGCCGCCCCTTAAAATGAACCAAGGACTCATCCACGCAGATGTCCCTTTGGGGCACGTACACTTCAGCAAACTTTTTGCTGAAGTGTTAGATGACCGGCCAAACTTTTAACAGATGGTCAAAGTTGGGGTCATCTCATGCGGGACACTGTGCATTATCGGAATAATGCAGGAACTTATGGATGGCCTCAAAACGCGTCCGGACCATGACCATTCGGAACACTGGAGTGTTGTATAAAATATCAACTCCAATATTGCCGAATTTCTGGCTTCTTCAGGAGCCCCATATGAAGGACCAGGCCCCAAAACTGCATCATTTCCACTGCGTCTACAGGAGACCAGTTAGAATACGATGAACCAGTGTTTTGCTCCAAAAAATTACGAGCATACAAATTAGTTTGCTCCACCATGAGGTTAACAAAATCCTCAGAGAAAAAGACTTTGAAAAACTCTATTTCTGTGAAGCCGGTGGTGTCAAACTTGATTGCTGATTCTGCCACAAAATCAGGAATCAGTGGCTCGTAATTTTCGGGGGGCGGGGTCCATAAGGGGTCCAAAGAGGGGCGCGCTGCTTCATCTTCATCTAGGGTGGGCGCTGCTCCTGTCCTGCGACGTCTGAGTGGTAGTTCCGCAGGACCTGAGGGGGAAGATAAAGAGGAGGAGGAGGAGGAGGAAGAACCTGAAGAGAAATGGAATGTGGGATCCTCTCCCTCACTATCAGTGTCGGAGGCAATGAAAGAATATGCCTCCTCTAATGAATAGCGCTGTTGGGATGATCGTGACGTGTCCATTTTTTCGTGTGGATATGGTACTTGGGTGTACTTTATTTATAACTGTATGTGTGTGTAGGGGGATAGTGATTGGTGCAAACTTGTCTGAAAAAGAAAAAGCTGAAAGAAAAAAAGCAAGTAGGGAGAAAAAAATGCCTGTGAAAAGAAGTCTAAAACGGCAGGCCCTAGCTCTGATAATTGAACCGCGTCACTTATCAAAGATCGGCGGCTGCTGGGTGTGAGAACAGGGATGTGAAAGAAAAAGGAAAACTGCAGGCACGAGAGCTCTGATAAGAGAACCGCGTCACTTATCAAAGTTTGGCGGCTGCTGGGTGTGCGAACAGGGATGTGAAAAAAAAGAAAAGGGAAGGCACAGGTTAGATGCGGCGACTGGGTGAGCACACAGGGATGGGAAAAAAAAAGAAAAGGGAAGGCACGGGTTAGATGCGGCAGCTGGGTGAGCGCACGGGGATGGGAAAAAGAAAAGGGAATGTACGGGTTAGATGCAGCGGCCGGCTGAGTGCACGGGGATGCGGAAAAAAAAAGAAAAGGGAAGGCACGGGTTAGACGTGGCAGCTGGGTGAGCGCATGGGGATGGGAAAAAAAGAAAAGGGAAGGCATGGGTTAGATGCGGTGGCTGGGTGCGCGCGGGGGTGTGAAAAAGAAAAGCGAGCACGAGTTTTGATCGGTGAACTGCTTCACCAATCAACGCTCAGTGGCTGCTAAATTTGGGCATGGAGGCGGCGCAAAGTGGGGGTGGAGGGGGAAGGGGGGATCGGCGGTGAAAAGAGATCGGGGATCAACACTTACGATTGTAGTCTCTCTTCTTTCTTCGGTCTTCTTTCTTCTGTCTTCTTTCTTTTTCTTCATCAAGAACTGTGGTGTCACAGGCTCCTGTGGCACCACAAGTCCCAGCACAGGAGGGGATATCTCAGCGTGACCGCTCTGCAGGAATTCTCAACTAGTGTGAGGATTCCTGCAGAGCAGTCAGGCAGGTCAGGGACAGGTGAGACAGGTCACAGAGCGGTCACACCGCTGCTGTGACCTGTAATTGGTGGGATCGATGATCACATCGATCCCACCAATCATAGGTGACCCTGGTGACGCCAGTGATGCTAGGCACCAGCCTATGATCGGAGCTCACAGCACATCGGTACTCGATCCTAGCCTGGGACCTCACTGTATCAGCCAATCTGATTGTCTGATTGGCTGAAACAATGAGAAAGGCTGCGATTGGCTGTTCAGAATTGAACAGCCAATCACAGCGATCGGGATGCCAGGGGGGTGGAGACAGGCCCTTGGATGCCGACACCATCTTCCTCCAGGTAAGATGGCGTCGGAATTTTAATGCGATCACCGCGACTTAAGTCGCAGTGTCGCATTAAAGGGCATGACGTACTATTCCGTCCATGGGAAGTAGTGCCCAACCCACATGGACGGAATAGTGTGTCTAATGGCAGAAAGAGGTTAAATGGACAGCATCAGACCAGGGAGTATTTGTGCTGGGTTATTATTTTTTCTTTTTTTCCAGAAGATCGAGGGTGTCGCATGGATTGACAGAAAAATAAAGATAGAAAAAACTGCATAGTGTTTTATTTTATTAAAATACTTTATTCTGCATGTGTGTGTGTTTATTTAACCCATTAACAACTATGGGATTAGTAATGGGTAGGTGTCTTATTGATTCCTCTCCATTACTAATCCGTATTTTATGTCATCTTACAATTCAAAGGTACTGTATTCAAAGGGAATTTGTAGTTAAAATTCCTTGTTGCCACTGGGATGAATTTCAGGAGAATATGTACCCATGTAGGATGTGGTATTTCCTGATGAAGGGGGCATGAGACCCCTGAAACGCGTTGAATAAAACCACTGTGAATCGACTATATTCTCCTGAAATTCATCCCAGCAGCAGCGCGGAATTTTAACTACAAATTCCCTTTGAATACAGTACTTCTGGTCATAGAAGATCTGCAGCAGCCGCTATCCTTATGCTCTTATCTCATCCTAACCAGGTGAGCATATTTGGTGTTTATTCTCTCCTGTGTAACGTGGATAAGACCCTATTGCGCTCTTTGTCTCCCCATTTTTTGCAATACAATTCAAAGGTGACATTAACCCCCTATAACCCTATATGCCACCGCTACAGGTCAGTCGGAAAAGAATGTCTAAGTGCCAGAATTTCTGCGGCGGCTGAGTGCTTGTGTTTGTAGCCGGGGGGGCCAATAACCATGGTCCCTTTCAAGGCTATGAATATAAGCCTGCAGCTGTGTGCATAGCCTATTCTGGCTATTAGCTATAGGGGGACACCACATTGTTTTCTGGGGGGGTCTCCCTCTTTTAATACCCAGTAAAGGCTAAATATACAGCTGCGGGCTGATATTCATAGCCTGGGAAGATCCATGGGTATTAACCCCTTCCCAGGCTATAAACATCGGCCCCTAGTCCCTGGCTTTCCCTCTCTGGTGCAGAAAATTGCACGAAAGCCCACGCCATTTTTTGTTCAATTTTTTTTATAGATTAAACAGATATTGCGTAAGGCCAGGGTCACACTTGTGAGAAACTCGCACGAGTCTCTTGCATCAATACCCGGCATTGCCACCGGCACTCGGTACCGGAGTGTGCGGCTGCATGTTTTTCTATGCAGCTGAACACTCCGGTCCCGAGTGTAGGCGGCAATGCCGGGTATTAAGGTGCGAGAATCGTGCGAGTTTCTCGCAAGTATGACCGCAGCCTAACGCAGACTTTGTGCGTGTCTTTATTTAACTCTTTATGTACCATTTTATTATATTTATTACTAAACATTGAGCTTGGTATTATCTATCTATCTATAGATCTATCTATAATCTTTCTATAGATCTATCTATCGATAGATCTATCCATCTAGCTATAGACATATCTATCCATCTATTTATAGATATATCTAGCTATAGAAAGATGGATAGATATATCTATAGATAGGTCTATAGATAGATAATAGATAGATAGATTTATCTATCTATAGATCTATCTATCTATTATCTATCTATCTTTCTGTGTGTGTAAACATTATTCTTCAATGGAGTATGTACATGAAGAGGTTAAACAAGAAATGACATCACTAGGGTTGAGCGACTTTTACTTTTTTAGGATCGAGTCGGCTTTCGCGAAACCCGACTTTCTCAAAAGTCGAGTCGAGTGAAATTGGATGATTATCGCGAAAAGTCGGGGATCAACCGAAACACGAAACCCAATGCAAGTCAATGGGGAAGCATAGTCGGCAGTGAGTGGAGGCCAGGAAAACACCTACAGTGCCCATTTTAATGGCAAAAGCATCCATTCTTGTTACTGAAGCTTGTCAATCTTAATATACCTTATAATAATAGTTAGGCATTGTAAATTGGGGGTTGTTCTGTCCTCACTAGCTGAGGCAGGCTCATATGTAGGTATACAGTCAGCTAAACCGCTATACCGGGGTCCAATAAGGAGACTGTGGTTGAGTCTGTGCTTTATTAAATGTAGTGGTATATTGATGCGGTGAAACTGTGAACAATGATATACATAGAATCAGTGCATGGCATAGAACAGATACATAATACACATGATATACATTATGCATAACATTTAGAAAGCTAGTGACTAAACTAGGAGTACAACTGGTTAAACTAAGCTAATATAGAGCAGAAATATCTATAGGAAGCATAAAGACATACCGGCAATGCAATCGCAAGGGGGATGAAGTGAAGCGTCTTTCCTTGAAGGCAAACCGAAGAAAGTGAAAGGAAAAATGGAGGGAAATGGAGGCTGAGCTACCATAATGCATTGCAAAGGAGGAGGAGAATCAGACATGGATAATACAAAAACAAGATTGAACTGCCAACATAACTCTGACCGCTAGAGGGAGCCAAAGCACTAAAAACAAATAAAGATATGAACATCCATACTGAGAAACCTGCAATTACGCAAACAGATAATCAGGGTAACAATATTAGATGGCGGAGACAGAACACTCCCCGTCTGGCATCAACGGATGTCACTACTCCTTTCTTCCGAAGGCAACAATAGGACCAGTTCAGATACCGGTCTGGAAAATGTCTTAGGTTCATTCCCTTTGGTCATCCTTAGCTCAACTTTGCGGACGTTGCCGTCCTTGCTCGGGAACGTTGCGGTAACTAGACCAAGTGGCCACTGGTTCCGGTGAATCTGACAGTCTTTCACAAGAACAAGGTCACCTATGTTCAGATTAGGTTTAGTAGATTGCCACTTCGTCCGTGGCTGCAGGGTAGACAAATATTGTTTGCGCCACCTGTCCCAGAAAGTATTTGCAAGACTTTGTACCTGTCTCCATTGGCGCTTGTAGAGGTCCTTCACGTCGAATCCTCCTGGAGGGGCACTGGACAGTCCTGTTTTCTGGGTAAGTAAAGTAGCTGGAGTCAATAACAAAGGCTCCTCAGGGTCGTTAGGAACTGGAACCAGGGGTCTTGCATTAATTATAGCTGCAGCTTCAGCCATGAAGGTGATGAGACTTTCGTGGGTAAGCCTCGCTGCTCCTTTACATTTTTCCATGTCACGAGTTCTGGTGGTCCTGAATGAGCGAGCTATATGTGTCAGGCAGGTAATGGCTCGAGTAAGTGACTTCCAACTTGAGAATCTGTCGAACCTGCAAGATCCAAGCTGGATAACAGAGGTCATTGTATGTAGTGTAAACAGCTGAGGGCGGATTTCAGCATCTGAGTCCTCTCCTACAAGTTCGAAGGTGTCTGGAAAACATTCCTCAATGTACAATAGTTTTGGTCCAGAGAGCCACGTTGTGCTTCCTAGTCGACTTGCGTCAACTGCTCTCGTTGCATGATCTGCGGGATTCTGGTCTGTGGGTATGTAATGCCACTGCTGTGGGTGAACTGATCTCCTGATTCGTAGCATTCTGTTATTGACATAAACGTAGAATCGCCTGGTTTCGTTGTGGATATATCCCAGGACTACTTTGCTGTCTGAGTAGAACTTGGCCTGTGTCAGGTCGATATCCATTTCGGATGCGATGAACTCCGCTAACTCAACGGCTAAGACTGCGGCACAAAGCTCTAACCTGGGTATAGTGTGCTCTGGTTGTGGTGCAAGTTTGGCCTTTCCCATGACGAAACCAATGTGGCACTGACATTTGGAGTCTACAGTTTTGAGGTAGGCAACAGCGGCAATTGCTTTGACAGAAGCATCTGCAAATACGTACAGTCTTTGGCTCTGTATCTCAGTAGATGGCACAGGGGTGTATGGTCTTGGCATATGCAAGTTGGAGAGTGCCGCTAACGAGTTCTTCCACTCTTCCCACTGGATCCTCTTATCAGGTGGCAGAGGTGCATCCCAGTCAGATGTTTCCCTAGTTAAGTCTCTTAGTAGGGCCTTGCCTTGTATAGTAACAGGAGCTGCGAAACCCAAGGGGTCGTACAGACTGTTGATGGTAGACAGGACGCCTTTACGTGTGAAAGGCCTTTCTTCCTGGCTGACCTGAAAGATGAAAGTGTCTGATTGTAGATTCCAGAGAAGCCCGAGGCTGCGTTGCATTGGTGCGGGGTCTGACCCCAGGTCAAGGTCTCTGAGACCATTACATAGGTCCTGAGAAGGGAACGCTTCCATGAGTTCTTGGCTGTTTGAGGCTATTTTATGAAGCCTAAGGTTCGAGCAGGCAAGCATGTCCTGAGCTCTCCTGAGAAGACTGATGGCAGTCTCATTTGAAGGCATGGCTTTTAGACAGTCGTCGACATAAAAGTCCTTTTCTATGAATTGTCTGACATCTGCTCCGTATTCTGCTTCTCCTTCCTGAGCCGACCTTTTGAGTCCGTAAATGGCGACTGCAGGTGAAGGACTGTTGCCAAAGATGTGCACTCTCATGCGATACTCTGTGACTTCTTTAGTAGGATCATTGTCTCTGTACCAGAAGAATCTTAGGAAGTTCCTGTCTCTCTCTCTCACGAGGAAACAATGGAACATTTGCTGGATGTCAGCGATGAAGGCAATGGAATCCTTACGGAAGCGCATAAGTACACCCAGTAGTTTGTTATTGAGGTCTGGTCCTGTCAGCAGAACGTCATTCAGGGAGACATCATTAAATTTAGCACTGGAATCAAACACGACTCTGATCTGGCCTGGTTTCTTAGGATGGTATACTCCGAACATGGGTAGGAACCAGCATTCTTCAGAGTCTTTGAGAGTGGGAGCTAGTTCTGCGTGACGGTTTTCAAAAATCTTTGACATGAAGGAGAAAAAGTGATCTTTCATCTCTGGTTTCTTTTGCAGATTACGAATGAGAGAGGAGAAACGTTGTAATGCCTGATTTCTGTTGTTCGGTAGACGTGGTCTGTGGGTTTTGAAGGGTGCGACCCAGCTGTTGGTCTCATCTTTAACGAGTCCCTTGTCCATTACCTCTAAGAACAACTTGTCCTCTACCGACATTGCCACTTGGTTGTCCTGCTTAGTTCTCTGGAAGACTGTGCACCCTAACTGATCCTCATAGCTTCCCGACACTATACTGCTGTCGGGAGTAAAGTCTATTAAATGATCAGGTAGTTGGATGCTGTGTGGCAGTTCCCTGACATGCAACTCATTGTTACAAGGTTGAAACAGAGATGGACGTCCTTTCTCCACTGTATTTGTCAGCATGCTTGTCACAGAAGATGGGGCGTGCATGCGTCCCAAGCATACGTTGCCAATTATGACCCATCCTAGGTGTAGCCTTTGGGCATAGGGAGCATTGTGGAGTCCATTGATATGACGTCTCACTTTATGAACCTGTAGGATATCTCTCCCCAACAGCAGAATTATCTGGGCCTGATGGTCGAGTTCCGGTATAAGGTGTGCTATTCGTTTTAAGTGAGCGTGATGGATTGCTACATCTGGTGTAGGGATTTCAGATCTGTTGTCTGGAATCTGGTTACATTCGATGATCGTAGGTAGCGGTAGGCAGAATTGTCCGTCTAAAGACTCGATCTGGTAGTCAGTAGCTTTCCTGCCTGCTGTTGTCACAGTACCTGCACACGTCTTTAAGGAGTAGGGAGTGCTTGGTCCTTTGATGTTGAATAGGTCAAAGAACGTTGATCTAGCCAAGGATCGATTACTTTGATCATCCAAGATAGCATACAGTCTTACAGCTTGGTCTCTATGGTTCTTCGGGTATACTTTGACGAGGCATATTTTCGAACAGGACCTACTGTCTATTGTCCCTTTGCAGACCTCGGTGCATTGTGAAGTGATCTCTGGCGTAGCTGTATCAGTGTTCCTTTCCTCCCCGCCATGCTCACTGTCAGCAGGCGTGTTTTGTGTACTCCATGGAGCTGGGCCAGGGTGTAGAGCGGTGTTATGGTCTGTGGTGCCACATTCTGTGCATTTTACACTGACCTTGCAATCCTTGGCGAGATGAGCTGTGGACGAGCAGCACTTGTAGCAGATACCGTTTTCTTTCAGGAAGCTTCTGCGATCTGGCATAGATTTTCCTCTGAAGGCTTTGCATTTCAGGAGAGGATGAGGCTTCTGATGAAGTGGGCACTGCTTGTCAGGGTCCTGCACCTTTGTCTCTGATTGGGAGCAGCCAGCAGACCTGTAATTAGAACCTGAAGAAGAAACATAAGTTTTGTGTACTGCCACAGATGTTCTGCGTGGATTTGCAGGTGGTGACGGTGTGGCATATGGTATTGCAAAGTCAAAGCTGGGATCGTTTCTAATTCTCGCTTGTTGGTGTATGAAGTCTACAAAAACGGAGAAGGGAGGGAATGGAACGCTGTGTTTGTATTTGTACGTGGAACCATGTGTGAGCCACCTCTCCTGTAGATTGTAGGGCAACCTCTGGATTATAGGGTTAACACCTCTGGCTGTGTCGAGAAATGCAAGTCCCTGTAGGTCGTCCTCGTATTTGGCAACTTGGACTTCCTTTAGCAAGTCGCTTAGCTCTCTAAGTTTCTGGAGACCTTTGTTAGATATTTTAGGAAAGTCATCGATTCTTTTGAACAAGGCTCTTTCTATTACTTCTGCTGAGCCGTAACACTCATTCAGCCTTTTCCAGATCTCTTTGAGGCCAGTCTCAGGGCGGTTTATATTAATGTCTCTGATCCTTACTGCGTGTTTGACTGACTCTTCTCCCAGGTATTTGACTAACAGGTCTATCTCTTCCCTGTGTTGTAACCCCAAGTCTCTAATGACATTTTGGAAGGAAGCTTTCCAAGCTCTGTAACCTTCAGCTCGGTCAGTGAATTTCATGAGTCCCTTGGCAACCAGTTCACGTCGTGTGAAGAACTTGGCAAATTCTGTCGTGAACCGGTTGTCAGCAGAGTATACTGGTGATGGGTCGCCCTGATAGTGATGTGAGGTGCGTTCGTACCTGTCAGTGTCCTCATGGTGGCGCCAGCCGGTGTCGTATTGCTTCGGCCTGATGTACGGTGCGTCAGCAGGGTGATCCACGTTGGTTACCTGATGAGGGGCAAGGTAGTCATTAGCAGAGTTGTTTTGCCTCACATTTTCGAGTTTGTTTCTGTCCTGAGCCTCGTGACGACTCTCGCTCACTTCGCTGGAGGTGTGGTATTCTGGTTTTGGTACTGGTTCAGGGTTATAGTTTGGATCAGGAAGGTCAATAACATACTGAGATGTGCGTTGTGGTGAGTCTTGCAGTGGAAACTCCAGACTCGACGTACTGCTTTGGCTATGCAGCTTGGGATTTTGCGCGGCTTCTAGTGATTCTGCTTCGGCGAGTGCTGCGGCAGCTTCCCTTTTTGCTGCTAGGCTTTCTAAGGCGGCATCCACACGTGCCTTCTCTAACTGCGACCTTCTCCCTTGATCGGCTCTCTCATCATCTATGCGTGCTTTTTCTAACTGCAACCTTCTCTCTTGATTGGCTCTCTCTAAGCGCGACCTTCTCTCTTCGTCATCTAGGCATGCTTTTTCTAATTTAAGTTGCATCTCTTGGTCAGCAAAGCTCGCTCGTATTTTGGCAGCTTCAGCATTTGCGCGGGCAATGGCGACAGCGCTGCTGATGGATGTTGTCTTTGAGGAGACGGAAGTAACAGATCTTGTCCTATGCGATTGTGAGACATGGTGTCTTGGGAAAGTGCTTGGCTGTGCAGAGATTGCTGTAGCTGTATTTAGTCTCTGAGTAGCCGGTGACTTGAATCCCACTAGTTGGATGGCTTCCGTTTCACTGTTCTGTCCTCACTAGCTGAGGCAGGCTCATATGTAGCTAAAGTAAGCAGCTAAACCGCTATACCGGGGTCCAATAAGAAGACTGTGGTTGAGTCTGTGCCTTATTAAACGTAGTGGTATATTGATGCGGTGAAACTGTGAACAATGATATACATAGAATCAGTGCATGGCATAGAACAGATACATAATACACATGATATACATTATGCATAACATTTAGAAAGCTAGTGACTAAACTAGGAGTACAACTGGTTAAACTAAGCTAATATAGAGCAGAAATATCTATAGGAAGCATAAAGACATACCGGCAATGCAATCGCAAGGGGGATGAAGTGAAGTGTCTTTCCTTGAAGGCAAACTGAAGAAAGTGAAAGGAAAAATGGAGGGACATGGAGGCTGAGCTACCATAATGCATTGCAAAGGAGGAGGAGAATCAGACATGGATAATACAAAAACAAGATTGAACTGCCAACATAACTCTGACCGCTAGAGGGAGCCAAAGCACTAAAAACAAATAAAGATATGAACATCCATACTGAGAAACCTGCAATTACGCAAACAGATAATCAGGGTGACAATATTAGATGGCGGAGACAGAACAGGGGTCATTTGGCTAAAGTTGTGGGGGGTAGGGCTGGTTCAAGTTTTTAGTGGGCCCAGGAAACATGGACTATATCACGGCAGTGGAGCAGGGAGAGGTAATTATTTCAACTTTGCAAGTGCTGTGATCCTGAGCAAGCAGGGGGGCCCACTCGTTCGCATTGGCACTGGCACAGGGCCCTCAAAGTACGGCAGTGTGTTTGCATGGCGGGGGCGCCTCCCACCGGCAGCGACACTTTTGCGTACTATGAGAGGCCCTGTGCCAGTGATGTCGCCAACGAGTATGCCCCCCCACCTGATGAAGGAACCTGCACTTTCATCTGCACCTTCCTCTTTGTCACTGTGTAAGGTGGTATAGTATGCGGGAAGGGGAAACTGACTTTCAGCAGGGTCAGGTGTAGCATGCAAGGGGAATGTAGTGGTCTGGGTCAATATACCAGCAGACTCATCTAGCACTGGGCAATGGGCAGGATGAGGAGGAAACACAGATATAGGCCCAAATAATAAAGTGGGCTAAATGCAGTTCAAAATTGGTAACAGGACAAACCAGGCGGCATTGTTTTGTTCAGTGGAGGACAACTGTAATGAGAGGCTGACACAGTGAGTAGGCCCAAATCAGTAAGTAGGCTAAATGCAGTTCAAAATTGTTAACAGTAGTAAACAGACGGCACTGCTTTGTTCAGTGGAGGAGAATAGCAAGGAGCGGCAGACACCATTAGTAGGCCCAACCAAACTAGTAGGCCAAATGCAGTTAACAATTTATAAATATAGGCCGAAAGCCTGAAGATCGAAGCTCAGGAAAACAATCCAGGAGAACACCAAGGAGCGGCAGACAACTTTAGTAGGCCCTGTTATGTTTGCTAATGACAGGTGTTATGAAGGCAATCCAGAAACACAGTGTGCTTAGCGATCAGAGCGCACACAGTGATCTGACAAATACCCAAAAATACAAGAACGAGCTCTGAGACGTGGAAACTCTGTAGACTGCACACCTGATCCTATCCTAAATACAACTAAAAGCGGCTGTGGATTGCGCCTAACAACTACCTAGGCAACTCAGCACAGCCTAAGAAACTAGCTAGCCTGAAGATAGAAAAATAGGCCTTACTTGCCCCAGAGAAATTCCCCAAAGGAAAAGGCAGCCCCCCACATATAATGACTGTGAGTAAGATGAAAAGACAAAACGTAGGGATGAAATAGATTCAACAAAGTGGGGCCCGATATTCTAGGACAGAGCGAGGACAGTAAAGCGAACTTTGCAGTCTACAAAAAACCCTAAAGCAAAACCACGCAAAGGGGGCAAAAAAAACCCACCGTGCCGAACTAACGGCACGGCGGTACACCCTTTGCGTCTCAGAGCTTCCAGCAAAACAAAAGACAAGCTGGACAGAAAAAAAGCAACAAAAAAAGCAAAAAGCACTTAGCTATACAGAGCAGCAGGTCACAGGAACAATCAGGAGAAGCTCAGATCCAACACTGAAACATTGACAAGGAGCAAGGATAGCAGCATCAGGCGGAGTTAAGTAATGAAGCAGTTAACGAGCTCACCAGAACACCTGAGGGAGGAAGCTCAGAAGCTGCAGTACCACTTGTGACCACAGGAGTGAATTCAGCCACAGAATTCACAACAGTACCCCCCCCTTGAGGAGGGGTCACCGAACCCTCACCAGAGCCCCCAGGCCGACCAGGATGAGCCGCATGAAAGGCACGAACAAGATCGGAAGCATGAACATCAGAGGCAAAAACCCAGGAATTATCTTCCTGAGCATAACCCTTCCATTTAACCAGATACTGGAGTTTCCGTCTAGAAACACGAGAATCCAAAATCTTCTCCACAATATACTCCAATTCCCCCTCCACCAAAACCGGGGCAGGAGGCTCAACAGATGGAACCATAGGTGCCACGTATCTCCGCAACAACGACCTATGGAATACATTATGTATGGAAAAGGAGTCTGGGAGGGTCAAACGAAAAGACACAGGATTGAGAACCTCAGAAATCCTATACGGACCAATAAAAAGAGGTTTAAATTTAGGAGAGGAAACCTTCATAGGAATATGACGAGAAGATAACCAAACCAGATCCCCAACACGAAGTCGGGGACCCACACGGCGTCTGCGATTAGCGAAAAGTTGAGCTTTCTCCTGGGACAAGATCAAATTGTCCACTACCTGAGTCCAGATCTGCTGCAACCTATCCACCACAGAATCCACACCAGGACAGTCCGAAGACTCAACCTGTCCTGAAGAGAAACGAGGATGGAACCCAGAATTGCAAAAAAATGGAGAAACCAAGGTAGCCGAGCTGCCCCGATTATTAGGGGCGAACTCAGCCAACGGCAAAAAGGACACCCAATCATCCTGGTCTGCAGAAACAAAACATCTCAGATATGTTTCCAAGGTCTGATTGGTTCGTTCGGTCTGGCCATTAGTCTGAGGATGGAAAGCCGAGGAAAAGGATAGGTCAATGCCCATCCTACCACAAAAGGCTCGCCAAAACCTTGAAACAAACTGGGAACCTCTGTCAGAAACAATATTCTCAGGAATGCCATGCAACCGAACCACATGCTGAAAGAACAAAGGTACCAAATCAGAGGAGGAAGGCAATTTAGCCAAGGGCACCAGATGGACCATTTTAGAAAAGCAATCACAGACCACCCAAATGACTGACATCTTTTGAGAAACGGGAAGGTCAGAAATGAAATCCATCGAAATATGTGTCCAAGGCCTCTTTGGGACCGGCAAGGGCAAAAGCAACCCACTGGCACGAGAACAGCAGGGCTTAGCCCTAGCACAAATCCCACAGGACTGCACAAAAGTACGTACATCCCGTGACAGAGATGGCCACCAGAAGGATCTAGCCACTAACTCTCTGGTACCAAAGATTCCAGGATGACCAGCCAACACCGAACAATGAAGTTCAGAGATAAGTTTATTAGTCCACCTATCAGGGACGAACAGTTTCTCTGCTGGACAACGATCAGGTTTATTCGCCTGAAATTTTTGCAGCACCCGCCGCAAATCAGGGGAGATGGCAGACACAATGACTCCTTCTTTGAGGATACCCGCTGGCTCAGATAAACCCGGAGAGTCGGGCACAAAACTCCTAGACAGAGCATCCGCCTTCACATTTTTAGAGCCCGGAAGGTACGAAATCACAAAGTCGAAGCGGGCAAAAAATAACGACCAACGGGCCTGTCTAGGATTCAAGCGCTTGGCAGACTCGAGATAAGTCAAGTTCTTATGATCAGTCAATACCACCACGCGATGCTTAGCTCCTTCAAGCCAATGACGCCACTCCTCGAATGCCCACTTCATGGCCAGCAACTCTCGATTGCCCACATCATAATTACGCTCAGCGGGCGAAAACTTCCTGGAAAAGAAAGCACATGGTTTCATCACTGAGCAATCAGAACCTCTCTGTGACAAAACCGCCCCTGCTCCAATCTCAGAAGCATCAACCTCGACCTGGAACGGAAGAGAAACATCTGGCTGACACAACACAGGGGCAGAACAAAAACGACGCTTCAACTCCTGAAAAGCTTCCACAGCAGCAGAAGACCAATTAACCAAATCAGCACCCTTCTTGGCCAAATCGGTCAATGGTTTGGCAATGCTAGAAAAATTACAGATGAAGCGACGATAAAAATTAGCAAAGCCCAGGAACTTTTGCAGACTTTTCAGAGATGTCGGCTGAATCCAATCCTGGATGGCTTGGACCTTAACTGGATCCATCTCGATAGTAGAAGGGGTAAAGATGAACCCCAAAAATGAAACTTTCTGCACACCGAAGAGACACTTTGATCCCTTCACAAACAAAGAGTTAGCACGCAGGACCTGAAAAACCATTCTGACCTGCTTCACATGAGACTCCCAATCATCTGAGAAGATCAAAATGTCATCCAAGTAAACAATCAGGAATTTATCCAGATACTCACAGAAGATGTCATGCATAAAAGACTGAAACACAGATGGAGCATTGGCAAGTCCGAACGGCATCACTAGATACTCAAAATGACCCTCGGGCGTATTGAATGCAGTTTTCCATTCATCTCCTTGCCTGATTCTCACCAGATTATACGCACCACGAAGATCTATCTTAGTGAACCAACTAGCCCCCTTAATCCGAGCAAACAAGTCAGATAACAATGGCAAGGGATACTGAAATTTAACAGTGATCTTATTAAGAAGGCGGTAATCAATACACGGTCTCAGCGAACCATCCTTCTTGGCTACAAAGAAGAACCCTGCTCCCAGTGGTGATGACGATGGGCGAATATGTCCCTTCTCCAGGGATTCCTTCACATAACTGCGCATAGCGGCGTGTTCGGGCACGGATAAATTAAATAATCGACCTTTAGGGAATTTACTACCAGGAATCAAATTGATAGCACAATCACAATCCCTATGCGGAGGTAGAGCATCGGACTTGGGCTCTTCAAATACATCCTGATAATCAGACAAGAACTCTGGGACCTCAGAAGGGGTGGATGACGAAATTGACAAAAATGGAACATCACCATGTACCCCCTGACAACCCCAGCTGGATACCGACATGGAATTCCAATCCAATACTGGATTATGGGTTTGTAGCCATGGCAACCCCAACACGACCACATCATGCAGATTATGCAACACCAGAAAGCGAATAACTTCCTGATGTGCAGGAGCCATGCACATGGTCAGCTGGGTCCAGTATTGAGGCTTATTCTTGGCCAAAGGTGTAGCATCAATTCCTCTCAATGGAATAGGACACCGCAAAGGCTCCAAGAAAAACCCACAACGTTTAGCATAATCCAAATCCATCAGATTCAGGGCAGCGCCCGAATCCACAAACGCCATGACAGAAAACGACGACAAAGAGCATATCAAGGTAATGGACAGAAGGAATTTGGACTGTACAGTACCAATGACGGCAGACCTAGCGGACCGCTTAGTGCGCTTAGGACAATCAGAAATAGCATGAGTGGAATCACCACAGTAGAAACACAGACCATTCAGACGTCTGTATTCCTGCCGTTCAACTCTAGTCATAGTCCTATCGCACTGCATAGGCTCAGGTTTAACCTCAGGCAGTACCGCCAAATGATGCACAGATTTACGCTCGCGCAAGCGTCGACCGATCTGAATGGCCAAAGACAAAGACTCATTCAAACCAGCAGGCATAGGAAATCCCACCATGACATCCTTAAGAGCCTCAGAGAGACCCTTTCTGAACAAAGCTGCCAGCGCAGATTCATTCCACTGAGTGAGTACTGACCATTTCCTAAATTTCTGACAATATACTTCTATATCATCCTGACCCTGGCACAAAGCCAGCAAATTTTTCTCAGCCTGATCCACTGAATTAGGCTCATCGTACAGCAATCCGAGCGCCAGGAAAAACGCATCGACACTGCTCAATGCAGGGTCTCCTGGCGCAAGAGAAAATGCCCAGTCTTGAGGGTCGCCGCGCAAAAAAGAAATAATAATCAAAACCTGTTGAATAGGATTACCAGAAGAATGAGGTTTCAAGGCCAGAAATAGCTTACAATTATTTTTGAAACTTAGAAACTTAGTTCTATCTCCAAAAAACAAATCAGGAATAGGAATTCTTGGTTCTAACATAGATTTCTGATCAATAGTATCTTGAATTTTTTGTACATTTATAACGAGATTATCCATTGAAGAGCACAGACCCTGAATATCCATGTCCACACCTGTGTCCAGAATCACCCAAATGTCTAGGGGAAAAAGAAAAAGTGAACACAGAGCAGAAAAAAAAAAATGATGTCAGAACTTTTTCTTTCCCTCTATTGAGAATCATTAGTTGGGCTCCTTGTACTGTTATGTTTGCTAATGACAGGTGTTATGAAGGCAATCCAGAAACACAGTGTGCTTAGCGATCAGAGCGCACACAGTGATCTGACAAATACCCAAAAATACAAGAACGAGCTCTGAGACGTGGAAACTCTGTAGACTGCACACCTGATCCTATCCTAAACACAACTAAAAGCGGCTGTGGATTGCGCCTAACAACTACCTAGGCAACTCGGCACAGCCTAAGAAACTAGCTAGCCTGAAGATAGAAAAATAGGCCTGACTTGCCCCAGAGAAATTCCCCAAAGGAAAAGGCAGCCCCCCACATATAATGACTGTGAGTAAGATGAAAAGACAAAACGTAGGGATGAAATAGATTCAGCAAAGTGGGGCCCGATATTCTAGGACAGAGCGAGGACAGTAAAGCGAACTTTGCAGTCTACAAAAAACCCTAAAGCAAAACCACGCAAAGGGGGCAAAAAAAACCCACCGTGCCGAACTAACGGCACGGCGGTACACCCTTTGCGTCTCAGAGCTTCCAGCAAAACAAAAGACAAGCTGGACAGAAAAAAAGCAACAAAAAAAGCAAAAAGCACTTAGCTATACAGAGCAGCAGGTCACAGGAACAATCAGGAGAAGCTCAGATCCAACACTGAAACATTGACAAGGAGCAAGGATAGCAGCATCAGGCGGAGTTAAGTAATGAAGCAGTTAACGAGCTCACCAGAACACCTGAGGGAGGAAGCTCAGAAGCTGCAGTACCACTTGTGACCACAGGAGTGAATTCAGCCACAGAATTCACAACAAGGCCCCAACCAAACTAGTAGCCCAAATGCAGTTTCATATTAAAAATATAGGCTGAAAGCCTGAAGATTGATGCTCAGGAAAGTAAACCAGGAGAACACCAAGGAGCGGCAGACACCGTTAGTAGGCCCCAACCAAACTAGTAGGCCAAATGCAGTTTAATATTAAAAATATAGGCCGAAAGCCTGAAGATTGAAGCTCAGGAAAGTAAACCAGGAGAACACCTAGGAGCGGCAGACACCGTTAGTGGGGCCCAACCAAACTAGTAGGCCAAATGCAGTTTAATATTAAAAATATAGGACGAAAGACTGGAGATTGAAGCTCAGGAAAGTAAACCAGGAGAACACCTAGGAGTGGCAGACACCGTTAGTAGGCCCCAACCAAACTATCCCATCCAGGTGACCTGGGACTTAATTCCCAGTGACGGGATAGTACGTCATATGCGATCGGCCGCGCTCACGGGGGGAGCGCGGCCGATCGCGGCCGGGTGTCAGCTGCCTATCGCAGCTGACATCCGGCACTATGTGCCAGGAGCGGTCACGGACCGCTCCCGGCACATTAACCCCCGGCACACTGCGATCAAAGATGATCGCGGTGTGCCGGCGGTGCAGGGAAGCATCGCGCAGGGAGGGGGCTCCCTGCGGGCTTCTCTGAGACGATCGGTACACGGTGATGTACTCACCGTGTACCGAGCGTCTTCTCCCTGCAGTCCTCGGATCCAAAATGGCCGCCGGGCTGCATCCGGGTCCTGCAGGGAGCACTTCCGGGTCAGGATCAGGCTGCAGCTGCAGCTCTAATCCTGCCCGGCTGTATGTCAGATCACCGATCTAACAGAGTGCTGTGCACACTGTCAGATCGGTGATCTGTGATGTCCCCCCCTGGGACAAAGTGAAAAAGTAAAAAAAAAATTTCCACACGTGTAAAAAAAAAAAAAAAAAATCCTAAATAAAGAAGAAAAAAAAATATTATTCCCGTAAATACATTTCTTTATCTAAAAAAAAAACAAAAAAACAATAAAAGTACACATATTTAGTATCGCCGCGTCCGTAACGACCCGACCTATAAAACTGGCCCACGAGTTAACCCCTTCAGTGAACACCGTAAGAAAAAAAAAAAAAAAACGAGCCAAAAAACAACGCTTTATTATCATAACGCTGAACAAGACGGATACAAATAACCATGGTACCTCTGAAAACGTCATCTTGTCCCGCAAAAAACGAGCCGCCGTATAGCATCATAACCAAAAAAATAAAAAAGTTATAGTCCTCAGAATAAAGCGATGCCAAAATAATTATTTTTTCTATAAAATAGCTTTTATCGTATAAAAGCGCCAAAACATAACAAAAATTATATAAATGAGGTATCGCTGTAATCGTACTGACCCGAAGAATAAAACTGCTTCATCAATTTTACCAAACGCAGAACGGTATAAACGCCTCCCCCAAAAGAAATTCATGAATAGCTGGTTTTTGGTCATTCTGCCTCACAAAAAATCGGAATAAAAAGCGATCAAAAACTGTCACGTGTCCGAAAATGTAACCGATAAAAACGTCAACTCGTCCCGCAAAAAACAAGACCTCACATGACTCTGTGGACCAAAATATGGAAAAATTATAGGTCTCAAAATGTGGAGACGCAAAAACTTTTTTGCTATAAAAAGCGTCTTTCAGTGTGTGACGGCTGCCAATCATAAAAATCCGATATAAAAAACGCTATAAAAGTAAATCAAACCCCCCTTCAATCCCTTCACTGGCTCCCCATTGCCCAGAGACTCCACTACAAAACCCTAACCATGACGTACAAAGCCATCCACAACCTGTCTCCTCCATACATCTGTGACCTCGTCTCCCGGTACTTACCTACCCGCAACCTCCGATCCTCACAAGATCTCCTACTCTACTCCCCTCTTATCTCCTCTTCCCACAATCGTATACAAGATTTCTCTCGCGTATCACCCCTACTCTGGAACCCTCTACCACAACACATCAGACTCTCGCCTACCATCGAAACCTTCAAAAAGAACCTGAAGACCCACCTCTTCAGACAAGCCTACAACCTGCAGCTACCACTGATCGACCAAACCGCTGCATGACCATCTCTACCCTCACCTACTGTATTCTCACCCATCCCTTGTAGATTGTGAGCCCTCGCGGGCAGGGTCCTCATTCCTCCTGTACCAGTTATGACTTGTATTGTTTAAGATTATTGTACTTGTTTTCATTATGTATACCCCTCCTCACATGTAAAGCGCCATGGAATAAATGGCGCTATAACAATAAATAATAATAAATAATAATAATAATAATCACCCCCTTAGTTAGGCTAGGTTCACATTGCGTTAATGGGTTAACGCTAACGGACAGCGTTGCACGGCGAAAATGTCACAATTAACGCCGTGCAACGGGTCCGTTAGCACACCCATTGACAGCAAAGTGATTTTTGGGTGTAGCGCATCGCTAGAGTGTGCCATTTTCGACTCGCGCTAGCAAGGTGCCGTTCTTTTGTGGCGCGCCTCGGACGCTGCTTGCAGCGTCCGCGGCGCGCCCGAGGTCCGATCCCCGATCTTCCAGAGCGGGGACGTTAACGCGACCACTAAACACGACACCTAAAAAGACATTGCGTTAGCGCAATCCGCTAGTGCTAAATGGATTTCCCTAACGCAATGTTAACCTAGCCTTAGGGAAAAATAATAAAATTAAAAAAATTTATTTATTTCCATTTTCCCATTAGGGTTAGGGCTAGGGTTAGGGCTAGGGTTAGGGCTAGGGTTAGGGCTAGGGTTAGGGCTAGGGTTAGGGTTTGGATTTGGCCGGGGTCACACTAGACCGTAATACGGACGAGTGCAGTTCGCTAAAAAATCGCATAGCACTCGCCCCAATGTTAATCTATGGGGCAGCTCCCATCATCCGATATTTTCTCGGCCGTATTCAGGATCCGAGTGAAATCGCAGCATGCTGCGATTGTCAGCGTATCTCGGGCGAGAATCGCCAATGAAAGTCTATGGGTGCGAGAAAACATCGGATTACATACGGACCATGCATTGCGAGAAATATGGAAGACTTCTCCAGGTGACAGGAAATCGAATCATCCATTATCAGGAAGCTTTGGCATGCTAATTTCTGGCCCACGCTGGATTGCAAACCAGGAAGCACGCCTCCACGGAGTGTACTGTGTAGCAGCATGGCCAGGCATATTAATGTGGAGATGCTCATTGCTCTGGTCCATGATAGGCCCGAATTATGGGACCAACACGATGCACATTAAGCGGACCATGCACGTAAAGACGCAGCATGGAGGGCAATATGTCGCCACATGTTCCCCGATTTTGATGAGCGACCTCAAGAGGTTCAGCAAGAAATATGTAAGTACCATTCTTCAAATATGTTTTTTTTTTTTTTTTTTCAGAATAAAAAAATAAGCCTGAAAGCATCATATGTGTTTTGCTTATGATGTGAGTAAATCATCCATGCTCTTGGTTGAAGATGCAAAAACATTCCCAAGAGACACAAATATGGCTTTAAATTATTTTAGCTATAGTCCGTTAATATAGGGCCAAAGGAATTTTATGTCCCCCTAGCCTCCTGGGCCCATGTGTTTTTGCAAAGCCTGTAACTGTTTGTGTGTCATATTTATCTCAAATGTTTTGTATATTTGCTGTCAATGATGTAAATAGACGCTGGCGGAGTTGCCGGGACCAATACCGGCGTGAGCGTCAAGTTCATGGGCGGAGTGGTGATGCAGCCCCCAAAAAAAGGAAATACCTTTATTATGACCGTCTAAATTTTCTTGCCCCGGTGATGGAGCTACGACCGTAAGTGCATGCATGTCTACAAATATGTAACACATTTTATGATGTGAATATGTATGTATTTTTTAATCTAAATAATGTTTTGTGAAATACAGAACAGAGTCAAATCTGACTGAAAGAGAGACTGGATCTGACTTAGAGTTGCTGATTGACCCTGTTGCTGAAGATGCAGAATTGGCTGGACCATCTGGGCAAGCAACAGGCAGCAACCACCCTCCACCACAACCACAACCAGCAGCAGCGTCTACCGCTCCACAGGAGGCTAATCCTGAGGTTGATGAAGGAGGCCAGAGCAGCAGTCCAACATTGGCTCTGGATACATCACCACAGCCTACTATCAGACCAAACCGTGGTCGTCGCAGAAGGGTGGCTTTGAACATTGGCACCAGGAGGCAAGTTGATACCGGGGTGTTGGACTATTTGTCCCGAGCTGCCAATGATGATGGGGAGGAAGCGTACTTCCGCAGTCTTGCCCGCTATTTACGGCCCATTCCACCCTCGCTCAGGCTGCGAACCAGAGGTTGCATCCAAATTTTGCTAGATGCGGCAACACCCCCAAACAACCCGACTAATATCTTTAATTATCTGGAACGGTGGCAAATGTCATCTACCAACCTTCTGGCGGTGCAAGACCTTCCACAGGACCAATCACAAACTGTGTCAGCACCACCCCCGCAACCTATAGCTCCCCAACAACAGCCTGCACAAACCACACAACAAGGCCAAAACAGGGGTATTTATGATTTTGCAGCACATCCCCAATCTGACCACTTGAACAGACACATGTTTGGAGGCTGGTCCCAACATGTGTCTGCTCGACATGGCCATATTGGGGGTTCTGAACAAATGGGTCAAGCCAGTAGCCAGGACTTGATGCCCTTCTACCCTCCACATCAAGTGTTAGCTCATACACATGATCGCAACTTGCAGCAACACCCGCAATTTCTATCTGCAATAACACAGGTAGACAGAGTGGTTGGTCAACCACCCAGGCCAAGTTCCGCACATGCTGGACACCCGCCATCACCATCACCACCCCCAACCTACCATAACCTGTAATGTTTTGGATGTTATATTTTGCCTGTCATTTTGGCTTTTTGTTGGCCTTAGTTTTTTGTGACCATGGCATGTAAAGCTGTGTTGTTTGTTTTGGTTAAATTACATATGAAAATTGAAATATGTTTTTGGAATACATATATATATGCGCAGAGCAGTAAAAATTTGTTCTGAAAACAGAGTCTTATGTATTGGTCCAGCTACATACATGATTTGTCAACTTTACACACTTACATCTTTTCATCATCAGATACATATTACACCAATTTCTGAAGGAAATTATGTGAATTATTAACTTAGAATCTAAAATAAAATTATGGCAAAACAGCATTGTCTTGCCAAACCGTAGATTCCTCTGGTGACACAAAAAAATTGGTTAAAACATCACGAACTTTTAGGCCAGAGGGCTGACGACGTGAAGGACGAACACGTGTAGTTGTCAAGACAGTATTTGCATAATCAATGTCATCTGCAGCAGATGATGGGCAATCATGGTCTCTTGTAAAGTTGTGAAGAACAACACATGCTTTAATCACGCCATTTACATTGCCTTCACTCAGTTGGATTGCAGACTGAAGGACCCGCCATTTTGCACTGAGAATTGTTATGCTGTGCTATCAGGCAACACAGTGTGCAGTAATCAGCGCACATACAGTGATATGGCAATAACCCAAAAACAATAGAACAAGCTCTGAGACGTGGAATCTCTGCAGACTGCAATACCTGAACCTATCCTCACACAACTAAAAGCAGCAGTGGATTGCGCCTAACACTACCTATGCAACTCGGCACTGCCTGAGGAGCTGACTAGCCTGAAGATAGAAATACAAGCCTGACTTGCCTCAGAGAAATACCCCAAAGGAATAGGCAGCCCCCCACATATAATGACTGTTAGCAAGATGAAAAGACAAAACGTAGGAATGAAATAGATTCAGCAAAGTGATGCCCGATATTCTAGACAGAGCGAGGATAGCAAAGAGAACTATGCAGTCTACAAAAAACCCTAAAGCAGAACCACGCAAAGGGGGGCAAAAAGACCCACCGTGCCGAACTAACGGCACGGCGGTGCACCCTTTGCGTCTCAGAGCTTCCAGCAAAAGAGAATAGCACAGCTGGACAGAAAAAACGGAAACAAAAACAAAGTAACACTTATCTAGCAGAGCAGCAGGCCACAGGAAAGATGCAGTAGCTCAGATCCAACACTGGAACATTGACAAGGAGCAAGGAAGACAGACTCAGGTGGAGTTAAATAGCAAGGCAGCCAACGAGCTCACCAAAACACCTGAGGGAGGAAGCCCAGAGGCTGCAATACCACTTGTGACCACAGGAGTGAATTCAGCCACAGAATTCACAACAGTACCCCCCCCTTGAGGAGGGGGTCACTGAACCCTCACCAGAACCCCCAGGCCGACCAGGATGAGCCACATGAAAGGCACGAACAAGATCTGGGGCATGGACATCAGAGGCAAAAACCCAGGAATTATCCTCCTGAGCATAACCCTTCCATTTGACCAGATACTGGAGTTTCCGTCTAGAGACACGAGAATCCAAAATTTTCTCCACAATATACTCCAATTCCCCCTCCACCAAAACAGGGGCAGGAGGCTCCACAGATGGAACCATAGGTGCCACGTATCTTCTCAACAACGACCTATGGAATACATTATGTATGGAAAAGGAGTCTGGGAGGGTCAGACGAAAAGACACCGGATTGAGAATCTCAGAAATCCTATACGGACCAATAAAACGAGGTTTAAATTTAGGAGAGGAAACCTTCATAGGAATATGACGAGAAGATAACCAAACCAGATCCCCAACACGAAGTCGGGGACCCACACGGCGTCTACGATTAGCGAAAAGCTGAGCCTTCTCCTGGGACAAGGTCAAATTGTCCACTACCTGAGTCCAGATCTGCTGCAACCTGTCCACCACAGAATCCACACCAGGACAGTCCGAAGACTCAACCTGTCCAGAAGAGAAACGAGGATGGAACCCAGAATTGCAGAAAAATGGAGAGACCAAGGTAGCCGAGCTGGCCCGATTATTAAGGGCGAACTCAGCCAACGGCAAAAATGACACCCAATCATCCTGGTCAGCAGAAACAAAACATCTCAGATATGTTTCCAAGGTCTGATTGGTTCGTTCGGTCTGGCCATTAGTCTGAGGATGGAAGGCCGAGGAAAAAGATAGGTCAATGCCCATCCTACCACAAAAGGCTCGCCAGAACCTCGAGACAAACTGGGAACCTCTGTCAGAAACAATATTCTCAGGAATGCCATGCAAACGAACCACATGCTGGAAGAACAAAGGCACCAAATCAGAGGAGGAAGGCAATTTAACCAAGGGCACCAGATGGACCATTTTAGAAAAGCGATCACAGACCACCCAAATGACCGACATCTTTTGAGAAACGGGAAGGTCAGAAATGAAATCCATCGAAATATGTGTCCAAGGCCTCTTCGGGACCGGCAAGGGCAAAAGCAACCCACTGGCACGTGAACAGCAGGGCTTAGCCCTAGCACAAATCCCACAGGACTGCACAAAAGCACGCACATCCCGTGACAGAGATGGCCACCAGAAGGATCTAGCCACTAACTCTCTGGTACCAAAGATTCCTGGATGACCAGCCAGCACCGAACAATGAAGTTCAGAGATAACTTTACTAGTCCACCTATCAGGGACGAACAGTTTCTCGGCCGGACAACGATCAGGTTTATTAGCCTGAAATTTCTGCAACACTCTCCGCAAATCAGGAGAGATGGCAGACACAATGACTCCTTCCTTGAGGATACTCGCCGGCTCAGATAACCCCGAAGAGTCGGGCACAAAACTCCTAGACAGAGCATCCGCCTTCACATTTTTAGAGCCCGGAAGGTACGAAATCACAAAATCAAAACGAGCAAAAAATAACGACCAACGGGCCTGTCTAGGATTCAAGCGCTTGGCAGACTCGAGATAAGTAAGATTCTTATGATCAGTCAATACCACCACGCGATGCTTAGCTCCCTCAAGCCAATGACGCCACTCCTCGAATGCCCACTTCATGGCCAGCAACTCTCGGTTGCCCACATCATAATTACGCTCAGCAGCAGAAAATTTCCTGGAAAAGAAAGCACATGGTTTCAACACTGAGCAACCAGAACCTCTCTGTGACAAAACCGCCCCTGCTCCAATCTCAGAAGCATCAACCTCGACCTGGAACGGAAGAGAAACATCTGGTTGACACAACACAGGGGCACAGCAAAAACGACGCTTCAACTCCTGAAAAGCTTCCACGGCAGCAGAAGACCAATTAACCAAATCAGCACCCTTCTTGGTCAAATCGGTCAATGGTCTGGCAATGCTAGAAAAATTACAGATGAAGCGACGATAAAAATTAGCAAAGCCCAGGAATTTCTGCAGACTTTTCAGAGATGTCGGCTGAGTCCAATCCTGGATGGCCTGGACCTTAACCGGATCCATCTCGATAGTAGAAGGGAAAAAGATGAACCCCAAAAATGAAACTTTCTGCACACCGAAGAGACACTTTGATCCCTTCACGAACAAGGAATTAGCACGCAGTACCTGGAAAACCATTCTGACTTGCTTCACATGAGACTCCCAATCATCAGAGAAGATCAAAATGTCATCCAAGTAAACAATCAGGAATTTATCCAGATACTCACGGAAAATGTCATGCATAAAAGACTGAAAAACAGATGGAGCATTGGCAAGTCCGAACGGCATCACCAGATACTCAAAATGACCCTCGGGCGTATTAAATGCCGTTTTCCATTCATCTCCCTGCCTGATTCTCACCAGATTATACGCACCACGAAGATCAATCTTAGTAAACCAACTAGCCCCCTTAATCCGAGCAAACAAGTCAGATATCAATGGCAAGGGATACTGAAATTTAACAGTGATCTTATTAAGAAGGCGGTAATCAATACACGGTCTTAGCGAACCATCCTTTTTGGCTACAAAAAAGAACCCTGCTCCCAATGGTGATGACGATGGGCGAATATGTCCCTTCTCCAGGGATTCTTTCACATAACTGCGCATAGCGGTGTGTTCAGGCACGGACAAATTAAATAAACGACCCTTAGGGAATTTACTACCAGGAATCAAATTGATAGCACAATCACAATTCCTATGCGGAGGTAGGGCATCAGACTTGGGCTCTTCAAATACATCCTGAAAGTCAGACAAGAACTCTGGGATGTCAGAAGGAATGGATGACGAAATAGACAAAAATGGAACATCACCATGTACTCCCTGACAACCCCAGCTGGTTACCGACATAGAGTTCCAATCTAATACTGGATTATGGGTTTGTAGCCATGGCAACCCCAACACGACCACATCATGCAGATTATGCAGTACCAGAAAGCGAATAACTTCCTGATGTGCAGGAGCCATGCACATGGTCAGCTGGGCCCAGTACTGAGGCTTATTCTTGGCCAAAGGTGTAGCATCAATTCCTCTCAACGGAATAGGACACCGCAAAGGCTCCAAGAAAAATCCACAACGTTTAGCATAATCCAAATCCATCAGATTCAGGGCAGCGCCTGAATCCACAAACGCCATGACAGAATACGATGACAAAGAGCATATCAAGGTAATGGACAGAAGGAATTTGGACTGTACAGTACCAATGACGGCAGAGCTATCGAACCGCCTAGTGCGCTTAGGACAATTAGAAATAGCATGAGTGGAATCACCACAGTAGAAACACAGCCTGTTCAGACGTCTGTGATCTTGCCGTTCAACTTTAGTCATAGTCCTGTCGCACTGCATAGGCTCAGGTTTACTCTCAGACAATACCGCCAGATGGTGCACAGATTTACGCTCGCGCAAGCGACGACCGATCTGAATGGCCAAGGACATAGACTCATTCAAACCAGCAGGCATAGGAAATCCCACCATGACATCCTTAAGAGCTTCAGAGAGACCCTTTCTGAACCAAGCCGCCAGTGCAGATTCATTCCACAGAGTGAGTACTGACCACTTCCTAAATTTCTGACAATATACTTCTACATCATCCTGACCCTGGCATAAAGCCAGCAAATTTTTCTCAGCCTGATCCACTGAATTAGGCTCATCGTAAAGCAATCCAAGCGCCTGGAAAAACGCATCAACATTACTCAATGCAGGGTCTCCTGGCGCAAGAGAAAACGCCCAGTCCTGTGGGTCGCCGCGCAAAAAAGAAATAATAATCAAAACCTGTTGAATAGGATTACCAGAAGAATGAGGTTTCAAGGCCAGAAATAGCTTACAATTATTTTTGAAGCTCAGGAACTTAGTTCTGTCACAAAAAAACAAATCAGGAATAGGAATTCTTGGTTCTAGCATAGATTTCTGATCAATTGTATCTTGAATCTTTTGTACATTTATAACGAGATTATCCATTGAGGAGCACAGAGCCTGAATATCCATGTCCACAGCTGTGTCCTGAAGCACTCTAATGTCTAGGGGGAAAAAAAAAAAAGACTGAAGACAGAGCTGAGGAAAAAAAAATGATGTCAGGACTTCTTTTTTCCCTCTATTGAGAATCATTGGTTTGGCTCCTTGTACTGTTATGCTGTGCTATCAGGCAACACAGTGTGCAGTAATCAGCGCACATACAGTGATATGGCAATAACCCAAAAACAATAGAACAAGCTCTGAGACGTGGAATCTCTGCAGACTGCAATACCTGAACCTATCCTCACACAACTAAAAGCAGCAGTGGATTGCACCTAACACTACCTATGCAACTCGGCACTGCCTGAGGAGCTGACTAGCCTGAAGATAGAAATACAAGCCTGACTTGCCTCAGAGAAATACCCCAAAGGAATAGGCAGCCCCCCACATATAATGACTGTTAGCAAGATGAAAAGACAAAACGTAGGAATGAAATAGATTCAGCAAAGTGAGGCCCGATATTCTAGACAGAGCGAGGATAGCAAAGAGAACTATGCAGTCTACAAAAAACCCTAAAGCAGAACCACGCAAAGGGGGGCAAAAAGACCCACCGTGCCGAACTAACGGCACGGCGGTGCACCCTTTGCGTCTCAGAGCTTCCAGCAAAAGAGAATAGCACAGCTGGACAGAAAAAACGGAAACAAAAACAAAGTAACACTTATCTAGCAGAGCAGCAGGCCACAGGAAAGATGCAGTAGCTCAGATCCAACACTGGAACATTGACAAGGAGCAAGGAAGACAGACTCAGGTGGAGTTAAATAGCAAGGCAGCCAACAAGCTCACCAAAACACCTGAGGGAGGAAGCCCAGAGGCTGCAATACCACTTGTGACCACAGGAGTGAATTCAGCCACAGAATTCACAACAGAGAATGCCGAATGAACACTCGACCAGACGGCGGGCACGGGAAAGACGCAAATTAAAGATTCTGCGCCGGTAGTCCAGGCCTCTCCGTGGCTAGGGTCTCATGACGTTCCTTGATAATTGAAAGGCCTCATCTGCTACCATCATGTAAGGCACCGCATCCAAATTAGCACCTGGTTTGTGACTTGGGGGTGGGAGATCCAATTCATTGTTGCGCAGCCGCCGACCCATAATGGAAGAACTGAAGACTCTAGAGTCTCCAGTTCTCCCATAGGCCCCAATATCTACAATTATCAACCTGTAGTTGCTGTCGACTAGGGCCAACAGCACTACAGAGAAAAACTGTTTATAATTATAGAATTGGGTCCCTGAACCTGGCGGCTTACGCACACGGATGTGCTTTCCGTCAAGAGCCCCAATACAGTGCGGAAACTGGCATGTGTCCTGAAATCCTTGAGCAATACGTAACCAGTCTGCCATTTTTGGTTCAGGCATCACCTCTTGATGTAGTCTTCGCCAGATTTCCGTGCATGTATCCCGCACAATCCCAGAAATTGTATATTTGCCCAATAAAAACTCTAAATGCAGGGCCGCATATGATAGGCCAGTGGCAAGGAAGCTAAAAGACAAAAGAATATTGTTTTCAAAGATAAAATTAACACAATACAGGGTGATATGGGGCAATAAAAGACTTTTTTTAATAAAAAAAAAATGAGATGCTATGGCTTTGATCTTTTAAAAAATTTACATTAAGAAAATAAGGACAAATTATGTTGAAGTTACTTAACCATTTAAGTATCTAATTTGAATAAGGGGGATCGACAAAAAAATGTGTAACAGATTGGGTCAATTAGTATTAAGGCATACCGCAAGGTAAGGATAAGGCGCTCCTCAGCTGAAATAGATTTGCGCATCCTGGTGTCCTTCTTCGTGATCCCTGGACGCAAAATCTCCAACAAAATGTCAAAGGTTTGAATCCTCATCCGACAATAGTTGAAGAACTTGTCCGGATTAGTCCTCAGAGCAGCATACAGACGGCTGAAATGGCCTTTATTGATACGTTGTTTGATAAGTGGATGTACTCACATCCGTCTCCGCCTCCTCGGATCTACAATAACTGGGTATGGCTGGCCAAAACGTTGGGAAAGTACCCAGTTGAAAAGCACACACTCTGTGGTGTTGAAAGTCAGTCGATGAGACATGTTGCTCATCAATCCGAAGTGCATCAACACAAGCAGGGACTCTACTGCATAGATTGGTGTGTGGCACCTGTGTTTAGGGCCATTAAATAATGTTCTTGGTGATGATTTAAATTTTTTCAGGTGGAAAAACCGTTATATGTCCATTTTGCAAGCCTGCGAGAAATTCTCGCCATACGGATGCCATACGGATGTCACACGGATGTCAAACGGATCATTTGATGCGAGAAAATCGCATCCTCACACTGCACTCGGATCACTGTTTTGTAAAAATTTGTGCGATTCTCGTCCGTCAAAAACGGACCGTTTTTTTATACGTTGTGTGTGTCCCCTACCTTACATTTACGGTTGGGATTAGGGTTGGGATTAGAATTAGGGGTGTGTCAGGGTTAGGTGTGTGGTTAGGGTTACAGTTGGGATTAGGGTTAGGGGTGCGTTTGGATTAGGGTTTCATTTATAATTGGGGGGTTTCCACTGTTTAGGCACATCAGGGGCTCTCCAAACGCGACATGGCGTCCGATCTCAATTCCAGCCAATTCTGCATTGAAAAAGTAAAACAGTGCTCCTTCACTTCCGAGCTCTCCCGTGCGCCCAAACAGGGGTTTACCCCAACATATGGGGTATCTTCGTACTCGAGACAAATTGGACAACAACTTTTTGGGTCCAAGTTCTCTTGTTATCCTTGGGAAAATAAAAATTTGGGGGGCTAAAAATCATTTTTGTGGGAAAAAAAAGGATTTTTTATTTTCACGGCTCTGCGTTGTAAACTGTAGTGAAATACTTGGGGGTTCAAAGTTCTCACAACACATCTAGATAAGTTCCGTGGGAAGTCTAGTTTCCAATATGAGGTCACTTGTGGGGGGTTTGTACTGTTTGGGTACATCAGGAACTCTGCAAATGCAACGTGACGCCTGCAGACCAATCCATCTAAGTCTGCATTCCAAATGGCGCTCCTTCCCTTCCGAGCTCTGCCATTGGCCCAAACAGTGGTTCCCCCCCACATATGGGGTATCAGCATACTCAGGACAAATTGGACAACAACTTTTGGGGTCCAATTTATTCTGTTACTCTTGTAAAAATACAAAGCTGGGGGCTAAAAAATCATTTTTGTGAAGAAAAAAAAAAGAATTTTTATTTTCACGGCTCTGCGTTATAAACTGTAGTGAAACACTTAGGGGTTCAAAGTTCTCACAACACATCTAGATATGTTCCTTGGGAGGTCTAGTTTCTAATATGGTGTCACTTGTGGGGGGTTTGTACTGTTTGGGTACATCAGGGGCTCTGCAAATGCAACGTGACTCCTGCAGACCAATCCATCCAAGTCTGCATTCCAAATGGCGCTCCTTCCCTTCCGAGCTCTGCCATGCGCCCAAACAGTGGTTCCCCCCCACATATTGGGTATCAGCATACTCAGGACAAATTGTACAACAACTTTTGGGGTCCAATTTATTCTGTTACCCTTGTGAAAATACAAAAGTGGGGGCTAAAAAATAAAAAATAAAAAATTATTTTAACGGCTCTGCGTTATAAACTGTAGTGAAACACTTGTTGGGTCAAAGTGCTCACCACACCTCTAGATAAGTTCCTTAAGGGGTCTACTTTCCAAAATGGTGTCACTTGTGAGGGGTTCCAATGTTTAGGCACATCAGGGGCTCTCCAAACGCAACATGGCATCCCATCTCAATTCCAGTCAATTTTGCATTGAAAAGTAAAATGGCGCTCCTTCCCTTCCGAGCTCTGCCACACGCCCAAACAATGGTTTACACCCATATATGGGGTATCAGCGTACTCTGGACAAATTGGACAACAATTTTTGAGGTCCAAGTTCTTCTCTTACTCTTGGGAAAATAAAAAATTGGGGGCACAAAAGATCATTTTTGTGAAAAAATATGATTTTTTTATTTTTATGGCTCTGCATTATAAACTTCTGTGAAGCAATTGGTAGGTCAAAGTGGTCACCACACATCTAGATAAGTTCCTTAGGGTGTCTACTTTCCAAAATGGTGTCACTTGTGGGGGGTTTCAATGTTTAGGCACATGAGGGGCTCTCCAAACGCAACATGGCGTCCCATCTCAATTCCTGTCAATTTTGCATTGAAAAGTCAAATGGCGCTCCTTTCCTTCCGAGCTCTGCCATGCGCCCAAACAGTGGTTTACCCCCACATATGGGGTATCAGCGTACTCAGTACAGATTGTACAACAACGTTTGGCATCCATTTTATCCTGTTACCCTTGGTAAAATAAAACAAATTGGAGCTGAAATAAATTTTGTGTGAAAAAAAGTTAAATATTCATTTTTATTTAAACATTCCAAAAATTCCTGTGAAACCCCTGAAGGGTTAATAAACTTCTTGAATGTGGCTTTGAGCACCTAGAGGGGTGCAGTTTTTAGAATGGTGTCACACTTGGGTATTTTCTATCATATAGGCCCCTCAAAATGACTTCAAATGAGATGTGGTCCCTAAAAAAAAATGGTGTTGTAAAAATGAGAAATTGCTGGTCAAATTTTAACCCTTATAACTCCCTAACAAAAAAAAATGTTGGTTCCAAAATTGTGCTGATGTAAAGTAGACATGTGGGAAATGTTACGTATTAAGTATTTTGCATGACACATCTCTGTGATTTAAGGGCATAAAAATTTAAAGTTGGAAAATTGCGAAATTTTCTAAATTTTCGCCAAATTTCCGTTTTTTTCACAAATAAACGCAAGTTATATCGAATAAATGTTACCACTAAAATGAAGTACAATATGTCACGAGAAAACAATGTCAGAATCCCCAAGATCCGTTGAAGCGTTCCAGAGTTATAACCTCATAAATGGAAAGTGGTCAGAATTGTAAAAATTGGCCCGGTCATTAACATGCAAACCACCCTCGGGGCTTAAGGGGTTAAAAATATAGGCCGAAAGCCTGAAAATGGAAGCTCAGGAAAGTAAACCAGGAGAACACCTAGGAGCGGCAGACACCGTTAGTGGGGCCCAACCATGCTAGTAGGCCAAATGCAGTTGAATATTAAAGATATAGGACGAAAGCCTGAAGATTGAAGCTCAGGAAAGTAAACCAGGAGAACACCTAGGAGCGGCAGACACCGTTAGTGGGGCCCAACCAAACAAGTAGGCCAAATGCAGTTTAATATTAAAAATATAGGACGAAAGACTGAAGATTGAAGCTCAGGAAAGTAAACCAGAAGAACACCTAGGAGCGGCAGACACCGTTAGTAGGCCCCAACCAAACTAGCAGGCCAAATGCAGTTTAATATTAAAAATATAGGCCAAAAGCCTGAAAATAGAAGCTCAGGAAAGTAAACCAGGAGAACACCTAGGAGCGGCAGACACCGTTAGTGGGGCCCAACCATGCTAGTAGGCCAAATGCAGTTTATTATTAAAGATATAGGACGAAAGCTTGAAGATTGAAGCTCAGGAAAGTAAACCAGGAGAACACCTAGGAGCGGCAGACACCGTTAATGGGGCCCAACCAAACTAGTAGGCCAAATGCAGTTTAATATTAAAAATATAGGACGAAAGACTGAAGATTGAAGCTCAGGAAAGTAAACCAGGAGAACACCTAGGAGCGGCAGACACTGTTAGTAGGCCCCAACCAAACTAGCAGGCCAAATGCAGATTAATATTAAAAATATAGGCCGAAAGCCTGAAAATAGAATCTCAGGAAAGTAAACCAGGAGAACACCTAGGAGCGGCAGACACCGTTAGTGGGGCCCAACCATGCTAGTAGGCCAAATGCAGTTTAATATTAAAAATATAGGACGAAAGCCTGAAGATTGAAGCTCAGGAAAGTAAACCAGGAGAACACCTAGGAGCGGCAGACACCGTTAGTGGGGCCCAACCAAACTAGTAGGCCAAATGCAGTTTAATATTAAAAATATAGGACGAAAGACTGAAGATTGAAGCTCAGGAAAGTAAACCAGGAGAACACCTAGGAGCGGCAGACACCGTTAGTAGGCCCCAACCAAACTAGCAGGCCAAATGCAGTTTAATATTAAAAATATAGGCCAAAAGCCTGAAAATAGAAGCTCAGGAAAGTAAACCAGGAGAACACCTGGGAGCGGCAGACACCGTTAGTGGGGCCCAACCATGCTAGTAGGCCAAATGCAGTTTAATATTAAAAATATAGGACGAAAGCCTGAAGATTGAAGATCAGGAAAGTAAACCAGGAGAACACCTGGGAGCGGCAGACACCGTTAGTGGGGCCCAACCAATCTAGTAGGCCAAATGCAGTTTAATATTAAAAATATAGGACGAAAGCCTGAAGATTGAAGCTCAGGAAAGTAAACCAGGAGAACACCCAGGAGTGGCAGACACCGTTAGTAGGCCCCAACCAAACTAGTATGCCAAATGCAGTTTAACCCCTTCATGACCTTGGGATTTTTCGTTTTTCCGTGTTCGTTTTTCACTCCCCTCCTTCCCAGATCCATAACTTTTTTATTTTTCCGTCAATTTGGCCATGTGAGGGCTTATTTTTTGCGGGACGAGTTGTAGTTTTGAACGACATCATTGGTTTTAGCATGACGTGTACTAAAAAACGGGAAAAAAAATTCCAAGCTATGTTGAAATTGCAAAAAAAGTGCAATCCACACTTGTTTTTTGTTTGGCTTTTTTGCTAGGTTCACTAAATGCTAAAACTGACCTGATATTATGATTCTCCAGGTCAGTACGAGTTCATAGACACCTAACATGTCTAGGATATTTTTTACCTAAGTGGTGAAAAAATATTCCAAACTTTGCTAAAAAAAAAAAAAAAATTGCGCCATTTTCCGATACTCGTAGCGTCTCCATTTTTCATGATCTGGGGTCGGTTGAGGACTTATTTTTTGCGTGCCAAGATGACATTTTTAATGATAGCATTTTGGTGCAGATACATTCTTTTGATCGCCCGTTATTGCATTTTAATGCAATGTCGTGGCGACCCAAAAAAACGTAATTCTGGCGTTTCAAATTTTTTTCTTGCTACGCTGTTTAGCGATCAGGTTAATGCTTTTTTTTAATTGATAGATCGGGCGATTCTGAGCGCGGCGATACCAAATATGTGTAGATTTGATTTTTTTTTTTATTGATTTATTTTGATTGGGGCGAAAGGGGGTGATTTAAACTTTTATATTTTTTTTATTTTTTTCACATTTTTTTAACTTTTTTTTTTTTTAACTTTTGCCATGCTTCAATAGCCTCCATGGGAGGCTAGAAGCAGGCACAGCACGATCGGCACTGCTACATAGCAGCGATCTGCTGTTCGCTGCTATGTAGCAGAAAATCAGGTGTGCTGTGAGCGCCGACCACAGGGTGGCGCTCACAGCTACCGGCGATCAGTAAACATAGAGGTCTCAAGGACCTCTATGGTTAGTATTCTGAAGCATCGCCGATCTCTGATCATGTGACGGGGGTCGGCGATGCCGTCATTTCCGGCCGCCCGACCGGAAGCGGTAGTTAAATGCCGGTCTGCGTTTGACAGCGGCATTTAACTAGTTAATAGGTGCGGGCAGATCGTGATTCTGCTTGCGCGTATTACGGGCACATGTCAGCTGTTCAAAACAGCTGACATGTCCCGGCTTTGATGCGGGCTCACCGCCGGAGCCCGCATCAAAGCAGGGGATCTGACCTCGGACGTACTATCCCGTCCGAGGTCAGAAAGGGGTTAAATTTAAAAATATAGGCCAAGACCCTGAAGATAGAAGCTCAGGAAAGTAAACCAGGAGAACACCTAGGAGCGACAGACACCGTTAGTGGGGCCCAACCAAACTAGTAGGCCAAATGCAGTTTAATACTAAAAATATAGGACGAAAGCCTGAAGATTGAAGCTCAGGAAAGTAAACCAGGAGAACACCTAGGAGCGGCAGACACCGTTAGTAGGCCCCAACCAAACTAGTGGGCCAAATGCAGTGTAATATTAAAAATATAGGCTGAAAGCCTGAAGATTAAAGCTCAGGAAAGTAAACCAGGAGAACACCTGGGAGCGGCAGACACCGTTAGTGGGGCCCAACCAAACTAGTAGCCCAAATGCAGTTTAATATTAAAAATATAGGACGAAAGCCTGAAGATTGAAGCTTAGGAAAGTAAACCAGGAGAACACCTAGGAGCGGCAGACACTGTTAGTAGGCCCCAACCAAACTAGTAGGCCAAATGCAGTTTAATATTTAAAATATAGGCCGAAAGCCCGAAGATTGAAGCTTAGGAAAGTAAACCAGGAGAACACCTAGGAGCGGCAGACACTGTTAGTAGGCCCCAACCAAACTAGTAGGCCAAATGCAGATTAATATTTAAAATATAGGCCGAAAGCCTGAAGATAGAAACTCGGGAAAGTAAACCAGGAGAACACCTAGGAGCGGCAGACACCGTTAGTGGGACCCAACCAAACTAGTAGGCCAAATGCAGTTTAATATTAAAAATATAGGACAAAAGCATGAAGATTGAAGCTCAGGAAAATAAACCAGGAGAACACCGAGCAGCGGCAGACACCGTTAGTAGGCCCCAACCAAACTAGTAGCCCAAATGCAGTTTAATATTAAAAATATAGGCCGAAAGCCTGAAGATAGAAGCTCATGAAAGTAAACCAGGAGAACATCTAGGAGCGGCAGATACCATTAGTGGGGCCCATTAAAACTAGTAGGCCACATGCAGTTTAATATTAAAAATATAGGACGAAAGCATGAAAATAGAAGCTCAGTAAAGTAAACCAGGAGAACACCTAGGAGCGGCAGACACCGTTAGTAGGCCCCAACCAAACTAGTAGGCCAAATGCAGTGTAATATTAAAAATATAGGACGAAAGACTGAAGATTGAAGCTCAGGAAAGTAAACCAGGAGAACACCTAGGAGCGGCAGACACTGTTAGTAGGCCCCAACCAAACTAATAGGCCAAATGCAGTTTAATATTAAAAATATAGGCCGAAAGCATGAAAATAGAAGCTCAGGAAAGTAAACCAGGAGAACACCTAGGAGCGGCAGACACCGTTAGTGGGGCCCAACCATGCTAATAGGCCAAATGCAGTTTAATATTAAAAATATAGGACGAAAGCCTGAAGATTGAAGATCATGAAAGTAAACCAGGAGAACACCTGGGAGCGGCAGACACCGTTAGTGGGGCCCAACCAAACTAGTAGGCCAAATGCAGTTTAATATTAAAAATATAGGACGAAAGCCTGAAGATTGAAGCTCAGGAAAGTAAACCAGGAGAACACCTAGGAGCAGCAGACACCGTTAGTAGTCCCCAACCAAACTAGTATGCCAAATGCAGTTTAACCCCTTCATGACCTTGGGATTTTTCGTTTTTCCGTGTTCGTTTTTCACTCCCCTCCTTCCCAGATCCATAACTTTTTTATTTTCCCGTCAATTTGGCCATGTGAGGGCTTATTTTTTGCGGGACGAGTTGCAGTTTTGAACGACATCATTGGTTTTAGCATGACGTGTAGTAAAAAATGGGAAAAAAGTTCCAAGTGCAGTGAAATTGCAAAAAAAGTGCAATCCCACACTTGCTTTGGTTTGGCTTTTTTGCTAGGTTCACTAAATGCTAAAACTGACCAGACATTATGATTCTCCAGGTCAGTACGAGTTCATAGACACCTAACATGTCTAGGTTATTTTTTACCTAAGTGGTGAAAACAAATTACAAACTTTGCTAAAAAAAAAAAAAAATTGCGCCATTTTCCGATACTCGTAGCGTCTCCATTTTTCACGATCTGGGGTCGTTTGAGGGCTTATTTTTTGCATGCCGAGATGACGTTTTTAATGATAGCATTTTGGTGCAGATACGTTCTTTTGATCGCTCGTTATTGCATTTTAATGCAATGTCGTGGCGACCCAAAAAAACGTAATTCTGGCGTTTCAAATTTTTTTCTTGCTACGCTGTTTAGCGATCAGGTTAATGCTTTTTTTAATTGATAGATCAGGCGATTCTGAGCGCAGCGATACCAAATATGTGTAGATTTGATTTTTTTTTTTTTTATTGATTTATTTTGATTGGGGCAAAAGGGGGGTGATTTAAACTTTTATATTTTTTTATTTTTTTCACATTTTTTAACTTTTTTTTTTTACTTTTGCCATGCTTCAATAGCCTCCATGGGAGGCTAGAAGCAGGCACAGCACGATCGGCTCTGCTACATAGCAGCGATCTGCTGTTCGCTGCTATGTAGCAGAAAATCAGGAGTGCTGTGAGCGCCGACCACAGGGTGGCGCTCACAGCTACCGGCAATCAGTAACCATAGAGATCTCAAGGACCTCTATGGTTACTCTTCTGAAGCATCGCCGACCTCCGATCATGTGACGGGGGTCGGCGATGCCGTCATTTCCGGCCGCCCGGCCGGAAGAGGTAGTTAAATGCCGGTCTGCGTTTGACAGCGGCATTTAACTAGTTAATAGGCGCGGGCAGATGGCGATTCTGCTCGCGCGTATTACGGGCACATGTCAGCTGTTCAAAACAGCTGACATGTCCCGGCTTTGATGCGGGCTCACCGCCGGAGCCCGCATCAAAGCAGGGGATCTGACCTCGGACGTACTATCCCGTCCGAGGTCAGAAAGGGGTTAAATTTAAAAATATAGGCCGAGACCCTGAAGATAGAAGATCAGGAAAGTAAACCAGGAGAACACCTAGGAGCGACAGACACCGTTAGTGGGGCCCAACCAAACTAGTAGGCCAAATGCAGTTTAATACTAAAAATATAGGACGAAAGCCTGAAGATTGAAGCTCAGGAAAGTAAACCAGGAGAACACCGAGCAGCGGCAGACACCGTTAGTAGGCCCCAACCAAACTAGTAGCCCAAATGCAGTTTAATATTAAAAATATAGGCCGAAAGCCTGAAGATAGAAGCTCATGAAAGTAAACAAGGAGAACATCTAGGAGCGGCAGACACCATTAGTGGGGCCCAACAAAACTAGTAGGCCACATGCAGTTTAATATTAAAAATATAGGACGAAAGCATGAAAATAGAAGCTCAGTAAAGTAAACCAGGAGAACACCTAGGAGCGGCAGACACCGTTAGTAGGCCCCAACCAAACTAGTAGGCCAAATGCAGTGTAATATTAAAAATATAGGCCGAAAGCCTGAAGATTGAAGCTCAGGAAAGTAAACCAGGAGAACACCTAGGAGCGGCAGACACCGTTAGTGGGGCCCAACCAAACTAGTAGGCCAAATGCAGTGTGATATTAAAAATATAGGACGAAAGACTGAAGATTGAAGCTCAGGAAAGTAAACCAGGAGAACACCTAGGAGCGGCAGACACTGTTCGTAGGCCCCAACCAAACTAATAGACCAAATGCAGTTTAATATTAAAAATATAGGCCGAAAGCATGAAAATAGAAGCTCAGGAAAGTAAACCAGGAGAACACCTAGGAGCGGCAGACACCGTTAGTGGGGCCCAACCATGCTAATAGGCCAAATGCAGTTTAATATTAAAAATATAGGATGAAAGCCTGAAGATTGAAGATCAGGAAAGTATACCAGGAGAACACCTGGGAGCGGCAGACACCGTTTGTGGGGCCCAACCAAACTAGTAGGCCAAATGCAGTTTAATATTAAAAATATAGGACGAAAGCCTGAAGATTGAAGCTCAGGAAAGTAAACCAGGAGAACACCTAGGAGCAGCAGACACCGTTAGTAGGCCCCAACCAAACTAGTATGCCAAATGCAGTTTAACCCCTTCATGACCATGGGATTTTTCGTTTTTCCATGTTCGTTTTTCACTCCCCTCCTTCCCAGATCCATAACTTTTTTATTTTCACGTCAATTTGGCCATGTGAGGGCTTATTTTTTGCGGGACGAGTTGTAGTTTTGAACGACATCATTGGTTTTAGCATGACGTGTAGTAAAAAATGGGAAAAAAGTTTCAAGTGCAGTGAAATTGCAAAAAAAGTGCAATCCCACACTTGCTTTGGTTTGGCTTTTTTGCTAGAAAATTGCGCCATTTTCCGATACTCGTAGCGTCTCCATTTTTCATGATCTGGGGTCGGTTGAGGGCTTATTTTTTGCGTGCCGAGATGACGTTTTTAATAATAGCATTTTGGTGCAGATACGTTCTTTTGATCGCTCGTTATTGCATTTTAATGCAATGTCGTGGCGACCCAAAAAAACGTAAATCTGGCGTTTCAAATTTTTTTCTTGCTACGCTGTTTAGCGATCAGGTTAATGCTTTTTTTAATTGATAGATCAGGCGATTCTGAGCGCAGCGATACCAAATATGTGTAGATTTGATTTTTTTTTTATTGATTTATTTTGATTGGGGCGAAAGGGGGGTGATTTAAACTTTTATATTTTTTTATTTTTTTCACATTTTTTTAACTTTTTTTTTTTTAACTTTTGCCATGCTTCAATAGCCTCCATGGGAGGCTAGAAGCAGGCACAGCACGATCGGCTCTGCTACATAGGCCAAATGCAGTTTAATACTAAAAATATAGGACGAAAGCCTGAAGATTGAAGCTCAGGAAAGTAAACCAGGAGAACACCTAAGAGCGGCAGACACCGTTAGTAGGCCCCAACCAAACTAGTAGGCCAAATGCAGTGTAATATTAAAAATATAGGCCGAAAGCCTGAAGATTGAAGGAATGTAAACCAGGAGAACACCTGGGAGCGGCAGACACCGTTAGTGGGGCCCAACCAAACTAGTATAAAAATATAGGACGAAAGCCTGAAGATTGAAGCTCAGGAAAGTAAACCAGGAGAACACCTAGGAGCGGCAGACACTGTTAGTAGGCCCCAACCAAACAAGTAGGCCAAATGCAGTTTAATATTTAAAATACAGGCCAAAAGCCTGAAGATAGAAGCTCAGGAAAGTAAACCAGGAGAACACCTAGGAGCAGCAGACACCGTTAGTGGGGCCCAACAAAACTAGTAGGCCACATGCAGTTTAATATTAAAAATAAAGTACGAAAGCCTGAAGATTGAAGTTTAGGAAAGTAAACCAGGAGAACACCTGGGAGCGGCAGACACCGTTAGTGGGACCCAACCAAACTAGTAGGCCAAATGCAGTTTAATATTAAAAATATAGGACGAAAGCATGAAGATTGAAGCTCAGGAAAGTAAACCAGGAGAACACCGAGCAGCGGCATACACCGTGAGTAGGCCCCAACCAAACTAGTAGACCAAATGCAGTTTAATATTAAAAATATAGGCCGAAAGCCTGAAGATAGAAGCTCAGGAAAGTAAACCAGGAGAACACCTAGGAGCAGCAGACACCGTTAGTGGGGCCCAACAAAACTAGTAGGCCACATGCAGTTTAATATTAAAAATATAGTACGAAAGCCTGAAGATTGAAGCTCAGGAAAGTAAACCAGGAGAACACCTAGGAGCGGCAGACACCGTTACTAGGCCCCAACCAAACTAGTAGGCCAAATGCAGTGTAATATTAAAAATATAGGCCGAAAGCCTGAAGATTGAAGCTCAGGAAAGTAAACCAGGAGAACACCTAAGAGCGGCAGACACCGTTAGTGGGGCCCAACCAAACTAGTAGGTCAAATGCAGTTTAATATTACAAATATGGGACGAAAGCCTGAAGATTGAAGCTCAGGAAAGTAAACCAGGAGAACACCTAGGAGCGACACACACCGTTAGTTGGCCCCAACCAAACTAGTAGGCCAAATGCAGTTTAATATTAAAAATATAGGCCGAAAGCCTGAAGATTGAAGCTCAGGAAAGTAAACCAGGAGAACACCTAGGAGCGGCAGACACCGTTAGTGGGGCCCAACCAAACTAGTAGGCCAAATGCAGTTTAATATTAAAAATATAGGACGAAAGCCTGAAGATTGAAGCTCAGGAAAGTAAACCAGGAGAACACCTAGGAGCGGCAGACACCATTAGTAGGCCCCAACCAAACTAGTAGGCCAAATGCAGTTTAATATTAAAAATATAGGACGAAAGCCTGAAGATTGAAGCTAAAGCAAAAAAACAAGGAGAACACCAAGGAGCGCCAGACACCGTTAGTAGGCCCCAACCAAACTAGTAACCCCAATGCAGTTTTCAAATTCCAATAGGCTGAAAACCTGGCAATTGAAGCTCAACTTTTTTAAAAGGAGGACAGCTGTATTGAGTGGCGCAGACAGACACAGGTAGTAGGCCTTAAACAAAAAAGTTGGCTCAATGCAGTTTAAAAAAGGTTACAGGGTACACGGGCAGCATTGGTGTGGTCAGCGGAGGACAATTGGAAGGAGGGACCGCAGAAAGACTTGCTAGGCCTAAAATAAAAAAAGTAGGCTCTATGCAGTTTTAAATAGGTTACAGGGGTAAACAGGCAGCATTGGTGTGGTCAGCGGAGGACAATTGGAAGGAGAGACCGCAGACAGACTTACTAGGCTTAAAATAAAAAAAGTAGGCTCTATGCAGTTTTAAATAAGTTACAGGGGTACACAGGCAGCATTGGTGTGGTCAGTGGAGGACAATTGGAAGGAGGGACCACAGACAGACTTACTAGGCCTAAAATTAAAAAGTTGGCTCGATGCAGGTTTAAATAGGTTCCAGGGGTACACAGGCAGCATTGGTGTAGTCAGCGGAGGACAATTGGAAGGAGGGACCGCAGACAGACTTACTAGGCTTAAAATAAAAAAGTAGGCTCTATGCAGTTTTAAATAGGTTACAGGGGTAAACAGGCAGCATTGGTGTGGTCAGCGGAGGACAATTGGAAGGAGAGACCGCAGACAGACTTACTAGGCTTAAAATAAAAAAATTAGGCTCTATGCAGTTTTAAATAGGTTACAGGGGTACACAGGCAGCATTGATGTGGTCAGTGGAGGACAATTGGAAGGAGGGACCACAGACAGACTTACTAGGCCTAAAATTAAAAAGTTGGCTCGATGCAGGTTTAAATAGGTTCCAGGGGTACACAGGCAGCATTGGTGTAGTCAGCGGAGGACAATTGGAAGGAGGGACCGCAGACAGACTTACTAGGCCTAAAATAAAAAAGTTGGCTCGATGCAGGTTTAAATAGGTTCCAGGGGTACACAGGCAGCATTGGTGTAGTCAGCGGAGGACAATTGGAAGGAGGGACTGCAGACAGACTTACTAGGCCTAAGATAGAAAAGTAGGCTCTATGCAGTTTTAAATAGGTTACAGGGGTACACAGGCAGCATTGGTGTGGTCAGTGGAGGACAATTGGAAGGAGGGACCACAGACAGACTTACTAGGCCTAAATTTTAAAATTTGGCTCGATGCAGGTTTAAATAGGTTCCAGGGGTACACAGGCAGCATTGGTGTGGTCAGGGGAGGACAATTGGAAGGAGGGACCGCAGACAGACTTACTAGGCCTAAAATAAAAAAGTAGGTTCTATGCAGTTTTAAGTAGGTTACAGGGGTACACAGGCAGCATTGGTGTGGTCAGTGGAGGACAATTGGAAGGAGAGACCACAGACAGACTTACTAGGCCTAAAATTAAAAAGTTGGCTCGATGCAGGTTTAAATAGGTTTCAGGGGTACACAGGCAGCATTGGTGTGGTCAGGGGAGGACAATTGGAAGGAGGGACCGCAGACAGACTTACTAGGCCTGAAATAAAAAAAGTAGGCTCTATGCAGTTTTAAATGGGTTACAGGGGTACACAGGCAGCATTGGTGTGGTCAGCGGAGGACAATTGGAAGGAGGGACTGCAGACAGACTTACTAGGTCTAAAATAAAAAAGTAGGCTCTATGTAGTTTTAAATAGGTTACAGAGGTACACAGGCAGCATTGGTGTGGTCAGTGGAGGACAATTGGAAGGAGGGACCGCCGCCAGACTTACTAGGCCTAAAATTAAAAAGTTGGCTCGATGCAGGTTTAAATAGGTTCCAGGGGTACTCAGGCAGCATTGGTGTGGTCAGGGGAGGATAATTGGAAGGAGGGACCGCAGACAGACTTACTAGGCCTAAAATAAAAAAGTAGGCTCTATGCAGTTTTAAGTAGGTTACAGGGGTACACAGGCAGCATTGGTGTGGTCAGTGGAGGACAATTGGAAGGAGAGACCACAGACAGACTTACTAGGCCTAAAATTAAAAAGTTGGCTCGATGCAGGTTTAAATAGGTTTCAGGGGTACACAGGCAGCATTGGTGTGGTCAGGGGAGGACAATTGGAAGGAGGGACCGCAGACAGACTTACTAGGCCTAAAATAAAAAAGTAGGCTCTATGCAGTTTTAAATAGGTTACAGAGGTACACAGGCAGCATTGGTGTGGTCAGTGGAGGACAATTGGAAGGAGGGACCGCCGCCAGACTTACTAGGCCTAAAATTAAAAAGTTGGCTCGATGCAGGTTTAAATATGTTCCAGGGGTACACAGGCAGCATTGGTGTAGTCAGCGGAGGACAATTGGAAGGAGTGTCTGACACAGTTAGTAGGCCAAAATAATAAAGTGAGGTTAAACAGGTGGCATACCTAGGTACAGGGGTGGGCTCCTCTGCTGACTTGCAGACAGTGGTAGTTGACGCAAAGTATTAACTGGTGTAAATGTATGACAGGGCCCCTGAATATTTTTACTAGCATCATACATGTCAACAAATTGGTATTGGCAGTGCCATTGAAGGATTTAACTGCATAGACTAAACAGTAGTGGAGCAGTGAGAGATAATTTTGCAAGTGGTAGAGCACTGTTTGAGCTGGGGGGGACACTCTCGTGGCCCGCGGTACTGGCCCAGGGACCCTTGTGTTACGACGTTGGGTGCGCACCACCACCGCCAGAGACACTTCATTGTACTATGAGGGACCCAGTGCCGTCGCCAAAAAGTGGGCACACCCACCTCTTCAGCCAAACGGCACTCGTACGGGTGCTTGCGCCAAGTGGTGACCACGGCCCAGTGGGGGGAGTCAGCCCATTTAGGGAGGTGTAAAAATGGCGTAGGCTGGACATACAGTAGCCGCAAATGGAGAAATTGGAACACTCAGTAAGACCAGTTCAAAAGCAAGACCTTTTTACAGGAAAGCTAGGTGTCAGCAGGGAAAGGTGGGGCAAAATTATTAGAAATCCATGATTGGTTCATTTTAATGGAGTTTAGATCATCAACATTTTGGGTAGCCAGACAACTCCTTTTTTCAGTCAGTATTGAACCAGCAACACTGAATACTCTTTCTGATAGCACACTAGCTGCTGGTCAAGCAAGCTCCTGCAATGCATATTCTGCCAATTCAGGCCAGGTGTCTATTTTGGATGCCCAGTAATCAAATGGGAATGATGTGTGAGGGAGAACATCGATAAGGGAGGAAACATAGTTAGTAACCATACTGGACAAATGTTGTCTCCTGTCACTTTGAATTGATGCTGCAGTACCTGTCCTGTCTGCGGTCATTGCAAAATCACTCCACAACCTGGTCAGAAAACCCCTCTGTCCAACTCCACTTCTGATTTGTGCACCTCTAACACCTCTGCCATGTTGCCCCCTGCAGCTCGTGTGAGAACCATCACCGCCGCTGTGTGCTGGGAATGCCTGAATCAAACGGTGTACAAGAGTTGCTTGTTTGGTTGCCAATATTTGCTCAAGGTTCTCATGTGGAATGATATTTTGCAATTTCCCTTTATAGCGTGGATCCAGGAGGCAGGCCAACCAGGAATCGTCATCGGTAGTGTTGAGCATTCCGATACCGCAAGTATCGGGTATCGGCCGATACTTGCGGTATCGGAATTCCGATACCGAATTCCAATACTTCCCGCGTATCGGATACCGGAATCGGAAGTTCCCAGAATTCAAACTGAATGCAGCAGCCAATGAGGAATGAATGTGGGCACATCCTGTTTAGCATGGTGGGCATGTAAATACTGGCAAGGCTGTGATTGGCTGCTGAAATGATGTCACTCTGCACTATAAAAAACGCTGCCGCCATTTTGCGCTCACTCTGCTGTGATTTCAGTTAGGGACAGGACGCTGTGTTCTAACTGAGGGCCAGTTGAGATAGCTAATTGCTTTATTTTGCTTTTCCAAGGCTAATTTAGCAAACGCTGTGTTCACTGTTCAGTTCACCTTGCTCTTGCCTTGCAGCGCTGTTTTAACAGCGTTCTGCAAGGTCTCAGTCTGTGTGTGTGTGTGCAGCTCACTCTGTAGTCTGTGTGCAGCCATATACCAGGTTGTATTCAGCTCAGGGGGGGTTCACACTGCCTCACACAGTTCTATCCATTGTCCTTTTTTGCTCATAGTGCAGCCTGCTGCACATTTTTTCTGAAATTTCCTATTAGTGTCTTTCCACCCGTCTCCAGCCAAATAGTGGAAAAACACTAGATAGGATAACCTAGAGGAGGGTTTTTGGGCCTTGCAGCGCCGTTTTTGGCTGTCTGCACGGTCTCCGAGTGAGCGCAGCTCGCCCTGTGGTCTGTGTGCAGCGACAGCCCGTTGTATTCAGCTCAGGGTTTGTCACTGCCTCATACCGTTAAATAACTTTTCATTTTTTTCAACTAGTGCAGCCTGTTTAAAAATTATTTAAAAAATTCCTATTAGTGTCTTTCCACCCATCTCCAGCTAAATAGTGGAAAAACACTAGACAGGATAACCTAGAGGAGGGTTTTTGGGCCTTGCAGCGCCGTTTACGGCTGTCTGCACGGTCTCCGTGTGAGCGCAGCTCGCCCTGTAGTCTGTGTGCAGCCACAGCCCGTTGTATTCAGCTCAGGGTTTGTCACTGCCTCATACCATTAAAAAACTTTTCCTTTTTTTCAACTAGTGCAGCCTGTTTAAAAATTATTTAAAAAATTCCTATTAGTGTCTTTCCACCCGTCTCCATCTAAATAGTGGAAAAACACTAGACAGGATAACCTAGAAGAGGGTTTTTGGGCCTTGCAGCGCCGTTTACGGCTGTCTGCACAGTCTCCGTGTGAGCGCAGCTCGCCCTGTAGTCTGTGTGCAGCGACAGCCCGTTGTATTCAGCTCAGGGTTTGTCACTGCCTCATACCGTTAAATAACTTTTCATTTTTTTTTAACTAGTGCAGCCTGTTGAAAATTTTGTAAACAATTTCCTATTAGTGTCTTTCCACCCGTCTCCAGCAAAATAGTGGAAAAACACTAGATAGGATAACCTAGAGGAGGATTTTTGGGCCTTGCAGTGCCGTTTACGGCTGTCTGCACAGTCTCCGTGTGATTTAAACTCGCTCTGTAGCCCGATCTGCACAAAAAAAAAAGTAAAGTTCACCAAATACCACTTAACACTTGTGTAGGCCACATTTTATCAATAATAAAGTCTAGTCCATTAGTGTTTCTTACACCTGTTAGGAGGAGCATTTCAGGAATAAGCACACTAAGGCCTTAGTACTTTTCTGCTTATCTTTATCTGTCAACCAAGATGAAGAGGGCAGGGAGTAAGGGTCGTGGGCGTGGGCGTGGAGCAGGGAGAGGAGCAGGGAGAGGACGTGGTGATTCTGTGCCTGCTGCTGGCACCGGTGACTCACCATCACCCAGTTTCAGCAGGGAACAGTCCTTCATGCGCAGCTTTGTCGGAGAGCGCTGTGCACCGCTGCTGCGTGAAGATCAAATTGAAGCCGTTGTCGGATGGATGGCAGCTAACGCATCGACTTCAATTAGTGCCACATCCTCTCAGGCACAGACCACTGGAGAGCAGTAGAGTTGAGCGACCTTGACCTTTTTAGAGTCGAGCCGGGTTTTGCGAAACCCGACTATGTCCAAAGTCGGGTCGAGTGAAATCGGCCGATTATGACGTAAAGTCGGGATCGACCGAAACACGAAACCCAATGCAAGTCAATGGGGCAGCATAGTCGGCAGTGAGTGGGGGCCAGGAAAACACCTAGAGTGGCCATTTTAATGTCAAAACCATCCATTCTTCTTAATGAAGCTTGTCAAGCGTAATTTACCTTATAATAATTGGAAGGCATTTGAAATTGGGGGTCATTTGGCTAAAGTTGTGGGGGGTAGGGCTGGTTCAAGTAATTAGTGGGCCCAGGAAATCTGGACCACGTCACGGCAGTGGAGCAGGGAGAGGTAAGTATTTCAACTTTGCAAGTGCTGTGAACCTGAGCAAGCAGGGGGGGCCCACTCGTTGGCATTGGCACTGGCACAGGGCCCCTCAAAGTACAGCGGTGTGTTTGCACGGCGGGGGCGCCTCCCACCGGCAGCAACACTTTTGCGTACTATGAGAGGCCCTGTGCCAGTGACGTCGCCAACTAGTATTCCTCCCCCCACCTGATGAAGGAACCTGCACTTTCATCTGCACCTTCCTCTTTGTCCCCGTGTAAGGTGGTATGGTATGCGGGAAGAGCAACCTGACTTTCAGCAGGGTCACAATGTTGTTGTGTAGCGTGCACGGGGAATGTTGCGTTATGGGTCAATGTACCAGCAGACTCATCTATCACTGGCTGGGCAATGGGCACGATGAAGTGGAAACACAGATATAGGCCCAAAGAAGAAAGTGGGCTAAATGCAGTTCAAAATTGGTAACACAGGAATAACCAGGGGGCATTGCAGTGGAGGACAACTGGAATGAGAGGCTGACACAGAGAGTAGGGCCAAATCAGTAAGTAGTCGAAATGCAGTTCAAAATTGGCAACCGTAGTAAACAGGCGGCACAGCTTTGTTCAGTGGAGGAGAACAGCAAGGAGTGGCAGACACCGATAGTAGGCCCCAAACCAACTAGTACGCCAAATGCAGTTGTTCCATTTAACCACAATTTAATGAGAGCCTGAAGATAGAAGCTCAGGAAAGGCAACCTGGGGAACACCTTGGAGTGTAACACACCATCTCTCTCCACCCCATACCCATTTTGTATGGCCTAATGCAGTGTACTTTTCTACAACTACTAAACGAGAGTCGGAAGACCGAAGCAATGGCAAGGAAACCTGGGGAACACCTTAGAGTGTAACACACCCTCTCTCTACACCCCATACCCAATTTGAAGGCCTAATGCAGTGTAGTTTCCAAGAACTACTAAACGAGAGCCGGAAGATCGAAGCTCAGGAAAGGCAACCTGGGGAACACCTTGGAGTGTAACACACCCTCTCGCTACACCCCATACCCAATTTGAAGGCCTAATGCAGCGTAGTTTCCAACAACTACTAAACGAGAGCCGGAAGATCGAAGCTCAGGAAAGGCAACCTGGGGAACACCTTGGAGTGTAACAAACCCTCTCTCTACACCCCATACCCAATTTGTAGGCCTAATGCAGCGTAGTTTCCGACAACTACTAAACGAGAGCATGAAGATCGAAGCTCAGGAAAGGCAACCTGGGGAACACCTTGGAGTGTAACACACCCTCTCTCTACACCCCATACCCAATTTGTAGGCCTAATGCAGCGTAGTTTCCGACAACTACTAAACGAGAGCCGGAATATCGAAGCTCAGGAAAGGCAACCTGGGGAACACCTTGGAGTGTAACACACCCTCTCTCTACGCCCCATACCCAATTTGTAGGCCTAATGCAGCGTAGTTTCCGACAACTACTAAACGAGAGCCGGAATATCGAAGCTCAGGAAAGGCAACCTGGGGAACACCTTGGAGTGTAACACACCCTCTCTCTACACCCCATACCCAATTTGAAGGCCTAATGCAGTGTAGTTTCCAAGAACTACTAAACGAGAGCCGGAAGATCGAAGCTCAGGAAAGGCAACCTGGGGAACACCTTGGAGTGTAACACACCCTCTCGCTACACCCCATACCCAATTTGAAGGCCTAATGCAGCGTAGTTTCCAACAACTACTAAACGAGAGCCGGAAGATCGAAGCTCAGGAAAGGCAACCTGGGGAACACCTTGGAGTGGAACACACCATCTCTCTACACCCCATACCCAATTTGAAGGCCTAATGCAGAGTAGTTTCCAAGAACTACTAAACGAGAGCCGGAAGATCGAAGCTCAGGAAAGGCAACCTGGGGAACACCTTGGAGTGTAACACAACGTCTCTCTACACGACGGAAGGGCTGATTCTTAGGAAGGAAGGCTGTTGGAAATAAGCATTGCGCGTCCGAGGGTGATTATATTCTTATTAGGTATATACTCACCCTCGGACGCGCCCTGCTTCTTTATTTGGAATGAATGTTTATTTGCAATGTGGTGTTGACTTTCTCTATTATTTTGGTAATTAATGATTTTATTATTTTCATTATTTTGCATCTTCTCGGCAATAATATAAAGAAGACGCGACAGGACAACACTCGGTGGATGCCATATGTGTGTTTTCAATTTAAAAAAACTTTCAGTTAACTACTTGCAGGAGAAAGTAATTGTAGCTGGTGGCCATTTTTAGTACTGTACCAGATTAGAGTTGTGTGTTTGTTTTTAATGTTAAAATGTCTGCATTTGATATCTCACCAGTATTTTCTTTTTTATAAGCAAAATACTTATTTTTATATTTTCTGATGTTGGTTCCAGGGGTACACGGCCAGCAGTGCCCTGGTCAGTGTAGTAGTAGTTGAAAGAATGGACCGCAGACAGGCATCGAAGGCCTAAAATAATAACACATGGCTGTAGGCAATTTTAAATTGGTTCCAGGGGTACACGGACAGCAGTGGTGTGGTCAGTGGAGGCCTAGTGGAAGGAGTGACCGCAGACAGGCATCGAAGGCCTAAAATAATAACACATGGCTGTAGGCAATTTTAAATTGGTTCCAGGGGTACACGGGCAGCAGTGACCTGGTCAGTGTAGTAGTAGTTGAAAGAATGGACCGCAGACAGGCATCGAAGGCCTAAAATAAAAAAATTGGGCTGGCTGTAGGCAATTTTAAATTGGTTCCAGGGGTACACGGGCAGCAGTGGTGTGGTCAGTGGAGGCCTAGTGGAAGGAGTGACCGCAGACAGGCATCGAAGGCCTAAAATAATAACACATGGCTGTAGGCAATTTTAAATTGGTTCCAGGGGTACACGGGCAGCAGTGACCTGGTCAGTGTAGTAGTAGTTGAAAAAATGGACCGCAGACAGGCATCGAATGCCTAAAATAATAACACATGGCTGTAGGCAATTTTAAATTGGTTACAGGGGTACACGGACAGCAGTGACCTGGTCAGTGTAGTAGTAGTTGAAAGAATGGACCGCAGACAGGCATCGAAGGCCTAAAATAAAAAAATTGGGCTGGCTGTAGGCAATTTTAAATTGGTTCCAGGGGTACACGGACAGCAGTGGTGTGGTCAGTGGAGGCCTAGTGGAAGGAGTGACCGCAGACAGGCATCGAAGGCCTAAAATAATAACACATGGCTGTAGGCAATTTTAAATTGGTTCCAGGGGTACACGGACAGCAGTGGTGTGGTCAGTGGAGGCCTAGTGGAAGGAGTGACCGCAGACAGGCATCGAAGGCCTAAAATAATAACACATGGCTGTAGGCAATTTTAAATTGGTTCCAGGGGTACACGGACAGCAGTGACCTGGTCAGTGTAGTAGTAGTTGAAAGAATGGACCGCAGACAGGCATCGAAGGCCTAAAATAAAAAAATTGGGCTGGCTGTAGGCAATTTTAAATTGGTTCCAGGGGTACACGGGCAGCAGTGGTGTGGTCAGTGGAGGCCTAGTGGAAGGAGTGACCGCAGACAGGCATCGAAGGCCTAAAATAATAACACATGGCTGTAGGCAATTTTAAATTGGTTCCAGGGGTACACGGACAGCAGTGGTGTGGTCAGTGGAGGCCTAGTGGAAGGAGTGACCGCAGACAGGCATCGAAGGCCTAAAATAATAACACATGGCTGTAGGCAATTTTAAATTGGTTCCAGGGGTACACGGACAGCAGTGACCTGGTCAGTGTAGTAGTAGTTGAAAGAATGGACCGCAGACAGGCATCGAAGGCCTAAAATAAAAAAATTGGGCTGGCTGTAGGCAATTTTAAATTGGTTCCAGGGGTACACGGACAGCAGTGGTGTGGTCAGTGGAGGCCTAGTGGAAGGAGTGACCGCAGACAGGCATCGAAGGCCTAAAATAATAACACATGGCTGTAGGCAATTTTAAATTGGTTCCAGGGGTACACGGACAGCAGTGGTGTGGTCAGTGGAGGCCTAGTGGAAGGAGTGACCGCAGACAGGCATCGAAGGCCTAAAATAATAACACATGGCTGTAGGCAATTTTAAATTGGTTCCAGGGGTACACGGACAGCAGTGACCTGGTCAGTGTAGTAGTAGTTGAAAGAATGGACCGCAGACAGGCATCGAAGGCCTAAAATAAAAAAATTGGGCTGGCTGTAGGCAATTTTAAATTGGTTCCAGGGGTACACGGGCAGCAGTGACCTGGTCAGTGTAGTAGTAGTTGAAAGAATGGACCGCAGACAGGCTTAGAAGGCCTAACATAACAAACTTGGGCTGGCTGTAGGCACTTTTAAATTGGTTCCAGGGGTACACGGGCAGCAGTGGTCTGGTCAGTGGAAGTCTAGTGGAAGGAGTGACCGCAGACAGGCTTCCAAGGCCTAACATAACAAACTTGGGCTGGCTGTAGGCACTTTTAAATTGGTTCCAGGGGTACACGGGCAGCAGTGGTCTGGTCAGTGGAAGTCTAGTGGAAGGAGTGACCGCAGACAGGCTTCCAAGGCCTAACATAACAAACTTGGGCTGGCTGTAGGCACTTTTAAATTGGTTCCAGGGGTACACGGGCAGCAGTGGTCTGGTCAGTGGAAGTCTAGTGGAAGGAGTGACCGCAGACAGGCTTCCAAGGCCTAACATAACAAACTTGGGCTGGCTGTAGGCACTTTTAAATTGGTTCCAGGGGTACACGGGCAGCAGTGGTCTGGTCAGTGGAAGTCTAGTGGAAGGAGTGACCGCAGACAGGCTTCGAAGGCCTAACATAACAAAATTGGGCTGGCTGTAGGCACTTTAAATTGGTTCCAGGGGTACATGGGCAGCAGTGTATGGTCAGTGGAAGTCTAGTGGAAGGAGTGACGGCAGACAGTCTTCGAAGGCCTAACATAACAAAATTGGGCTGACTGTAGGCACTTTTAAATTGGTTCCAGGGTAACACGGCCAGCAGTGGCCTGGTCAGTGTAGTAGTTGTAGAAAGAAGGGACCGCAGACAGGCTTCGAAGGCCTAACATAACAAAAATGTCAAAACAATGGTATTGTCAGTGCCAGGCATTGAAGGATGTCAGCGGCTAGACTACACATTGGTGAAGCTGTGAGAGATAATTTTGCTAGTGGTAGAGCACTGTTTGAGCTGGGGGGGGGAACTGTCTTGTGGCCGGCGGTACAGGCACAGGGCCCCTCATATTACAACGGTGTGTCTGACGTTGGGTGCGCACCACCACCGCCAGAGACACTTTATTGTACTATGAGGGACCCAGTGGCAGTGCCGTCGACCAAAAGCGGCCACACCCACCTCTTCAGACAAACAGCACTCTCAAGGGTCCAAGCGCAAAGTGGCGATAGCACGGCCCCGTGTGGGGAGTTTGGCCATTTCGTGAGGTGGAAACATGTCGTATGCTGGACAATCAGGTGAAGAAAATTACGAGATTGGAAAAGTCATTCAGAATAGTCCACAGGCAAGACCTTTTCATAGGAAAGCTAGGTGTCAGCCGGGCAGGGTGGGGCAAAAGATTTTGAAATCCAGTTGTGGTTCATTTTAATGAAGGTTAGATCATCTACATTTTGGGTAGCCAGACGAGTCCTTTTTTCTGTTAGTATTGAACCTGCAGCACTGAATACTCTTTCTGATAGGACACTAGCTGCCGGGCAAGCAAGCTCCTGCAATGCATATTCTGCCAATTCTGGCCAGGTGTCTAATTTGGATGCCCAGTAATCAAATGGGAATGACGGTTGAGGGAGAACGTCGATAAGGGATGAAAAATAGTTTGTAACCATACTGGACAAATGTTGTCTCCTGTCACTTTGAATTGATGCTGCAGTACCTGTCCTGTCTGCGGTCATAGAAAAATCACTCCACAACCTGGTCAGAAAACCCCTCTGTCCAACGCCACTTCTGATTTCTGCCCCTCTAACACCTCTGGTCTGCTGGCCCCTGGAGCTCGTGTGAGAACGATCACGGGCGCTGTGTGCAGGGAATGCCAGAAGCAAACGGTCAACAAGAGTTGATTGTTTTGTTGCTAATATTAGTTCCAAGTTCTCATGTGGCATAATATTTTGCAATTTGCCTTTATAGCGAGGATCAAGGAGGCAGGCCAACCAGTAATCGTCATCGTTCATCATTTTTGTAATGCGTGTGTCCCTTTTGAGGATACGCAAGGCATAATCCGCCATGTGGGCCAAAGTTCCCGTTGTCAAATCTGCGGTTGTGCTTGGTTGAGGGGCAGTTGCAGGCAAATCTACGTCACTTGTGTCCCTCAAAAAACCAGAACCCGGCCTTGCCACGCCACCAATTTCCCGTGCCCCCGGGAAAGCTTCCTCATTAAAAATATACTCATCCCCATCATCCTCCTCATCCTCCACCTCCTCTTCGCCCGGTACCTCGTCATGTACACTGCCCTGACCAGACAATCGCTGACTGTCATCAAGGCTTTCCTCTTCCTCTGGTGCAGACGCCTGATCCTTTATGTGCGTCAAACTTTGCATCAGCAGACGCATTAGGGGGATGCTCATGCTTATTATGGCGTTGTCTGCACTAACCAGCCGTGTGCATTCCTCAAAACACTGAAGGACTTGACACATGTCTTGAATCTTCGACCACTGCACACCTGACAACTCCATGTCTGCCATCCTACTGCCTGCCCGTGTATGTGTATCCTCCCACAAAAACATAACAGCCCGCCTCTGTTCGCACAGTCTCTGAAGCATGTGCAGTGTTGAGTTCCACCTTGTTGCAACGTCTATGATTAGGCGATGCTGGGGAAGGTTCAAAGAACGCTGATAGGTCTGCATACGGCTGGAGTGTACAGGCGAACGGCGGATATGTGTGCAAAGTCCACGCACTTTGAGGAGCAGGTCGGATAACCCCGGATAACTTTTCAGGAAGCACTGCACCACCAGGTTTAAGGTGTGAGCCAGGCAAGGAATGTGTTTCAGTTGGGAAAGGGAGATGGCAGCCATGAAATTCCTTCCGTTATCACTCACTACCTTGCCTGCCTCAAGATCTACAGTGCCCAGCCACGACTGCGTTTCTTGCTGCAAGAACTCGGACAGAACTTCCGCGGTGTGTCTATTGTCGCCCAAACACTTCATAGCCAATACAGCCTGCTGACGTATGCCAGTAGCTGCCCCATAATGGGAGACCTGGTGTGCAACAGTGGCAGGTGCGGATGGAGTGTTTGTGCGACTGCGGTCTGTGGACGAGCTCTTGCTTCTGCAGGAGGACGAGGAGGAGGAGGAGGAGGGGGTGCGAACGGCTACAGACAACTGTTTACTAGACCGTGGGCTAGGCAGAACTGTCCCAAACTTGCTGTCCCCTGTGGACCCTGAATCCACCACATTTACCCAGTGTGCCGTGATGGACACGTAACGTCCCTGGCCATGCCTACTGGTCCATGCATCTGTTGTCAGGTGCACCTTTGTGCTCACAGATTGCCTGAGTGCATGGACGATGCGCTCTTTAACATGCTGGTGGAGGGCTGGGATGGCTTTTCTGGAAAAAAAGTGTCGACTGGGTAGCTCGTAGCGTGGTACAGCGTAGTCCATCAGGTCTTTGAAAGCTTCGCTTTCAACTAACCGGTAGGGCATCATCTCTAACGAGATTAGTCTAGCTATGTGGGCGTTCAAACCCTGTGTACGCGGATGCGAGGCTAAGTATTTCCTTTTTCTAACCATAGTCTCATGTAGGGTGAGCTGGACTGGAGAGCTGGAGATCGTGGAACTAGCGGGGGTGCCGGTGGACATGGCAGACTGAGAGACGGTGGGAGATGGTATTGTTGCCGCCGGTGCCCTAGATGCAGTGTTTCCTACTACGAAACTGGTGATTCCCTGACCCTGACTGCTTTGGCCTGGCAAAGATACCTGCACAGATACAGCAGGTGGTGCGCTAAATGGTGGTCCTACACTGCCGGAAGGGATGTTGCGTTGATGACTAGCTTCATTGGCCGAGGGTGCAACAACCTTAAGGGACGTTTGGTAGTTAGTCCAAGCTTTCAAATGCATGGTGGTTAAATGTCTATGCATGCAACTAGTATTGAGACTTTTCAGATTCTGACCTCTGCTTAAGGAAGTAGAACATTTTTGACAGATGACTTTGCGCTGATCAATTGGATGTTGTTTAAAAAAATGCCAGACTGCACTCTTTCTAGCATCGGATACCTTTTCAGGCATTGCAGACTGAGCTTTAACCGGATGGCCACGCTGTCCTCCACCAGGTTTTGGCTTTGCCACGCGTTTTGGGCAAGATACGGGCCCGGCAGATGGAACCTGTGGCGATGTTGATGCCTGCTGCGGCCCCTCCTCCTCCTCTGCTTCAGAACTGCTGCCGCCTGCACCCTGTTCCCCCAATGGCTGCCAATCGGGGTCAAGAACTGGGTCATCTAATAACTCTTCTTGTACCTCCTGCGCAACTTCGTCTGTGTCACCGTGTCGTTCGGTGGTATAGCGTTCGTGATGGGGCAACATAGTCTCATCAGGGTCTGATTCTTGATCAGCACCCTGCGAGGGCAATGTTGTGGTCTGAGTCAAAGGACCAGCATAGTAGTCTGGCTGTGGCTGTGCGTCAGTGCACTCCATGTCAGATTCAATTTGTAATGGGCATGGACTGTTAACTGCTTCACTTTCTAAGCCAGGGACGGTATGTGTAAAGAGCTCCATGGAGTAACCCGTTGTGTCGCCTGCTGCATTCTTCTCTGTTGTTGTTTTTGCTGAAGAGGACAAGGAAGTGACTTGTCCCTGACCGTGAACATCCACTAACGACGCGCTGCTTTTACTTTTACCAGTTTCACGAGATGAGGCAAAAGAGCTAGAGGCTGAGTCAGCAAGATAAGCCAAAACTTGCTCTTGCTGCTCCGGCTTTAAAAGCGGTTTTCCTAATCCCAGAAAAGGGAGCGTTCGAGGCCTTGTGTAGCCGGACGACGAACCTGGCTCCACAGCTCCAGACTTAGGTGCAATATTTTTTCCCCCACGACCACCTGATGCTCCACCACTACCACTACCCTCATTACCAGCTGACAATGAACGCCCCCGGCCACGACCTCTTCCACTAGACTTCCTCATTGTTTTAAAAACGTAACCAAACTAACGTTATTTGTTGCAGTCACACAACTTACACGGTGAGCTATAACTTTAGTATGATTTAGCTACCCCTTTACAGGTTGGTGAGACCACAGCGAAAATCAGGCCCAATGTTACACACTCTTTTTTTGGTGGCTGCAAATTAGAGAGATGCCCCACACGCAGGACTGTCACTGAAGCACAAATGTTAATATTAATGTCACACTATTATTTTTTTTTTATTTTTATTTTTTTCAGGAACACTTTAGAAACCCCCCAAAAAAAAAAAAATAGATTTTTGCATGGAGAATTTAGAAAACAAATGTAACAAACTATATGCTTTCTATGGGCCACTGAGTGAGAGATGACGCACACAGGAATCAGGAGTGGCACACAAGCCCAGAGGCCAATATTTTTCTACCAATGATTGATGGAGTTATTTTCTCTGGTAGATTTTGGAACCCAAATCAAGGAAAAAAAATGTAGGCTTTCTATGGACCACAATTGGAGAGAGAGAGAGAGAGAGATGGCACACCCAGGAGTCAAGACTGGCACACAAGCAGAAAGGCCAATATTAATCTCCCACTGTTTTTTTTTTTTTTTTTTTTTTTCAGGGAGACTTTAGAAAAAAAAATAATAAAAAAAATATGATTTTATCAGGAAGAATTTAGAAACCAAATAAAATAAAATGATTTTTTCAGGGAGAATTTATAAAACAAATAAAACCAAAAATAGGCGTTCTATGGCCCACTGACTGAGAGATGACGCACCCAGGAGTCAAGACTGGCACACAAGCAGAAAGGCCAATATTAATCTCCCACTGTTTTTTTTGGTTGTTTTTTTTTTTTTTTTTTCAGGGAGACTTTAGAAAAAAAAATAATAAAAAAAATATGATTTTATCAGGAAGAATTTAGAAACCAAATAAAATAAAATGATTTTTTCAGGGAGAATTTATAAAACAAATAAAACCAAAAATAGGCGTTCTATGGCCCACTGACTGAGAGATGACGCACCCAGGAGTCAAGACTGGCACACAAGCAGAAAGGCCAATATTAATCTCCCACTGTTTTTTTTTTTTTTTTTCAGGGAGACTTTAGAAAAAAAAATAATAAAAAAAATATGATTTTATCAGGAAGAATTTAGAAACCAAATAAAATAAAATGATTTTTTCAGGGAGAATTTAGAAAACAAATAAAACCAAAAATAGGCGTTCTATGGCCCACTGACTGAGAGATGACGCACACAGGAGTCAGGAGTGGCACACAAACCCAGAGGCCAATATTTTTCTACCAATGATTGATGTAGTTATTTTCTCTGGTAGATTTTAGAACCCAAATCAAGGAAAAAAAATATAGGCTTTCTATGGACCACAATTGGAGAGAGAGAGAGAGAGAGAGAGAGAGAGAGATGGCACACCCAGGAGTCAAGACTGGCACACAAGCAGAAAGGCCAATATTAATCTCCCACTGTTTTTTTGGTTGTTTTTTTTTTTTTTTTTTCAGGGAGACTTTAGAAATAAAAATAATAAAAAAAATATGATTTTATCAGGAAGAATTTAGAAACCAAATAAAATAAAATGATTTTTTCAGGGAGAATTTAGAAAACAAATAAAACCAAAAATATGCGTTCTATGGCCCACTGACTGAGAGAGAGAGAGAGATGGAACGCTTAGTACTGGCACACAAGCCCAAAGGGCAATATTAATCTCCCTTTTTTTTTCCAGGGAGAATTTCTGAAACCCAAAAAAAAAATAAAATAGGCTTTCTATGGCCCACTATTTGTGAGAGAGATGGGACGCTCAGGACTGGCACAGATGGCACGCTCAGGACTGGCACAGAAGCCCAGAGGCCAATATTAATCTCCCTTTTTTTCTGGGAGAATTTATAAAACCAAAAAAATATTTAAATAGGCTTTCTATGGCCCACTATTTGTGAGAGAGATGGCACGCTCAGGACTGGCACAGATGGCACGCTCACAACTGGCACACAAGCCCAGAGGCCAATATTAATCTCCCTTTTTTCAGGGAGAATTTCTAAAACCCAAAAAAAAAATAAAATAGGCTTTCTATGGCCCACTATTTGTGAGAGAGATGGGACGCTCAGGACTGGCACAGATGGCACGCTCAGGACTGGCACAGAAGCCCAGAGGCCAATATTAATCTCCCTTTTTTTCTGGGAGAATTTATAAAACCAAAAAAATATTTAAATAGGCTTTCTATGGCCCACTATTTGTGAGAGAGATGGCACGCTCAGGACTGGCACAGATGGCACGCTCACAACTGGCACACAAGCCCAGAGGCCAATATTAATCTCCCTTTTTTCAGGGAAAATTGATAAAACAAAAAAAAAAATTAAATAGGCTTTCTATGGCCCACTATTTGTGAGAGAGATGGCACGCTCAGGGCTGGCTGGCACAGATGGCACGCTCAGGACTGGCACACAAGCCCAGAGGCCAATATTAATCTCCCTTTTTTTCTGGGAGAATTTATAAAACCAAAAAAATATTTAAATAGGCTTTCTATGGCCCACTATTTGTGAGAGAGATGGCACGCTCAGGACTGGCACAGATGGCACGCTCACAACTGGCACACAAGCCCAGAGGCCAATATTAATCTCCCTTTTTTCAGGGAAAATTTATAAAACAAAAAAAAAAATTAAATAGGCTTTCTATGGCCCACTATTTGTGAGAGAGATGGCACGCTCAGGGCTGGCACAGATGGCACGCTCAGGACTGGCACACAAGCCCAGAGGCCAATATTAATCTCCCTTTTTTTCAGGGAGAATTTATAAAACCAAAAAAAAAAATAAATAGGCTTTCTATGGCCCACTATTTGTGAGAGAGATGGCACACTCAGGACTGGCACACAAGCCCAAAGGCCAATATTAATCTCCCACTGTATTTTTATCAGGGAGAATTTATACACCCCACAAAAAAAAATACAGAAAAATGAAAAGGCTTTCTATGGCCCACTATGTGAGAGAGATGGCACACACAGGGATGGCACTCTAGCAGAAATGCCAAATTGCCAATCTTAATCTCCCACCAAAAAAAAAAAAAAAAAAAAAACAGGGAATGTCCTACAATTACTATCTCCCTGCCTGCAGTAATCTCAGCCAGGTATGGCAGGCAGCTACTATCTCCCTGCCTGCAGTAATCTCAGCCAGGTATGGCAGGCAGCAATAAGGAGTGGACTGATGCACAAATGAAATAAAAAGTGTGGACAAACAAAAAAGATAGCTGTGCAGAAAGGAAGGAACAAGAGGATTTGTGCTTTGAAAAAAGCAGTTGGTTTGCACAGCGGCGTACACACAGCAATGCAGCTATCAGGGAGCCTTCTAGGGCAGCCCAATGAGCTACAGCGCTGAGGGGAAAAAAAAAAAAAAAAAAACTTCCACTGTCCCTGCACACCGAGGGTGGTGTTGGACAGTGCAAATCGCTGCAGCACAAGCGGTTTTGTGGTTAATGGACCCTGCCTAACGCTATCCCTGCTTCTGACAAAGCGGCAGCAACCTCTCCCTAAGCTCAGATCAGCAGCAGTAAGATGGCGGTCGGCGGGAACGCCTCTTTATAGCCCCTGTGACGTCGCAGACAGCAAGCCAATCACTGCAATGCCCTTCTCTAAGATGGTGGGGACCAGGACCTATGTCATCACGCTGCCCACACTCTGCGTTTACCTTCATTGGCTGAGAAATGGCGCTTTTCGCGTCATTGAAACGCGACTTTGGCGCGAAAGTCGCGTACCGCATGGCCGACCCCGCACAGGGGTCGGATCGGGTTTCATGAAACCCCGACTTAGCCAAAAGTCGGCGACTTTTGAAAATGTTCGACCCGTTTCGCTCAACCCTAGAGAGCAGCCATCTGTCTCTTCACCACCTGCCAAATTGGCCAGGCAGTCAGAGAGCCCAGGACAGGAGCAGTCTCTACTTCTGTTCTCTGAATCTCTTGGCTTGGAAACAGAGGGCCAGCCAAGCAGTATTGGAGAAATGGAAGAAGAGGCAGTGTGCAGTGATGCCCAACAGCTTTGTCTCTCTGACTCTGAAGAGGCGGGTGGGTCAGTGCCTGCGGAGAGCCACAGCGCAGTACGCATCTGATGATGAAACTCAGGTGCCGCTTTCTGGTGCGTACTGTGCTGCCGAGACTACCCAGGAGGAGCACTTGGTGGCAGAGGGTAGTGGAGATGATGAGGTCCTTGACCCATCGTGGCGTGAGGAACAGGAAGGTGGTGGGAGCAGCTCAGAGGAAGAGATTCCGCTAACGGGCCAAAGAGGGAGAGGGAGGGGGAAGACTGCGGAGCCTGTAGCCTCCACTTTGGCACCAGTTAGGGGCCTGTCTCTTTCAAAAGCCAAAAAGGGCGCTCCCAAGACTTGCAGTGCCTGGTCCTTTTTTGACACAGTTGCAGATGACATTTGTTTTGTCAAATGCAAGCTGTGTCATCAGAAAGTCAAAAGAGGTAAAAGTGTCAGCAACCTCAATACCACAAATATGTGGAAACATGTGCGGACCAGGCACGCGGTGGAGTTCCAAAAACACACTGAAGACCTAGGCCAACCAACAGCGGCAGCTACCACCTCTTCAGCTCGTGTTGCTTCTTCCTCCAGCTCACGCACAGCTGGTTCGGCTTCCTCCTTGGATCGCCATGGAGGAACCTCTGGCACTGTTGTCCAGAGACCTAGTGTAATTCCACCCACAGCACCACGTTCCCAGTCATCCTCACACTCCCAGCCTAGTCTACAGCCATCGGTAGTACAGGCATGGGAGAAAAGGCGGGCATTCTCGGCAAACCACCCCCGAGCACAGGCTCTGAATGCAGGCATTGCCAAACTTCTGTCCCTGGAAATGCTCTCATTCAGGCTGGTGGAGACTGACAGCTTCCGTGACTTGATGGCATTGGCAGTCCCACAGTACCAGGTGCCCAGCCGCTTTTACTTCAGCAGGCAAGCTGTCCCTGCCCTGCACAAGCATGTGGAGGGACAAATCAAACATGCGCTACTGAACGCCATCAGTAGCAAGGTCCACCTCACCACCGATGCGTGGACCAGTCAACATGGACAGGGGCGATACCTTTCCGTCACTGCCCATTGGGTTAATGTTGTTGAGCCGGGTACAGACCGTGCGAGTGGCGAAGGATGTGTCCTGCCCACTCCAAGGATTGCAGGAATCCAGTCTGTACGCATTGACTCCTCCTCTTACACCAGTTCCTCAGATTCCTCGCTGCAGGATCCGTCACAGTCCACCTCCACATGGACCCGTGAACGTTTACCTGTTACGACTGACATGAGCGCAGCCGTGGCCAAACGTCAGCACGCCGTCTTGAAATTAGTTTCTTTGGGGAATCGAAGCCACACAGCGCAGGAGCTCTGGAATGCCCTAAAGCAGGAGAGCGATGTGTGGTTAGTGCCAGCGAATCTCCAGCCAGGCATGGTAGTGTGTGACAATGGCCGAAATCTGGTGGCAGCTTTAGGCCTTGGCAACCTCACTCACATCCCATGTCTGGCACATGTGCTCAATTTGGTTGTGCAGAGTTTTCTGAGGGACTATCCGGATCTTGATGCACTTCTGCACAAGGCCCGCCTAGAGTGTGCTCACTTGCGGCGTTCCAGCTTGGCAAGATCCCGCATTGCTGCTCTGCAGCGTCGGTTTCGCCTTCCTGAACATCGCATCATATGTGACCTACCTACCAGGTGGAATTCCACATTACATATGTTGGAGCGGTTGTGTGAGCAGCAGCAAGCAGTAATGGAGTACCAGCTGCATCAGGCGCAAAAAAGTCGCAGTCAGCGCCGCTCAGACTTCACAACCACAGAGTGGGCCACTCTGAAGGACGTCTGCCAGGTTTTGCGTCCTTTTGATTATTCCACGCGGATGGCAAGTGCAGATGATGCACTAGTCAGCATGACTGTCCCCCTTATCTGCTTGCTTCAAGAAACCCTGCAAGGGATAAGGGATGATGTGGAAGAGGTGGAGGATGAGGAGTCACCTTTTCCATCAGGTTCTGGACAGTCAGCGCCACGTGGTTCCTCACAAAGGGGTCGGCAGGGGACCCTTTGTGAGGAGGATGAGGAGGAGTCAATGGACGAGGAAGAGCTACGTCCAGAGGAGGGAGTTCCACCATTGTCCAGTGGTCAGTGTGTACAGCGAGGGTGGGGTGATGAAGAGCGGGCAGAGATCATGTCTCAAGCAGGGGACAGCGTTTCTGGGCCAGTTGGCAGTCTGCAGCACATGGTTGAGTTCATGTTGCAGTGCCTGAGAGATGACCGCCGCATCGACCACATTCTCAACGTGCCTGATTATTGGGTGTACGCCCTCCTCGATCCTCGCTACCGTGACAATGTCCAAAACCTCATCCCGGCGTTGACACGGGAGCGTAAAATGCGGGAGTACCACGACACACTGGTGAATTCCATCATCTTCTCCAGTCCAACTGAGAGGAGTGCTGCTAGTGCTTTACAAAGCAGCTCAGTGCGTCGAGGCAGTGGAGGAGGAGGCTCTGCACAAAGAGGGAGCAGAAGCAGTGCCTCTGCCCAAGGCAAGCCAAGTATGGCACAACTGTGGCAAACTTTTGTGTGCCCGCCCCAAATGTCTACACCATCACCGGCGGCTCCAGTCAGCAGGAGGCAACGGTTCCGTCAGATGGTGACAGACTACATGGCTTGCCCTCTTAGTGTACTCCCAGACGGCTCTTCCCCGTTCAAGTTTTGGGTCTCTAAGCTGGATACATGGCCACAGCTAAGCCAGTATGCATTGGAGGTGCTGGCTTGCCCTGCAGCTAGTGTCTTATCGGAACGTGTCTTTAGTGCCGCAGGTGGTGTACTAACAGACCGTCGCATGCGACTATCCTCCGATAACGTTGACCGGCTTACTTTCCTGAAAATGAACCAGGCCTGGATCTCGCAGGAATTTGCCACTCCTCTGCCTGATTAAGTAATTGGATGTCATCCAGGTCTCCTGCTGTGTTCATCTTTCTACCACCTGAACTGCTATTCCTGGGCTCCAACACCGCCAGTTGCGGCTCAGAAGTGCAGGCTGCACAGTCTAAACATATGACCCAGTGTTATTGGGTTTCAGTAACGTCAGCTGATCCCCAGCTGTGTAGCCGGCAATGTGTCCTGCGACCGCCACGCTGGCACAACAACCTAAATGTAAGGGAACCTGTCCCCCCCCCCTCGGCGTTTGTTACTGAAAGAGCCATCTTGTGCAGCAGTAATGTTGCACAAGGAAAAGGTAGCTCTTTTATGTTAGCTCCTTGCACACGCAGAACTTAACACTTATAAAATGTGTTCACTGATACCGTTATACCGTCCCGGAGCTGGGACTTTCCTTCATAATGTGACACAGCACAGCCGTCATTCCTTCCCCCTTGGTGCCATGCGCTGCCTCCTCAGCGTTGTTTTAAGCTGTCACGGAGCCTGCGCTGTTCTGTTATCCCTTGGCCATGGCCAGTTTGCGCTGCCTGTCTTCTGACATAATTTGGTGTCAGGATGGCTGCGCCTGTGCGCCCGCGCTGCCCGAGAACCCGCCTCGCAGTGTCTTCTGATTGAATCACACTGCGAGCCTGGGATCCATGGGCATGCGCAGTGCATATCTTCACCTCAGGCTCTCGCCCATCTCCCTCCGCCTTCTTTAGACTGTGCGCCGTCAGCTGATCCCTAATAGCATGCCACGGCCGTGACGCCGCACAGTCTGAAGAAGAGGGAAGGAGGGGAGTGAGAGTCGAGGATATGCACTGTGCATGTCCATGGATCCAAGGCCCGCAGTGGGATTACAATAGACGACACTGCGAGGTGAGATCTGGAGCAGCGTGGACGCACAGGCACTGACAGCCTGACACCAAATTATGTCAGAAGACAGGCAGCGCAAATTGGGCATGGCCAAGGGATAACAGAACAGCGCAGGCTCCGTGACAGCTTAAAACAACGCTGAGGAGGCAGCGCACAGCACCAAGGGGATAGGAATGACAGCTGTGCTGCGTCCCATTACGAAGGAAATTCCCACCTCCGGGACGGTTTTACGGTATAAGGGGACACATTTTTAGTGTTTACTTCTGTGTTTGCAAGGAGCATAATTAAAAGAGCAACCTTTTCCTTTTGCATCCTTAGTGCTGCACAAGATGGCTCTTTCAGCTACAAACGTCTTGGGGGGTGGGGTTAAAGGTTCCCTTTCAACTTGCTCCAATCAGGCTTCGGCCTACACTCTGTTCCTCTGCTCCTCCTGCTGTTCCTGGGCTCTAATACCGCCAGTTGGTGCCTGGAAGTGCTGTCTGCACAGTCAACAGTCGCTCCTCTGTTATTGGGGTTCAGTAACGTCAGCTGATCCCCAGCTGTGTGTGCGGCAATACCTCCAATCTGCTCCTCCTGCTGTCCCTGGGCTCTAACACCACCAGTTGGTGCCTGAAAGTGCTGTCTGCACAGTCAACAGTCGCTCCTCTGTTATTGGGGTTCAGTAACGTCAGCTGATCCCCAGCTGTGTGTGCGGCAATACCTCCAATCTACTCCTCCTGCTGTCCCTGGGCTCTAACACCGCCAGTTAGTGCCTGGAAGTGCTGTCTGCACAGTCAACAGTCGCTCCTCTGTTATTGGGGTTCAGTAACGTCAGCTGATCCCCAGCTGTGTATCCGGCAATACCTTCAATCTGCTCTTCCTGCTGTCCCTGGGCTCTAACACCGCCAGTTGGTGCCTGGAAGTGCTGTCTGCACAGTCAACAGTCGCTCCTCTGTTATTGGGGTTCAGTAACGTCAGCTGATCCCCAGCTGTGTATCCGGCAACGTGTCATGCGACCGCCACGCTGGCACAACTAAAATGTAAGGGGACCTGTCCCCCCCCAGGCGTTTGTTACTGAAAGAGCCACCTTGTGCAGCACTAATACTGCACAAGGAAAAGGTCGCTCTTGAAATTATGCTCCTTGCAAACGCTGAACTACACACTCATGTAATGTGTCCCCTCACACCGTCCAACCGTCCCAGAGGTGGGACTTTCCTTTGTAATGTGACGCAGCACAGCCTTCATTGCTACCCCCTTGGCACCGTGCGCTGCCTCCTTAGCGTTGTTTGATTCCGTCATGGACCCTGCGCTGTTATGTTATCCCTTGGCCATGCACAGTTTGCGCTGCCCGTCCTCTGACATCATTTGTTGTCGTCCTGGCTGCGCCTGTGCGTCCACGCTGCCCGAAATCCCACCTCGCAGAGTCGTCTAATGTGATCCCACAGTGGGCCTGGTATCCATGGCCATGCGCAGTGCATATACTAGCCTCTCACTCCCCTTCTTCACGCTTCTTCAGACTAGGCGGCGTCAGCTGATCCCTAATAGCATGCCACGGCTGTGACGCCGCACAGTCTGAAGAAGCAGGAAGGAGGTGAGTGAGAGGCGATGATATGCACTGCGCATGCCCATGGATCCCTGGCCCGCAGTGGGATTACATTAGATGACACTGCGAGGTTGGATCTCGGGCAGCTTGGACGCACAGGCACTGCCAGCCTGACACCTAAATGATGTCAGAAGACGGGCACCGCTAACTGTGCATGGCCAAGGGATAACATTACAGCGCGGGCTCCGTGACAGAACCAAACAACGTTGAGGAGGTGGCGCACGGCACCAAGGGGGTTGGAATGACGGCTGTGCTGTGTCACATTACAAAGGAAAGTCCCACTTCCGGGACGGTTTGACGGTGTGATGGGACACATTATATGAGTGTGTACTTCAGCGTTTGCAAGGAGCATAATTTTAGGAGCCACCATTTTCCATGTGCAGTATTACTGCTGTACAAGATGGCTCTTTCAGCAACAAATGCCTGGGGGGGGGGTTAAAGGTTCCCTTTCAACTTGCTCCACTGCAGGCTTCGGCCTACACTCTGCTCCTCTTTGATTCCCTGGGTTTCAACACTGTCAGTTGCCACCTGGAAGTGTTGTCTACACAGAAAAAACACTAGCTGATGTGTCAGTGGGGTTCAGCACCGCCAGCTGTTCCCCTGCTGTGTAGTCGGCAACGTGTCCAGCACAAGCCACGCTGCCACAACCGACCAAAAGCTGCCACCAGTGCAGGCTTCGGCCTACACTCTGCTCCTCTCCTCTTCCTGCTGCCCCTGGGCTCAAACACCGCTAGTTTTTGCCCGGAATTGCTAGCTGCACAGAGAAAAACACCAGCCAATGTGTTAGTGGGGTTCAGCACCGCCAGCTGTTCCCCTGCTGTGTAGCCGGCAACGTAACCTGCAAACGCCACGCAGGCACATGAACTGAAATTAAAGGGACCCTGCCACCCACCCCAAGGTGTTTCTATGTATAACAGCTACCTTGTACAGCAGTAATGCTGCATTTGTACAAGGTGGCTGACTTTTTCTCCTTGCCAACGTGGAACTCAACACGTACAAAATGTGTCTCATTGAGACCATTCCACTGTCCCTGAGGTGTGACTTTCCTTTCTAATGGTACGCAGCACCACCCTTGGTAGCGCTGCCCATCTTCTGACATCATTGGTTGGCTGCCTGTGCCTGTGCGTTCGTCCTGCCCGACACAACCCCCCTCATTGTCTCATATATTTTGGCTGCGAGGGTGTTATTGATGGGCATGTGCAGTGCATATGTTCGCCTGTCTTAACTCATCTCCTTCCGCCTTCTTCAGACTGTGCGGCCTCATGGCCGTGGTAGGCGATAAGGGATCAGCTGAGGCCGCCCAGTCTGAAGCAGGTGTAAGGACATGTGTGAGCGGCAAACATTTACTGCACAAGGCCACGAATCCCAGCCACGCAGTGTGATTTTTTGAAAACACACTGCGGGCCTGGGATTCATGGCCATTGCTAACCGCACCGGCCAACATGAAATGAGGTGAGAAGACAGGCAGCGCTCACAGCGCATGGCCAAGGGATCACAATAGCGCAGATTCCTGTACAGCAAATAACAACGCTCAGGAGGCTGCGCCCAGCATCAAGGCGTTATTTATGTGCACCTGTGCTGCGTCTCCTTAAAAAGACAAGTCACGCCTCCAATGCAGAACTGAACTACTGTTCAATGGGCTAAATTGTGTACGTTTTTCATTCTGCGTCTGCAATGAGCAAAATTTAAAGAGCAACCTTTAACTTGTGGAGCTTTACTGCTGCACAAGGTGTGGCTCTTCAACATTGTAACACCTGAGGGTGGGTTAAAGGTTACCTTTGAAATTGGTTCAAGTAGGCTTCCGCCTACCCTCTGCTCCTCCTGCAGACCCTGGGCTCTAACTACGCCAGTTGGGGCCCGGAAGTGCTGGCTGCACAGAGAAAAACACCCACCATTGTGTCAGTGGGGTTCAGCACCGCCAGCTGTTCCCCTGCTGTGTAGCCGGTATCGTGTCCAGAACAAGCCACGCTGGCACAACAGACCAAAAGCTGCCACCAGTGCAGGCTTCGGCCTACACTCTGCTCCTCTCCTCCTCCTGCTGACCCTGGGCTATAACACCGCCAGTTGTAGCCTGGAAGTGCTAGCTGCACAGAGAAAAACACCAGCCAATGTGTTAGTTGGGTTCAGCACCGCCAGCTGTTCCCCTGCTGTGTAGCCGGCATCGTGTCCAGCACAAGCCACGCTGGCACAACAGACCAAAAGCTGCCACCAGTGCAGGCTTCGGCCTACACTCTGCTCCTCTCCTCCTCCTGCTGACCCTGGGCTCTAACATCGCCAGTTTTTGCCCGAACGTGCTAGCTGCACAGAGAAAAACAACAGTCAATGTGTCAGTGGGGTTCAGCACCCCCAGCTGTTCCCCTGCTGTGTAGCTGGCAACGTGTCCTGCAAACGCCATGCAGGCACCTGAACTGAAATTAAAGGGAACCTGGCCCCACCCCCCCAGGTGTTTCTATGTATAACAGCCACCTTGTACAGCAGTACTGCTGCATTTGTACAAGGTGGCTGATTTTTTCTCCTTGCCCACGTTGAATTAAACACGTAAAATATGTGTCTCATTACAGACCATTACACTGTCCCTGAGGTGTGACTTTCCTTTTTAATGACACGCACCACCCCCCTTGGTAGCGCTGCCCGTCTTCTGACATCATTGGTTGGCTGCCTGTGCCTGTGCGTCCGCCCTGCCCGACACAACCCCCCTCATTGTCTCATATATTTTGGCTACGAGGGTGTGATTGATGGGCATGTGCAGTGCATATGTTCGCCTGTCTTAACTCATCTCCTTCCGCCTTCTTCAGACTGTGCGGCCTCATGGCCGTGGTAGGCGATAAGGGATCAGCTGAGGCCGCCCAGTCTGAAGGAGGTGTAAGGACATGTGTGAGCGGCAAACATATTTACTGCACAAGGCCACGAATCCCAGCCACGCAGTGTGATTATTTGAAAACACACTGCGGGCCTAGGATTCATGGCCATTGCTAACCGCACCGGCCAACATGAAATGAGGTGAGAAGACAGGCAGTGCTCACAGCGCATGGCCAAGGGATCACAATAGCGCAGACTCCTGTACAGCAAATAACAACGCTCAGGAATCTGCGCCCAGCACCTAGGTGTAAAATTTGACACCTGTGCTGCGTCTCCTTAAAAAGACAAGTCACGCCTCCACTACTGTTTGACAGTATAATGGGCTAAATAGTGTACGTGTTTTATTCAGCGTGTGCAATGAGCAAAATGAATAGAGCAACCTTTGACTTGTGCAGCATTAATGCTGCACAAGGTGTGGCTCTTGTACCTTGCAACACCTGAGGGGGGGTTAAAGGTAACTTTTGAAATTGGTTCAACTAGGCTTCGGCCTACACTCTGCTCCTCTCCTCCTCCTGCTGACCCTGGGCTCTAACACCGCTAGTTTTTGCCCGGAAATGCGAGCTGCACAGAGAAAAACACCAGCCAATGTGTTAGTGGGGTTCAGCACCGCCAGCAGTTCCCCTGCTGTGTAGCCGGCATCGTGTCCAGCACAAGCCACGCTGGCACAACAGACCAAAAGCTGCCACCAGTGCAGGCCTCGGCCTACACTCTGCTCCTCTCCTCCTCCTGCTGCCCCTGGGCTCAAACACCGCTAGTTTTTGCCCGGAAGTGCTAGCTGCACAGAGAAAAACACCAGCCAATGTGTTAGTAGTGGGGTTCAGCACCGCCAGCTGTTCCCCTGCTGTGTAGCCGGCATCGTGTCCAGCACAAGCCACGTTGGCAAAACAGACCAAAAGCTGCCACCAGTGCAGGCTTCGGCCTACACTTTGCTCCTCTCCCCCTCCTGCTGACCCTGGGCTCTAACACCGCCAGTTTTTGCCCGGACGTGCTAGCTGCACAGAGAAAAACACCAGTCAATGTGTCAGTGGGGTTCAGCACCGCCAGCTGTTCCCCTGCTGTGTTGCTGGCAACGTGTCCTGCAAACGCCATGCAAGCACCTGAACTGAAATTAAAGGGAACCAGCCCCCACCCCCCCCAGGTGTTTCTATGTATAACTGCCACCTTGTACAGCAGTACTGCTGCATTTGTACAAGGTGGCTGATTTTTTCTCCTTGCCCACGTTGAATTAAACACGTAAAATATGTGTCTCATTACAGACCATTACAATGTCCCTGAGGTGTGACTTTCCTTTGTAATGATACGCAGCACCACCCTTGGTAGCGCTGCCCGTCTTTTGACATCATTGGTTAGCTGGCTGCGCCTGTGCGTCCGCCCTGCTAGAAACAACGCCCCTCGGTGTCTTATTTATTTTGACTGCGAGGGTGTGATTGATGGGCATGTGCAGTGCATATGTTTGCCTGTGTTTACTCATCTCCTTCCGCCTTCTTCAGACTGGGTGGCCTCATGGCCGCGGCATGCGATAAGGGATCAGCTGAGGCCGCCCAGTCTGAAGCAGGTGTAAGGACATGTGTGAGCGGCGAACATATTTACTGCACAAGGCCACGAATCCCAGCACCGCAGTGTGACTTTATGAAAAGGCACTGTGGGTCTGGGATTTATGGCCATCGTTAACCGCAACGGCCAACATGAAATGAGGTCATAAGACGGGCTGCACTAACAGGGTATTGCCAAGGGATAACACAAGAGTGCAGACTACTGTACTGCAAATAACAACGATCAGGAATCTGCGCCCAGCACCTAGGTGTAAATTTTGACACCTGTGCTGCGTCTTCTTAAAAAGACAAGTCACGCCTCCACTACTGTAAGACAGTATAATGGGATAAATAGTGTACGTGTTTTATTCAGCGTGTGCAAGGAGCAAAATTAAGAGAGCAACCTTTGACTTGTGCAGCATTAATGCTGCACAAGGTGTGGCTCTTGTACCTTGCAACACCTGAGGGGGGGTTAAAGGTTACCTTTGAAATTGGTTCAACTAGGCTTCGGCCTACACTCTGCTCCTCTCCTCCTCCTGCTGACCCTGGGCTCTAACACCGCTAGTTTTTGCCCGGAAATGCGAGCTGCACAGAGAAAAACACCAGCCAATGTGTTAGTGGGGTTCAGCACCGCCAGCTGTTCCCCTGCTGTGTAGCCGGCATCGTGTCCAGCACAAGCCACGCTGGCACAACCGACCAAAAGCTGCCACCAGTGCAGGCTTCGGCCTACACTCTGCTCCTCTCCTCCTCCTGCTGACCCTGGGCTCTAACACCGCTAGTTTTTGCCCGGAAGTGCTAGATACACAGAAAAAACACTAGCTGATGTGTCAGTGGGGTTCAGCACCGCCAGCTGTTCCCCTGCTGTGTAGCCGGCATCGTGTCCAGCACAAGCCACGCTGGCACAACTGACCAAAAGCTGCCACCAGTGGAGGCTTCGGCCTACACTCTGCTCCTCTCCTCCTCCTGCTGACCCTGGGCTCAAACACCGCTAGTTTTTGCCCGGAAGTGCTAGCTGCACAGAGAAAAACACCAGCCAATGTGTTAGTGGGGTTCAGCACCGCCAGCTGTTCCCCTGCTGTGTAGCCGGCAATGTGACCTGCAAACGCCACGCAGGCACATGAACTGAAATTGAAGGGAGCCTGCCCCCCACCCCCAGGTGTTTCTATGTATAATAGCCACCTTGTACAGCAGTACTGCTGCATTTGTACAAGGTGTGAAATTTGACACCTGTGCTGCGTCTCCTTAAAAAGACAAGTCACGCCTCCACTACTGTTTGACAGTATAATGGGCTAAATAGTGTACGTGTTTTATTCAGCGTGTGCAAGGAGCAAAATTAATAGAGCAACCTTTTACTTGTGCAGCATTAATGCTGCACAAGGTGTGGCTCTTGTACCTTGCAACACCTGAAGGGGGGTTAAAGGTTACCTTTGAAATTGGTTCAACTAGGCTTCGGCCTACACTCTGCTCCTCTCTTCCTCCTGCTGACCCTGGGCTCTAACACCGCTAGTTTTTGCCCGGAAATGCGAGCTGCACAGAGAAAAACACCAGCCAATGTGTTAGTGGGTTTCAGCACCGCCAGCTGTTCCCCTGCTATGTAGCCGGCATCGTGTTCAGCACAAGCCACGCTGGCACAACCGACCAAAAGCTGCCACCAGTGGAGGCTTCGGCCTACACTCTGCTCCTCTCCTCCTCCTGCTGACCCTGCGCTCAAACACCGCTAGTTTTTGCCCGGAAGTGCTAGCTGCACAGAGAAAAACACCAGCCAATGTTTTAGTGGGGTTCAGCACCACCAGCTGTTCCCCTGCTGTATAGCTGGCAACGTGACCTGCAAACGCCACGCAGGCACATGAACTGAAATTGAAGGGAGCCTGCCCCCCACCCCCAGGTGTTTCTATGTATAATAGCCACCTTGTACAGCAGTACTGCTGCATTTGTACAAGGTGGCTGACTTTTTCTCCTTGCCCACGTGGAACTCAACACGTACAAAATGTGTCTCATTAGAGACCATTACAATGTCCCTGAGGTGTGACTTTCCTTTTTAATGACACGCAGCACCCCCATTGTTAGCGCTGCCCGTCTTCTGACATCATTGGTTGGCTGCCTGTGCCTGTGCGTCCGCCCTGCCCGACACAACGCCCCTCGTTGTCTCATATATTTTGACTGCGAGGGTGTGATTGATGTGCACGAGCATTGCATATCTTCGCCTGTCTTCACTCCCCTCCTTCCGCCTTCTTCAGACTGTGCGGCCTCATGGCCGTGGCAGGCGATAAGGGATCAGCTGAGGCCGCCCAGTCTGAAGCAGGTGTAAGGACATGTGTGAGCGGCGAACATATTTACTGCACAAGGCCACGAATCCCAGTACCGCAGTGTGACTTTATGAAAAGGCACTGTGGGTCTGGGATTTATGGCCATCGTTAACCGCAACGGGCAACATGAAATGAGGTCAAAAGACGGGCTGCACTAACAGGGTATTGCCAATGGATAACACAAGAGCGCAGACTACTGTACTGCAAATAACAACGCTCAGGAATCTGCGCCCAGCACCTAGGTGTAAATTTTGACACCTGTGCTGCGTCTAATTAAAAAGACAAGTCACGCCTCCACTACTGTAAGACAGTATAATGGGATAAATAGTGTACGTGTTTTATTCAGCGTGTGCAAGGAGCAAAATTAAGAGAGCAACCTTTGACTTGTGCAGCATTAATGCTGCACAAGGTGTGGCTCTTGTACCTTGCAACACCTGAGGGGGGGTTAAAGGTTACCTTTGAAATTGGTTCAACTAGGCTTCGGCCTACACTCTGCTCCTCTCCTCCTCCTGCTGACCCTGGGCTCAAACACCGCTAGTTTTTGCCCGGAAATGCGAGCTGCACAGAGAAAAACACCAGCCAATGTGTTAATGGGGTTCAGCACTGCCAGCTGTTCCCCTGCTGTGTAGCCGGCATCGTGTCCAGCACAAGCCACGCTGGCACAACCGACCAAAAGCTGCCACCAGTGCAGGCTTCGGCCTACACTCTGGTCCCCTCCTCCTCCTGCTGCCCCTGGGCTATAACACCGCTAGTTTTTGCCCGGAAGTGCTAGCTACACAGAAAAAACACTAGCTGATGTGTCAGTGGGGTTCAGCACCGCCAGCTGTTCCCCTGCTGTGTAGCCGGCATCGTGTCCAGCACAAGCCACGCTGGCACAACTGACCAAAAGCTGGCACCAGTGGAGGCTTCGGCCTACACTTTGCTCCTCTCCTCCTCCTGCTGACCCTGGGCTCAAACACCGCTAGTTTTTGCCCGGAAGTGCTAGCTGCACAGAGAAAAACACCAGCCAATGTGTTAGTGGGGTTCAGCACCGCCAGCTGTTCCCCTGCTGTGTAGCCGGCAATGTGACCTGCAAACGCCACGCAGGCACATGAACTGAAATTGAAGAGAGCCTGCCCCCACCCCCAGGTGTTTCTATGTATAATAGCCACCTTGTACAGCAGTACTGCTGCATTTGTACAAGGTGGCTGACTTTTTCTCCTTGCCCACGTGGAACTCAACACGTACAAAATGTGTCTCATTAGAGACCATTACAATGTCCCTGAGGTGTGACTTTCCTTTTTAATGACACGCAGCACCCCCATTGTTAGCGCTGCCCGTCTTCTGACATCATTGGTTGGCTGCCTGTGCCTGTGCGTCCGCCCTGCCCGACACAACGCCCCTCGTTGTCTCATATATTTTGACTGCGAGGGTGTGATTGATGGCCACGAGCAGTGCATATCTTCGCCTGTCTTCACTCCCCTCCTTCCGCCTTCTTCAGACTGTGCGGCCTCATGGCCGTGGCAGGCGATAAGGGATCAGCTGAGGCCGCCCAGTCTGAAGCAGGTGTAAGGACATGTGCGAGCGGCAAACATATTTACTGCACAAGGCCACGAATCCCAGCCACGCAGTGTGATTATTTGAAAACACACTGCGGGCCTGGGATTCATGGCCATTGCTAACCGCACCGGCCAACATGAAATGAGGTGAGAAGACAGGCAGCGCTCACAGCGCATGGCCAAGGGATCACAATAGCGCAGACTCCTGTACAGCAAATAACAACGCTCAGGAATCTGCGCCCAGCACATAGGTGTAAAATTTGACACCTGTGCTGCGTCTCCTTAAAAAGACAAGTCACGCCTCCACTACTGTTTGACAGTATAATGGGCTAAATAGTGTACGTGTTTTATTCAGCGTGTGCAAGGAGCAAAATTAATAGAGCAACCTTTTACTTGTGCAGCATTAATGCTGCACAAGGTGTGGCTCTTGTACCTTGCAACACCTGAGGGGGGGTTAAAGGTTACCTTTGAAATTGGTTCAACTAGGCTTCGGCCTACACTCTGCTCCTCTCCTCCTCCTGCTGACCCTGGGCTCTAACACCGCTAGTTTTTGCCCGGAAATGCAAGCTGCACAGAGAAAAACACCAGCCAATGTTTTAGTGGGGTTCAGCACCGCCAGCTGTTCCCCTGCTGTGTAGCCGGCATCGTGTCCAGCACAAGCCACGCTGGCACAACCGACCAAAAGCTGCCACCAGTGCAGGCTTCGGCCTACACTCTGCTCCTCTCCTCCTCCTGCTGACCCTGGGCTCTAACACCGCCAGTTTTTGCCCGGAAGTGCTAGCTACACAGAAAAAACACTAGCTGATGTGTCAGTGGGGTTCAGCACCGCCAGCTGTTCCCCTGCTGTGTAGCCGGCATCGTGTCCAGCACAAGCCACGCTGGCACAACTGACCAAAAGCTGCCACCAGTGGAGGCTTCGGCCTACACTCTGCTCCTCTCCTCCTCCTGCTGACCCTGGGCTCAAACACCGCTAGTTTTTGCCCGGAAGTGCTAGCTGCACAGAGAAAAACACCAGCCAATGTGTTAGTGGGGTTCAGCACCGCAAGCTGTTCCCCTGCTGTGTAGCCGGCAATGTGACTTGCAAACGCCACGCAGGCACATGAACTGAAATTGAAGGAAGCCTGCCCCCCACCCCCAGGTGTTTCTATGTATAACAGCCACCTTGTACAGCAGTACTGCTGCATTTGTACAAGGTGGCTGACTTTTTCTACTTGCCCACGTTGAACTCAACACGGAGAAAATGTGTCTCATTGAGACCATTCCACTGTCCCTGAGGTGTGACTTTCCTTTCTAATGATACGCAGCACCACCCTTGGTAGCGCTTCCCGTCTTTTGACATCATTGGTTAGCTGGCTGCGCCTGTGCGTCCGCCCTGCTCGAAACAACGCCCCTCGGTTTCTTATTTATTTTGTCAGCGAGGGTGTGGTTTATGGGCATGAGCAGTGCATATGTTCGCCTGTCGTCACTCATCTCCTTCCGCCTTCTTCAGACTGTGCAGCCTCATGGCCGCGGCATGCGAGAAGGGATCAGCAGAGGCCGCCCAGTCTGAAGCAGGTGTAAGGACGTGTGTGAGCGGCGAAAATATTTACTGCTCAAGGCCACGAATCCCAGCACCGCAGTGTGACTTTATGAAAAGGCACTGTGGGTCTGGGATTTATGGCCATCGTTAACCGCACGGGCCAACATGAAATGAGGTAATAAGACGGGCAGCGCTAACAGGGCATTGCCAAGGGATAACACAAGAGCGCAGACTCCTGTACAGCAAATAACAACGCTCAGGAAGCTCCGCCAAGCACCAAGGCGTTATTTGGGACACCTGTGCTGCGTCTCCTTAAAAAGACAAGTCACGCCTCCACTACAGTTTGACTGTAGAATGGGCTAAATTGTGTACGTCTTTCATTCAGAATGTGCAAGTAGACAAATTAATAGAGCAACCTTTGACTTGTGCAGCATTAATGCTGCACAAGGTGTGGCTCTTGTACTTTGTAACACCTGAGGGGGGGTTAAAGGTTTCCTTTGAAATTGGTTCAACTAGGCTTCGGCCTACACTCTGCTCCTCTCCTCCTCCTGCTGCCCCTGGGCTCTAACACCGCAAGTTTTTGCCCGGAAGTGCTAGCTGCACAGAGAAAAACACCCGCCATTGTGTCAGTGGGGTTCAGCAACGCCAGCTGTTCCCCCACTGTGTAGCCGGCAAAGTGTCCTGCAAACGCAACGCAGACACAAAGCTGCCTCCAGTGCAGGCTTCGGCCTACACTCTGCTCCCCCTGCTTACCCTTTGCTCCAACACCGCTAGTTGGGGCTCTAGGAAGACAATCTTTAATAGGCAACGCATCCGTGTTCTAGCACCGCCAGATGGTCCTCGGTCGTGCCATTGGCTCTTGCACACTGGGGCAACGTATCCGGGTTCCAGCACCGCCAGCTGGTTCTCGGCAGTGTTTTTGTCACGGGTACTCTCTCGTGCCCAGCCTGGTTCCAGCACTGTCAGCTGTTTCCGGGGACTGTCAAACTCACTGAGACGCCTATGCTTGCCCCGTCGTGTTGCGGTCGGGTTAGCCAACTCCAGGGTGCCTCCAGTTTAGGAGCTTCCTATGTGGGCTGCATGAATTGGTAGTCAAGGCTGGTTCTGTAGTGCCAGTAGGCCAAGCTCCCCCTGTAGGACTGTTGGGGTTCGGTAACTGCGGCTGCCTCGCGGCCTAGCTGTTCTCTCCTCTCCTGTGGACCTTCGGGTCCACCACCTGGTTCCAACACCGTCAGCTGGTTCCGGGCCGAGCCTTTGGCTTAGGTGCCTCCTCCTGGGTATCCGAGTTCCGCCAACGTCAGGCGGTCCTTGGTAGTGCTTTTAAGCGCAGGCACCTACAGCTTAGTAACCGGGTTCCAGCACCGTCAGCTGGTCCTCGGTCGTGCCATTGGCTCTTGCACACTGGGGCAACGCATCCGGGTTCCAGCACCGCCAGCTGGTTCTCGGCAGTGTTTTTGTCACGGGTACTCCCTCGTGCCCAGCCTGGTTCCAGCACCGTCAGCTGTTTCCGGGGACTGTCAAACTCACTGAGACACCTATGCGTTGCCCCGTCGTGTTGCGGTCGAGTTAGCCAACTCCAGGGTGCCTCCAGTTTAGGAGCTTCCTATGTGGGCTGCGTGAATTGGTAGTCAAGGCTGGTTCTGTAGTGCCAGTAGGCCAAGCTCCCTCTGTAGGACTGTTGGGGTTCCTTAACTGCTGCTGCCTCGCGGCCTAGCTGTTCTCTCCTCTCCTGTGGACCTTCGGGTCCACCACCTGGTTCCAGCACCGTCAGCTGGTTCCGGGCCGAGCCTTTGGCTTAGGTGCCTCCTCCTGGGTATCCGAGTTCCGCCAACGTCAGGCGGTCCTTGGTAGTGCTTTTAAGCGCAGGCACCTACAGCTTAGTAACCAGGTTCCAGCACCGTCAGCTGGTCCTCGGTCGTGCCATTGGCTCTTGCACACTGGGGCAACGCATCCGTGTTCCAGCACCGCCAGCTGGTTCTCGGCAGTGTTTTTGTCACGGGTACTCCCTCGTGCCCAGCCTGGTTCCAGCACCGTCAGCTGTTTCCGGGGACTGTCAAACTCACTGAGACGCCTATGCTTGCCCCCTCGTTTTGCGGTCAGGTTAGCCAACTCCAGGGTGCCTCCAGTTTAGGAGCTTCCTATGTGGGCTGCATGAATTGGTAGTCAAGGCTGGTTCTGTAGTGCCAGTAGGCCAAGCTCCCCCTGTAGGACTGTTGGGGTTCGGTAACTGCGGCTGCCTCGCGGCCTAGCTGTTATCTCCTCTCCTGTGGACCTTCGGGTCCACCACCTGGTTCCAGCACCGTCAGCTGGTTCCGGGCCGAGCCTTTGGCTTAGGTGCCTCCTCCTGGGTATCCGAGTTCCGCCAACGTCAGGCGGTCCTTGGTAGTGCTTTTAAGCGCAGGCACCTACAGCTTAGTAACCGGGTTCCAGCACCGTCAGCTGGTCCTCGGTCGTGCCATTGGCTCTTGCACACTGGGGCAACGCATCCGGGTTCCAGCACCGCCAGCTGGTTCTCGGCAGTGTTTTTGTCACGGGTACTCCCTCGTGCCCAGCCTGGTTCCAGCACCGTCAGCTGTTTCCGGGGACTGTCAAACTCACTGAGACGCCTATGCGTTGACCCGTCGTGTTGCGGTCGAGTTAGCCAACTCCAGGGTGCCTCCAGTTTAGGAGCTTCCTATGTGGGCTGCGTGAATTGGTAGTCAAGGCTGGTTCTGTAGTGCCAGTAGGCCAAGCTCCCCCTGTAGGACTGTTGGGGTTCGTTAACTGCGGCTGCCTCGCGGCCTAGCTGTTCTCTCCTCTCCTGTGGACCTTCGGGTCCACCACATGGTTCTAGCACCGTCAGCTGGTTCCGGGCCGAGCCTTTGGCTTAGGTGCCTCCTCCTGGGTATCCGAGTTCCGCCAACGTCAGGCAGTCCTTGGTAGTGCTTTTAAGCGCAGGCATCTACAGCTTAGTAACCGCGTTCCAGCATCGTCAGCTGGTCCTTGGTCGTGCCATTGGCTCTTGCACACTGGGGCAACGCATCCGGGTTCCAGCACCGCCAGCTGGTTCTCGGCAGTGTTTTTGTCACGGGTACTCCCTCGTGCCCAGCCTGGTTCCAGCACCGTCAGCTGTTTCCGGGGACTGTCAAACTCACTGAGACGCCTATGCTTGCCCCGTCGTGTTGCGGTCGGGTTGGCCAACTCCAGGGTGCCTCCAGTTTAGGAGCTTCCTATGTGGGCTGCATGAATTGGTAGTCAAGGCTGGTTCTGTAGTGCCAGTAGGCCAAGCTCCCCCTGTAGGACTGTTGGGGTTCGGTAACTGCGGCTGCCTCGCGGCCTAGCTGTTCTCTCCTCTCCTGTGGACCTTCGGGTCCACCACCTGGTTCCAGCACCGTCAGCTGGTTCCGGGCCGAGCCTTTGGCTTAGGTGCCTCCTCCTGGGTATCCGAGTTCCGCCAACGTCAGGCGGTCCTTGGTAGTGCTTTTAAGCGCAGGCACCTACAGCTTAGTAACCAGGTTCCAGCACCGTCAGCTGGTCCTCGGTCGTGCCATTGGCTCTTGCACACTGGGGCAACGCATCCGTGTTCCAGCACCGCCAGCTGGTTCTCGGCAGTGTTTTTGTCACGGGTACTCCCTCGTGCCCAGCCTGGTTCCAGCACCGTCAGCTGTTTCCGGGGACTGTCAAACTCACTGAGACACCTATGCGTTGCCCCGTCGTGTTGCGGTCGAGTTAGCCAACTCCAGGGTGCCTCCAGTTTAGGAGCTTCCTATGTGGGCTGCGTGAATTGGTAGTCAAGGCTGGTTCTGTAGTGCCAGTAGGCCAAGCTCCCCCTGTAGGACTGTTGGGGTTCGGTAACTGCGGCTGCCTTGCGGCCTAGCTGTTCTCTCCTCTCCTGTAGACCTTCTGGTTCACATCCTGGTTCCAGCACCGTCAGCTGGTTCTCGGCAGTGTCTTTTGCTCTTGTACCTTCTGCTCCCCATCCTGGTTCCAGTAACGTCAGCTGGTTCCGGGCAGAGCCTTTGGCTTAGGTGCCTCCTTCTGGGTATCCGAGTTCCGCCAACGTCAGGCGGTCCTTGGTAGTGCTTTTTAGCACGGGTACCTCCTGCTTAGTAACCGGGTTCCAGTAACGTCAGCTGGTCCTCGGTAGTTCCATAGGCTCTTGAACCTTTGGGTAGCCATCCGAGTTCCAGTTCCATCAGCTGGTTCTTGGCATTTTCTCAGCCTTCTTGTACCTTCTGCTACATTTCCAAGTTGAAGACCCTAAAGTCGACGACCCAGAAGACCACCCCGATGACGACGACGACGGCGGAGACGACGACGGCGTAGACGACGACCCTGGAGACGACGACCCTGGAGACGACGACATGGAAGACCGAGAAGCAGAAAAACAAGAGGCTGCAGAACAAAGAGCAGAAGAACATTAAGCATAACACTTAATATCAGAGCAAAAGATATTATCTAAATTATATGCAGAAGAAGACTAAGCAGTGTATGGGGGTGAGTCCGTTCCTCCTCGTGGTGCCCCTGGATAAAGCCTGATGCTGCAGGCCAAACTGAACGCGGACAAATGTAACTTTTGTGACTGGCAGAACGGAAGGTGTAATCTTCAAACTTTTATAGATAACAACTACGGGAATGCCTGTCACAAATGAGAATATGATGAAGAAGTAGAATAGGAAGAATAATAATAGTTGAAGAAAATGAATATGTAGAATAGGAAGAATAATAATAGTTGAATAAAATGAATATGAAGAATGTAATTTAAAAAAAATAGGTAGAAGATGAAGAAGAAGATGAATAAGGTGAAGAAAGTTGATGTCAAAGATGCTGATGATGATGAAGATGAAAGTGTGGGAAAAGTAAAAAAAAAAAGGGGAAGGGCGTGGAATAGTGAAACATCAATATCTGACAAAATAAAAAAAAATTACATAGTCAATATCTTTGTCACTACGAACATCTTTAAAAAAAAAAAAAAGGCTATTCTATTTGATTGCGCTAAACCTCTATGACTTTAATGTCTCCGCCACCTCCCCAAATACATCCTGCATTATTCTTTGTTGTTTTCCTTCATGTAGAATGAACCTACAAGGAAAGAAAGGGTTTATTTTAATTCCGATATTTTGGTCCCATTGACTTGCATTGAGATCGGGTATCGGTATCGGCGATATCCGATATTTTTTTAATATCGGCCGATCCAATCCGATACCGATACTTTCCGATATCGGAAGGTATCGCTCAACACTAGTCATCGGTCATCATTTTGATAATGCGTGGGTCCCTTTTTAGGATACGCAAGGCATAATCCACCATGTGGGCCAATGTTCCAAGTGTCAATTCACTGCTTGTGCTGGGTCGAGGAGCACTTTCTGGCAAATCAACATCACTTGTCTCCCTCAAAAACCCTGTACCTGACCTTGCAACGCCACCAATTTCTATTGCCCCCTGAGAAGCTTCCTCCTCCAAACAATATTCATCCCCATCATCCTCCTCGTCCTCCTCCTCTTCGTCTGCCACCTCGTCCAGGAGACTTCCCTGAGCAGACAATGGTTGACTGTCATCAAGGCTTCCCTCGTCCTCGGCTGCAGACGCCTGCTCATTTATGTGCGTCAAACTTTGCATCAGCAGACGCATTAGGGGGATGCTCATGCTTATGATGGCGTCGTCTGCACTAACCAGGCGTGTGCATTCCTCAAAACACTGAAGGACTTGACACAGGTCTTGTAGCTTCGACCACTGCACAGCTGATAACTCCATGTCTGCCATCCAACGGCCTGCCTGTGTATGTGTATCCTCCCAAAAATACATAACAGCACGTCTCTGTTCGCACAGCCTCTGAAGCATGTGCAGTGTGGAGTTCCACCTTGTTGCAACATCGATTATTAGGCGGTGCTGGAGAAGCTTCAAAGATCGCTGATGGTTCTGCATACGGCTGGAGTGTACAGGAGAACGGTGGATGTGCAAGCAAAGTCTTCGCACCTTCAGGAGCAGGGTGGGTAACCCCGGATAACTTTTCAGGAAGCACTGCGCCACCAGGTTCAAGGTGTGAGCCAGGCAAGGAATGTGTTTCAGTTGTGAAAGGGCTATGGCAGCCATAAAATTCCTTCCGTTATCACTGACTACCTTGCCTGCCTCAAGATGTACACTGCCCAGCGATGACTGAGTTTCTTGCTGCAAGAACTCGGACAGAACTTCCGTGGTGTGTCTGTTGTTGCCCAAACACTTCATTTCTAACACAGTCTGCTGACGCTTACCACTAGCTGTTCCATAATGGGACACCTCGTGTGCAACACTGGCAGCTGCGGATGGAGTGGTCGTGCGACTGCGGTCTGTGGACGAGCTCTCGCTTCTGCTGGAGGACGAGGAGGAGGAGGAGGGGTGGCGAACGCCTACAGCCAACTGTTTTCTAGACAGTGGGCTAGGCAGAACTATCCCAATATGGCTGTCCCCTGTGGACCCTGCATCCACCACATTAACCCAGTTTGCCGTGATGGACACGTAACGTCCCTGGCCATGCCTACTGGTCCATGCATCTGTTGTGAGGTGCACCTTTCTACTGACAGATTGCCGGAGTGCATGGACAATGCGGTCTTTTACATGCTGGTGGAGGGCTGGGATGGCTTTTCTCGCAAAGAAATGTCGACTGGGTAGGTCGTAGCGTGGTACTGCGTAGTCCATCAGGGTTTTGAAAGCTTCGCTTTAAACTAACCGGTAGGTCATCATCTCTAAGGAGATTAGTCTAGCAATGTGGGCATTCAAACCCTGTGTACACGGATGAGAGGATGAGTACTTCATTTTCCTAACAAGAGTCTCTTCTAGGGTGAGCTGGACTAGAGAGCTGCATATGGTGGAACTAGCGGGGGTGATGGTGGACATGGCAGACCGAGAGAGGGTTGGTGATGGTATTCTTGCTGTTGGCCTACATACAGTGTTTCCTACCAAGAACCTGGTGATTCCCTGACTGCTTTGGCCTTGCGACGATACCTCCACATTTGCTGCAGGTGGTGTCGTAAACGGTGGGCTTACAGTGAGGGAAGGAATGTAGCATTGCTGACTAGCTTCATTGTGAGCGGGTGCAACAATGTTACGGGACATTTGGTAGTTAGTCCAGGCTTGCAAGTGCATGGTGGTTAAATGTCTACACATGCAAGTTGTATTTAAATTTTTGACATTCTGACCTCTGCTAAAGGTCCTTGAGCATTTCTTACAGATGACTTTGCACTGATCATTTGGATCTTGGTTAAAAAATTGCCAGACTGCACTCTTTCTGCTATTGAATACCTTTTCAGGCATTGCACACTGAGCTACTTTAACCGGATGGCCACGCTGTCCTACAACGGTTTTTGGTTTTGACACACGTTTTTGGCCAGATACGGGCCTGCCAGATGAAAGCTGTTGATATGTTGATGCCTGCTGCGGCTCCACCTCCTCCGCTTCAGAGCTACTGCCGGCGGCACCCTGTTCCCCCAATAGCTGCCAATCGGGTTCAACAACTGGGTCATCTATCACCTCCTCTTCTATGTCCTGTGCACCTTCCTCTGTGTCACCGTGTAAGCCGGTGCTATAGCATTCGGGACGGGGCACCATAGTCTCATCAGGGTCAGATTCTGGATCAGTACACTGCGAGGGCAATGCTGTTATCTGAGTCAATGGAACAGCATAATAATCTAGCTGTGGCTGTGCATCTGTGCACTCCATGTCCGATTCATCTTGTAATGGGCATGGCCTATTAACAATTTCCCTTTCTAACCCAGGCACGGTATGTGTAAAGAGCTCCATGGAGTAACCCGATGTGTCGCCTGACGCATCCTTCTCTGTTGTTCTGGGTGAAGGACACAAGGAAGCGACTTGTTCTTGACCGGGAGCATCCAATGACGACGCGCTGCTTTTAAATTTTGCACTTTTCAAAGAGGAGGCGAAAGAGCTAGAGGCAGAGTCAGCAAGGAAAGCCAAAACTTGTTCCTGCTTCTCCGGCTTTAAAAGCAGTTTTCCTACTCCCAGAAAAGGGAGCGTTCGAGGCCTTGTGTAGCCAGACGATGACGCTGGCTCAGCCACTCGAGACTTAGGTACTATATTGCTTTTCCCACGACCACCTGATGCTCCACCACCACTACCTTCATTACCAGCTGGCAATGACCGCCCACGGCCACGACCTCTTCCACCAGACTTCCTCATTCTTGGAAAAATGTAACCAAACTAACAAACGTTATATGTTACTGTAAAACCAGTTAGAAGGTGTACGTTAACTTGTTGTGAATTTAAATCTCCCTTTATAGGTGTGTGAGACTGCTGGGAAAATCAGGCCCACTGTATTACACTACACAGTTTCTGTGTCAGAAAGTGCCTGACAGATATGCCACAAACAGGACTGACGCAGATGCACTTAGTGGCAATAGAAATTTCCCTTAATAGGTGTGGGAGACTGCTAGGAAAATCAGGCCCACTGTATTACACTACACAGTTTCTGTGTCCGAAAGTGGCTGACAGATATGCCACAAACAGGACTGACGCAGATGCACTTAGTGGCAACAGAAATTTCCCTTAATAGGTGTGGGAGACTGCTGGGAAAATCAGCCCCACTGTATTACACTACACAGCTTCAGTGGCAAACAGTGGCTAGCAGATATATATATATATATATATATATATATATATATAAGGGACTGTACAGTGTACAGGGCCCCAGGCAGCGCACAGGGGCCTAGCCAGCACAGAGAAGCAACCGGCAGTGCATGGGGCCCCAGGCAGAGCACAGAAGCCACAGGAAGCACACAGGGCCCCAGGCAACGCACAGGACCCCAGGCAGCCCACAGGGACTCCAGGCAACCCCTAGGGCCCCAGGCAGCACACAGGGCTCCAGGGTGTCAGCTGCTTATCGCAGCTGATATCCAGCACTATGTGCCAGGAGCGGTCACGGACCGCCCCCGGCACATTAACCCCCGGCACACCACGATCAAACATGATCGCGATGTGCCGGCATTATAGGGAAGCATCGCGCTGGGAGGGGACTCCCTGCGGTCTTCCCTGAGACCCCCGCAGCAACGCGATGCAAGGGTCTCTTACCTCCCCTCCCTGCAGCAGGCCCGGCTCCAAAATGGTCGCGGCATCCGGGTCCTGCAGTGAGGGAGGTGGCTTACCAAGTGCCTGCTCAGAGCAGGCACTTGGTAAGCCTCCAGTGCTGTAAGTCAGATCGCTGATTTGACAGAGTGCTGTGCAAACTGTCAGATCAGCGATCTGTGATGTCTCCTGTTGTGAATTCCGCTCTTGGGCTCCCTCCGGTGGTTGTAAGTGGCACTTTTGTGAGTTCTGCTCTTGGGCTCCCTCTTGTGGTTTCTAGTGGTATGGCTGCTCCTTGGAGTTAGCTGTCATCAGCTGCCTCCACTTATCGTCTCTTCTGCTCGGCTATTTAAGTCAGGCTCTTTCTTCAGCCAGTGCCACTTGTAAATGGTTCCTGGTTGGATTCACATCTCTTTGGAGTTCCTTGTTATCCTGACCAGTTCAGCTAAGCTAAGTTTTTGCTTGCTCTTTTCTGTCCATAGATTGTGGACTTATCCATTCTGTGCTTTCTATGTTTGTCCAGCTTATCAGTGTGAATTAATTCTGTCTTGCTGGAAACTCTGGGAGGCAGATTTGCCCTCCACACCTTTAGTCAGGTGTGGAGATTTTTTGTAAACTCTGCGTGGATTTTTGTAGTGTTTTATACTGACCGCACAGTATTCCATCCTGTCCTATCTATTTAGCTAGACTGGCCTCCTGTGCTCATCCTGGTTTTATTCTCTGTATGTCTTTTCCCTCTCCACTCACAGTCATTATTTGTGGTGGGGCTAATCTATCCTTTGGGGATTTTCTCTGAGGCAAGATAGTTCTCCTGCTTCTTTCTTTAGGGGTAGTTAGCTCTTAGGCTGTGACGAGATGCCTAGGTAGAGTTAGGAGCATTCCACGGCTACTTCTAGTGTTGTGTTGAGCTTAGGGACTGCAGTCAGTACAGGTACCACTTCCTTCAGAGCTCGTCCTATGTTGCTCCTAAACCACCAGATCATAACAGTACAAGTGGCCGAAAATGAATTAAATGCATCTCGAAAGAAGGAAAAGAAAGTTCTGAACCATTTTTTTTTCTGTGCTTTGGTTTGTCTTTTTTTTTCTTTTCCTCTTGATATCTGGGTGGTTCAGGATATATGCTTTGGCATGGATGTTCAGGGTTTGTTTTCTCGTGTGGATCAACTTGCTGCAAGAGTACAGAGTATCCAGGACTATGTTGTCCAGACTCCGGCTTTAGAGCCCAGAATTCCTACTCCTGATTTGTTTTTTGGGGACAGATCCAAGTTTTTGAACTTTAAAAATAACTGCAAATTGTTTTTTGCTTTGAAACCCTGTTCTTCTGGTGATCCCATTCAGCAAGTAAAAATCATCATATCCTTGCTGCATGGTGACCCTCAAGACTGGGCTTTTTCTCTTGAAACAGGGGTTCCGGCATTATTGAATGTAGATGCATTTTTTCAAGCGCTCGGATTATTGTATGACAAACCTAATTCTGTGGATCATGCAGAAAAAACCCTGTTGGCCTTGTGTCAAGGTCAGGAAGCGGCAGAGTTATACTGCCAGAAATTTAGAAAATGGTCTGTGCTCACTAAATGGAATGAAGAGGCTCTGGCTGCTATTTTCAGAAAAGGTCTTTCTGAAACCCTTAAAGATGTTATGGTGGGCTTTCCTACGCCTGCCGGTTTGAGCAAATCTATGTCTCTAGCCATTCAGATTGATCGGCGTCTGCGCGAGCGCAAAGCTGTGCACCATATGGCAGTATCCTCTGAGCAAAGTCCTGAACCTATGCAATGTGATAGGATTTTGACTAGAATAGAACGGCAGGAATTCAGATGTCAGAATAGGCTGTGTTTTTACTGTGGTGATTCGGCTCATGTTATCTCTGATTGCCCTAAGCGTACTAAGAGAGTCGCTAGGTCTGTTACCATTAGTACTATACAGCCTAAATTTCTCTTATCTGTGGCCCTGATTTGCTGATTGTCGTCCTTTTTTGTCATGGCATTTGTGGATTCAGGCGCTGCCCTGAACTTAATGGACTTAGAATTCGCCAGGCGCTGTGGTTTTTCCTTGCAGCCTTTGCAGAGCCCTATTCCTTTGAGGGGCATTGATGCTACACCCTTGGCCAAGGATAAACCTCAGTACTGGACACAGATGACTATGTACATGGCTCCTGCACATCAGGAAGATTGCCGTTTTCTGGTGTTGCATAACCTGCATGATGTTGTTGTACTGGGATTTCCATGGTTACAGGAACATAATCCGGTGCTGGATTGGAAAACTATGTCGGTGACTAGTTGGGGTTGTCGAGGAGTACATAGTGACGTTCCTTTGATGTCAATTTCCTCTTCCCCCTCTTCTGAGGTCCCTGAGTTTTTGTCGGATTTCCAGGATGTATTTGATGAGCCCAAGTCCAGTTCCCTTCCTCCACATAGGGACTGTGATTGTGCTATTAACTTGATTCCTGGTTGTAAGTTCCCTAAGGGCCGAATTTTCAATCTGTCTGTGCCAGAGCATGCCGCCATGCGGAGCTATGTTAAGGAATCTTTGGAGAAAGGGCATATTCGGCCCTCTTCGTCACCATTGGGAGCGGGTTTCTTTTTTGTTGCTAAGAAGGATGGCTCCTTGAGACCCTGTATTGATTATCGTCTTCTTAATAAGATCACGGTCAAATTCCAATACCCCTTGCCTTTACTTACTGATTTGTTTGCTCAGATTAAGGGGACTAGTTGGTTTACTAAGATTGACCTCCGAGGGGCATATAATCTTGTTCGTATTAAACAGGGTGACGAATGGAAAACTGCATTTAATACGCCCGAAGGCCATTTTGAATACCTTGTGATGCCATTTGGGCTCTCTAATGCTCCATCTGTGTTCCAGTCTTTCATGCATGATATTTTCCGCAATTATCTTGATAAATTCATGGTCGTATATTTGGATGATATTTTTATTTTTTCCGATGATTGGGAGTCTCATGTGAAGCAGGTCAGGATGGTGTTCCAGATCCTTCGTGATAATGCTTTATTTGTGAAGGGGTCTAAGTGCCTATTCGGAGTTCAGAAGGTCTCTTTTTTGGGTTTTATTTTTTCTCCCTCGTCTATAGAAATGGATCCTGTTAAGGTCCAAGCTATTCATGACTGGATCCAACCCACATCTGTGAAGGGTCTTCAAAAATTTTTGGGCTTTGCTAATTTCTATCGCCGTTTCATTGCCAACTTTTCCAGTGTGGTTAAGCCCCTTACTGATTTGACGAAAAAAGGCGCTGATGTGACGAATTGCTCCTCTGAGGCTGTTGAGGCCTTTCAGGAGCTTAAACGCTGATTTACTTCTGCCCCTGGGTTGCGTCAACCGGAAGTTTCTCTTCCTTTTCAGGTTGAGGTCGACACTTCTGAGATTGGGGCAGGGGCCGTTTTGTCTCAGAGGGAGTCTGATGGTTCTTTGATGAAACCGTGTGCTTTTTTTTCCAGAAAGTTTTCACCTGCGGAACGCAATTATGATGTCGGCAATCAGGAGTTGTTGGCTATGAAGTGGGCGTTTGAGGAGTGGCGACATTGGCTTGAGGGAGCTAAACATCGTGTTGTGGTCCTGACCGATCATAAGAATCTGATTTACCTCGAGTCGGCCAAGCGGCTGAATCCTAGACAGGTTCGATGGTCCCTGTTTTTCTCCCGTTTTGATTTTGTGGTCTCGTATCTTCCGGGATCTAAGAATGTTAAGGCTGATGCCCTCTCTAGGAGTTTTTCGCCTGATTCTCCTGGAATCCTTGAGCCGGTTGGCATTCTTAAGGAGGGGGTGATTCTTTCTGCTATCTCCCCTGATTTGCGGCGGGTGCTTCAGGAATTTCAGGCTGATAGGCCTGACCGCTGTCCAGTAGGGAAGCTGTTTGATCCTGATAGATGGACAAGTAAGGTAATTTCTGAGGTTCATTGTTCAGTGTTGGCTGGTCATCCTGGGATTTTTGGTACCAGAGATATGGTTGCTAGATCCTTTTGGTGGCCTTCCTTGTCGCGCGATGTGCGTGCTTTTGTGCAGTCCTGTGGGACTTGCGCCCGGGCCAAGCCTTGCTGTTCCCGCGCTAGTGGGTTGCTTTTGCCTTTGCCGATCCCTGAGAGGCCCTGGATGCATATTTCCATGGATTTTATTTCGGATTTTCCTGTTTCCCAGAAGATGTCTGTTATCTGGGTTGTTTGTGACCGGTTCTCTAAAATGATCCATCTGGTACCTTTGCCTAAGTTGCCTTCCTCCTCAGATCTGGTTCCATTATTTTTTCAGCATGTGGTTCGTTTGCATGGCATTCCGGAGAATATTGTGTCTGACAGAGGTTCTCAGTTTGTCTCTAGATTTTGGTGGGCCTTTTGTGCTAGGATGGGCATTGATTTGTCTTTTTCTTCGGCGTTTTATCCTCAGACTAATGGCCAAACTGAGCGAACTAATCAGACCTTGAAGACCTATTTGAGATGCTTTGCGTCTGCTGATCAGGATGATTGGGTGTCTTTCTTGCCGTTGGCCGAGTTTGCCCTTAATAATCAGGCTAGTTCGGCTACTTTGGTTTCACCTTTCTTTTGTAATTTTGGTTTTCATCCTCGTTTTTCTTCTGGGCAGGTTGAGCCTTCTGATTGTCCTGGTGTTAATTCTGTGGTGAACAGGCTGCAGCAGATTTGGACTCATGTGGTGGACAATTTGACGTTGTCTCAGGAAAGGGCTCAACGTTTTGCTAACCGCCGTCGGTGTGTTGGTCCCCGGCTTCGTGTGGGGGATTTGGTTTGGTTGTCTTCTCGTCATGTTCCTATGAAGGTTTCTTCTCCTAAGTTTAAGCCTCGGTTTATTGGTCCTTATAAAATTTCTGACATTATTAATCCGGTGTCTTTTCGTTTGGCTCTTCCTGCCTCTTTTGCCATTCATAATGTTTTCCATAGATCTTTGTTGCGGAGATATGCGGTGCCCGTTGTTCCCTCGGTTGACCCTCCTGCCCCGGTGTTGGTTGAGGGAGAGTTGGAATATGAGGTTGAGAAGATTTTGGATTCTCGTTTTTCGAGGCGGAGGCTTCAGTATCTTGTCAATTGGAAGGGTTATGGCAAGGAGGATAATTCTTGGGTTGTTGCCTCCGATGTCCATGCCACCGATTTGGTTCGTGCTTTTCACTTGGCTCGTCCTGATCGGCCTGGGGGCTCTGGTGAGGGTTCGGTGACCCCTCCTCAAGGATGGGGTACTGTTGTGAATTCCGCTCTTGGGCTCCCTCTGGTGGTTGTAAGTGGCACTTTTGTGAGTTCTGCTCTTCGGCTCCCTCTTGTGGTTTCTAGTGGTATGGCTGATCCTTGGAGTTAGCTGTCATTAGCTGCCTCCACTTATCATCTCTTCTGCTCGGCTATTTAAGTCTGGCTCTTTCTTCAGCCAGTGCCACTTGTAAATGGTTCCTGGTTGGATTCACATCTCTTTGGAGTTCCCTGTTATCCTGACCAGTTCAGCTAAGCTAAGTTTTTGCTTGCTCTTTTCTGTCCATAGATTGTGGACTTATCCATTCTGTGCTTTCTATGTTTGTCCAGCTTATCAGTGTGAATTAATTCTGTCTTGCTGGAAGCTCTGGGAGGCAGATTTGCCCTCCACAACTTTAGTCAGGTGTGGAGATTTTTTGTAAACTCTGCGTGGATTTTTGTAGTGTTTTATACAGACCGCACCGTATTCCATCCTGTCCTATCTATTTAGCTAGACTGGCCTCCTGTGCTCATCCTGGTTTCATTCTGTGTATGTCTTTTCCCTCTCCACTCACAGTCATTATTTGTGGGGGGCTAATCTATCCTTTGGGGATTTTCTCTGAGGCAAGATAGTTTTCCTGCTTCTTTCTTTAGGGGTAGTTAGCTCTTAGGCTGTGATGAGATGCCTAGGTAGAGTTAGGAGCATTCCACGGCTACTTCTAGTGTTGTGTTAAGCTTAGGGACTGCGGTCAGTACAGTTACCACGTCCTTCAGAGCTCGTTCCATGTTGCTCCTAGACCACCGTATCATAACAGTCCCCCCTGGGACAAAGTAAAAAAGTTAAAAAAAAAAAAATTCCACATGTGTAAAAAAAAATTAAAAAAAAATAATTCCTAAATAAAGAAAAAAACTATATATTATTCCCATAAATATATTTCCTTATCTAAATAAAAAACAAACAAACAATAAAAGTACACATATTTAGTATCGCCGCGACCCCAGCTATAAAACCATATCACTAGTTAACCCCTTTAGTGAACACCGTAAAAAAAAAAAAAAACGAGGCAAAAAACAACGCTTTATTCTCATGTTGCCAAATAAAAAGTGGAATAACACGCGATCAACAAGACAGATATAAATAACCAAGGCACCGCTGAAAACATCATCTTGTCCTGCAAAAAACGATCCGCCATACAGCATCATCAGCGAAAAGATAAAAAAGTTATAGTCCTCAGAATAAAGCGATGCAAAAATAATTATTTTTTCTATAAAATAGTTTTTGTCGTATAAAAGCGCCAAAACATAAAATAATGATATAAATGAGGTATCGATGTAATCGTACTGACCCGAAGAATAAAACTGTTTTATCAATTTTACCAAACGCGGAACGGTATAAACGCCTCTCCCAAAAGAAATTCATGAATAGCTGGTTTTTGGTCATTCTGCCTCACAAAAATCGGAATAAAAAGCGATCAAAAAATGTCACGAGCCCGAAAATGTTGCCAATACAAACATCAACTCATCCCGCAAAAAGCAAGACATCACATGACTCTGTGGACTCAAATATGGAAAAATTATAGCTCTCAAAATGTGGTAACGCAAAAAAAATTTTTTGCAATAAAAAGAGTCTTTCAGTGTGTGACGGCTGCCAATCATAAAAATCCGCTAAATAACCCGCTATAAAAGTAAATCAAACCCCCCTTCATCACCCCCTTAGTTAGGGAAAAATTAAAAAAATCAAAAAAATGTATTTATTTCCATTTTCCCATTAGGGTTAGGGCTAGGGTTAGGGCTAGGGTTAGGGTTAGTGTTAGGGCTAGGGTTAGGGTTAGGGCTAGGGTTAGGGCTAGGGTTAAGGCTACAGTTAGGGTTGGGGCTAAAGTTAGGGTTAGGGTTTGGATTACATTTACGGTTGGGAATAGGGTTGGGATTAGGGCTAGGGGTGTGTCAGGGTTAGGGGTGTGGTTAGGGTTACCATTGGGATTAGGGTTAGGGATGTGTTTGGATTAGGGTTTCAGTTATAATTGGGGGTTTCCACTGTTTAGGCACATCAGGGGCTCTCCAAACGCGACATGGCATCCGATCTCAATTCCATCCAATTCTTCGTTGAAAAAGTAAAACAGTGCTCCTTCCCTTCTGAGCTCTCCCGTGTGCCCAAACAGGGGTTTACCCCAACATATGGAGCATCAGCATACTCAGGACAAATTGACAACAACTTTTGGGGTCCAATTTCTCCTGTTACCCTTGAGAAAATACAAAACTGGGGGCTAAAAAATAATTTTTGTGGGAAAAAAAAGATTTTTTATTTCCACGGCTCTGCGTTCTTGTCCAATTACTCCTGTTACCCTCGGGAAAATAGAAAACTGGGGGCTGAAAAATAATTTTTGAGGGAAAATTTTTATTTTTTATTTTTACGGCTCTGCATTATAAACTTCTGTGAAGCCCTTGGTGGGTCAAAGTGCTCACCACACATCCAGATAAGTTCCTTAGGGGTCTACTTCCAAAACGGTGTCACTTGTGGGGGGTTTCTACTGTTTAGGTACATTAGGGGCTCTGCAAATGCAATGTGACACCTGCAGACCATTCCATCTAAGTCTGCATTCAAAATGGCGCTCCTTCCCTTCCGAGCCCTTCCATGCGCCCAAATGGTGCCCCCCCCCCACATATGGGGTATCAGCGTACTCAGGACAAATTGGACAACAACTTTTGGGGTCCAATTTCTCCTGTTACCCTCGGGAAAATACAAAACTGGGGGCTAAAAAATAATTTTTGTGGGAAAAAATTTTTGTTTTATTTTTACGGCTCTGCATTATAAACTTCTGTGAAGCCCTTGGTGGGTCAAAGTGCTCACCACACATCCAGATAAGTTCCTTAGGGGGTCTACTTTCCAAAATGGTGTCACTTTTGGGGGGTTTCAATATTTAGGCACATCAGTGGCTCTCCAAACGCAACATGGCGTCCCATCTCAATTCCTGTCAATTTTGCATTGAAAAGTCAAATTGCCCTCCTTCACTTCTGAGTTCTGTCATGCGCCCAAACAGTGGTTTACCCCCACATATGGGGTATCGGCGTACTCAGGACAAATTGTACAACAACGTTTGGGGTCCATTTTCTCCTGTTACCCTTGGTAAAGTAAAACAAATTGGAGCTGAATTAAATTTTTTGTGAAAAAAAGTGAAATGTTCATTTTTTTTTAAACATTCCAAAAATTCCTGTGAAACACCTGAAGGGTTAATAAACTTCTTGAATGTGGTTTTGAGCACCTTGAGAGGTGCAGTTTTTAGAATGGTGTCACACTTGGGTATTTTCTATCATATAGACCCCTCAAAATGACTTCAAGTGAGATGTGGTCCCTAAAAAAAATGGTGTTGTAAAAATGAGAAACTGCTGATCAACTGTTAACCCTTATAACTCCCTACCAAAAAAAATTGGTTCCAAAATTGTGCTGATGTAAAGTAGACATGTGGGAAATGTTACTTATTAAGTATTTTGTGTGACATATCTCTGTGATTTAATTGCATAAAAATTCAAAGTTAGAAAATTGTGAAATTTTCTAAATTTTCGCCAAATTTCCGTTTTTTTCACAAATAAACGCAGGTAATATCAAAGAAATTTTACCACTATCATGAAGTACAATATGTCATGAGAAAACATTGTCAGAATCACTGGGATCCGTTGAAGCCTTCCAGAGTTATAACCTCATAAAGGGACAGTGGTCAGAATTGTAAAAATTGGCCTGGTCATTGACGTGCAAACCACCCTTGGGGGTAAAGGGGTTAAGCTTCGCCCATGTTCTTTTGACGGTGCTGCAACACGTGGCGAAGGCAACAAGTTGGATTTTCTTGCGTTCACCGAATCGTCAAAACAACGAATGCAGACGCAAACATCCTCAGGGTCTGCGTCCCTATATCCTTGAGGGACCTCATCCTGGAGCTATTAGAGTTCACCCTCACCCACAATTTTTTCATTTTCAAAGGATCCTTCTACCTGCAGCTCCAGGGTACAGCCATGGGAGTGGCCTTTGCGCCATCCTATGCTAACCTGTTCCTGGGGCTGTGGGAGAGGGATCTTTTCCTGTCCGACAAACAAGGGTCAATGGACCGTGTCCTTTTATAGACATGCTACATTGACGACATCTTCTTTGTCTGGCAGGGCACGGCCATCGACCTTGCTCAATTTGTGTCATCCTTGAATAACAACGATCTTAATATAGGTCTTACCCCGGTGTGGGATGCAGAGAGAACAGACTTCCTTGATGTCACCATCCGTAAAGATAGATTTGGCCTTATACAGACCGATATTTTCAGGAAACAGACAGCCACCAACACTCTGTTACATGCGTCTTCATGCCATCCGCACCACATGATTCGAGCAATCCCAGTGGGCCAATTCCTCTGCCTTCGTCGGATCTGCTCTACAGATGCAGACTTTGAGACGAGGGCGGAAGATTTGAAATCACGCTTTCTCTCAAGGGGATATAGCCACCGGAGTGTTAAGCGAGCATTCCATCGCGCTAAGCACTCAAACCGCAATAAAATATCAAAACAATCTAAAGTAGGTCGTATGGCGAGGTTTGTGACATCCTACAATCCCCAACATGAAAAAGTGCGAACAGCAATAAATAAGGCATGGCCCATCTTAAAAGTAGATCCTATAATTAGGAAATTTCTTCCTGATAGCCCCTCGATTACATTCCGACGGGCAAAAAATCTACAAGTGTGGAACCACATCATGCAGTACATGTGAACATGCACTTACAAGTAAAACCTTCACTGACAAGAAAAATTCATCAATGTATAATATAAAGCAATTCATAAATTGTCATACGACTAATGTGGTCTATAAAATAGATTGTGAGATCTGTAATCTAACATATGTGAGTTGCACCACAAGAAAATTAAAGGGAACCTGTCACCCCGAAAATCGTGGGTGAGGTAAGCCCACCGGCATCAGGGGCTTATCTACAGCATTCTGTAATGCTGTAGATAAGCCCACGATGTTACCTGAAAGAGGAGAAAAATACATTATATTATACTCACCCAGGGGCGGTCCCGCTGCTGGTCAGGTCGGATGGGCGTCTCTGGTCCACTGCGGCGCCTCCCATCTTCATTACAAGACGTCTTCTTCTGATCTTCAGCCACGGCTCCGGCGCAGGCGTACTTTGCTCTGCCCTGTTGAGGGCAGACAAAGTACTGCAGTGCGCAGGCGCCGGGCCTCTGACCTTTCCGGTGCTTGCGCACTGCAGTACTATCCTCTGCTCTCAAGAGAGCAGAGCAAAGTACGCCTGCGCCGAAGACACCCATCCGACCTGACCAGCAGCGGGACCGCCCCTGGGTGAGTATAATATAACCTCTTTTTCTCCTCTTTCAGGTTACATCGGGGGCTTATCTACAGCATTACAGAATGCTGTAGATAAGCCCCTGATGCCGGTGGGCTTACCTCACCCGCGATTTTTGGGGTGACAGGTTCCCTTTAACCCCTATCTGACCTCGGACGGGATAGTACGTCCGAGGTCAGATCCCCTGCTTTGATGCAGGGCTCCGCGGTGAGCCCGCATCAAAGCCGGGACATGTCAGCTGTTTTGAACAGCTGACATGTGCCCGTAATAGGCGCGGGCAGAATCGCGATCTGCCCGCACCTATTAACTAGTTAAATGCCGCTGTCAATCGCAGACAGCGGCATTTAACTACCGCTTCCGGCCGGGCGGCCGGAAATGACGTCATCGCCGACCCCCGTCACATGATCGGGGGTCGGCGATGCGTCTCCATTGTAACCATAGAGGTCCTTGAGACCTTTATGGTTACTGATCGCCGGTGGCTGTGAGCGCCACCCTGTGGTCGGCGCTCACAGCACACCTCCATTTCTGCTACATAGCAGCGATCAGCAGATCGCTGCTATGTAGCAGAGGCGATCGTGCTGTGCCTGCTTCTAGCCTCCCATGGAGGTTATTGAAGCATGGCAAAAGTTAAAAAAAAAGTTGAAAAAAATGTTAAAAAAATAAAAAATATATAAAAGTTTAAATCACCCCCCTTTTGCCCCAATCAAAATAAATCAATAAAAAAATATAAAATCTATGCATATTTGGTATCGCCGCGCTCAGAATCGCCCGCTCTATCAACTAAAAAAAAGCATTAACCTGATCGCTAAACAGCGTAGCGGTAAAAAAATTCAAAACGCCAGAATTACGTTTTTTTGGTCGCCGCGACATTGCATTAAAATGCAATAACGGGCGATCAAAAGAATGCATCTGCACCAAAATGCTATCATTAAAAACATCATCTCGGCTCGCAAAAAATAAGCCCTCAACCGACCCCAGATCACGAAAAATGGAGACGCTACGGGTATCGGAAAATAGCGCAATTTTTTTTTTTTTTTTTTTTTTTAGCAAAGTTTGGAATTTTTTTTCACCACTTAGATAAAAAAATAACCTAGTCGTGTTAGGTGTCTATGAACTCGTACTGACCTGGAGAATCATATTGTCAGGTCAGTTTTAGCATTTAGTGAACCTAGCAAAAAAGCCAAACAAAAAACAAGTGTGGGATTGCACTTTTTTTGCAATTTCACCGCACTTGGAATTTTTTTTCCGTTTTCTAGTACACGACATGCTAAAACCAATGATGTTGTTCAAAAGTACAACTCGTCCCGCAAAAAATAAGCCCTCACATGGCCAAATTGACAGAAAAATAAAAAAGTTATGGCTCTGGGAAGGTGGGGAGTGAAAAACGAACACGGAAAAACGAAAAATCCCAAGGTCATGAAGGGGTTAAAGACGCGCTTATCTGAACATTTGAGAGACACACTAATAGGAAATAGTAATAATTGCAATATTTCCTAGGTAGCAAAACACTTTATAACCCACCACGCCGGAAATACATCAGCAATGAAAGTCCAAGGTATAGAACAAATAAAATAATCACCGCGCGGTGGAGATATAAAAAGACGCCTCTTAACCAGAGAGGCATTTTGGATTTATAATCTAGAAACAAGATATCCAAATGGCCTGAATAGGAGAAATGAATTAATGTACCAATATTTGTAAATAGTTGGTGTATGTATTATGTCAGTTATATGTATTATGACGTTTTAGGGATTTGTAATTGTTCTGTGAAATTTTTATAGGTGCAGACTCTGCAATTAATACCAGGTGATCAAATCAGCTGTGTAAGAGTATATGGAACACCTTATAAGAACTAGAAGGTAGATGTAGGATTAAGCTGTGATAAAGATCTTAGTTGATCGAAACGCGTTGCTTATACCTTTCTTTTTCGCTGCCTATGCATCCATGATGTTCGAGGATTCTTTGATGATTATGAAGTTTTAACTTGGAAAATAAAGACTTTGAATTTTAAGGAGCTGGAACTACTTCATTCCATATATTGTAATCAGAGAGGGAATGTCCATGTGGACATGCTAAATAGAACAGCTTTTGTGCAAATTACCCAAAATGAGTGGTGGATAAGTCCCCAGTCTTGTAGACACAAGAGAACAATTATGGAAACAGAAACACATGGGCTACTTGCACAGTGAACAAGTCTGTAGGAACATGTTCACACACCACCAAGAAACTTGAAGACACAAAAGAGCACAGTAAGACCAAAAACACTCTGTTGTTAAAAAAAAAAAATCACAGTAATAAGCAAGTGCTAGTAAAAAGATGGAAAAAATGTGGTAATGTCTATAACCGAAATTAGAAAAATGTTGTCTCTGCCCAAATATATATATGGACTTAACTGTAAGTGAATAAAATAAATAAGAGGAAGCTCATGCCTTGGAAGAGTACTTCCCATCCCCACGATAAAATAATCCCAGGCTCCATGTTTGGCTTTCAGAGCAGCTCTCTTCTGTGATTACCTGGTCACTGCAGGAAGTCCCTACTTCAATGGAAAATTAACTGTCAGCTCTTTCTCACTTCCCCAACTATTATTAGTTTTTCTGTTCTACAGTTATAATTAAGCCCATATGTTCAATGTGAGGGTGATATTTCTGCTCTCTGGAGATGTCTTTATGGATTTAAATTTTTTCTCTTTGACAGTCCTCATTATAATCAACCCCTGCAAATGCCAACTCCTGCAAAAGAAACCCATAGCATTATCTCAACTATACCAAACTTTACGGTTGGCACAATCCAGGTTTGTGCATCAGACTGCAAGATGAATCACTCCACAAAATATGCTTGCACTGCTGCAAAGCCAGTGACAGCGTTTTTTTTATATCACTGCATCTGATACCTGGCGTCATTCTTGGTGATGTAAGGGTATGTTTCCACGTTCAGTAAACACTGCATATTGGACGCTGCATACAGTGGCCAGATATTATATCTCCCATCTCCACTATGCATGCAGGTACAACTCCGGCTTCTCTGTGTATAGGCATTTGAGGCGCGTCTTTCTAGACCGCAGCATGTCAATTTATCTTGCGGAGACGCTCAGTCTCTGCAAGATAAATATCACAGTCCAATTAATAGGATGTGATGATTCCGCATGTTTCAATGAACACATGCAGAATTACCGCGCGTACAAAAAACGGCAGCGCTTTGGATGGAGTGGATATGTGCTGCGTCCAAAGCCCTGCCGGTTTGTACCCCTGGAAACATACCTTGAAGCTTTCACGCAGCACCTCGGCCATAAAAACCAAAGCCATGAAGCTTTGGGCAGTTTTTCTGCTGCTGTTAAAGTCAAAAGAGGTTTGGAGCACTGAAGTTTTTGAGACAGCACAGCATTGGCGACTTTTCAGCACAATATGTTAAAAGACCAATAAGAAGTCTGTCACTTTTTAACTTAATTGTTGTGGATCCTAAATGAATTGACATTTCAATAATACCATTCACAGATGATTGTGGAATATTTAAAGGGGAGGAAATGTAATGTACTGACTTGTAGCAATAATGGCATTGTATTAACAGTACCACGGTCAAATTCAGTTAGCTTATAAGAATAACCCAGCTCAGAAATGTTTGTAAAGCCTTTAGTTTATACAGCCATGGAAATGGGACCTAATTTCAATGAATAAAAGAGGTGTTCCAATACTTTGGTTTTTGTGCTGTACTCATGTTAGTCATTAGATATCCCCCAAAATGTCCTTAACTTTGAAATAATTTATAAATTCTACCTTTTATAATCGTGTTAAAAATAGTTATTTATTTAGTTAAAGTCACAAAGTTCTTTTTTTTCATACTGGTTTTAACCATTTTCAAATAATTGTGAGCGAGTGCATGATTCATGGTTTGTGTAAACACTTCTGTAGCAGGATAGCAGTACCAGCCTCGGATGCCTCTTCTAGTAAGTAATCATCACAGCTGCTGCTCTCCTGGCATAAAGCTTGCACACATTCCAGAAAGAACGTTCGGATTGTTAGTTACTTTTGAACAGGAGGAACAGGCAGTGAAGAATACACAGCTGCTAAGGGCCAACAACCTGAATTTCTATTTTGCTTTAGAAAATTTTGAAAAAAAATATCTGGACAAATTGGAAAACCTAAAAAAAATAATGATATATGCCCAAAGCTTAAAATACTGATATGAACTCTTTACCAACCTTTACTGTGAGCTGTACACCAAAGATAATTACAATCACAATAACCTGAGCAATCTATATAAAATAAAGGCAGATGCATCAATTTATTTTTACAGACTTTTGAGAAATGTAAGAAAAGTTGTAAAATTTGGATATTTACCTAGAAAAATGCACTAACTCATGACGTAATGAGCAATGTTTTTATGGGGAATTTTATATGTCAGTCTTGATTAAATTTCTGCTATAATTTACTTTTAATTTACGTTATAGTTAATCTGACAGGCCATGGTTTGCTTAGCCCCATCCTCAAAAACACAGCCACTTATTAAAAATGACCCGAGGCTGAAAAAGTCACATTTTTGCCACTTTTTATACTGTAGTTTTCTGAAGTCAAGACTTTGATGCATTTGCCCCTAAAGACAGTAAAAACAGTTTAGTAAATGTTCCATAGTTTCAAAGTTGATACAGTTGAAAGACAGGTCCATCAAGGACCTCTATTTAACCTATAGTGCTACAACATGGATTCAGAAAAAGGTATAAACCTCTGTAATGCCCCATTTTAGAAATTAAGATTAACCTAGTATTTAATATAACATTTTTCCAAAAAATATACAGGCCCTTTTTGAATCTGTTCATTGAGAGGTCCATCACAACACTAAGTGTCAGAGAGATATCCATAGTCTCACTGCTCCTCCAGTAAAGATAGCCCTTACATGTGTATGGGACAAGAGTACTTGTAAAATCTGCCAAATTGAGGTGAACCATTTCACTGTGCCAAAACTTCTCTGCACCAAAAAGTCTAGTTTAAAAGTGAATTGTTTCAAATAAATCATTTTGATACACTTTGTGCAATTTGACCAATTTATTACAACCAGTAAATTCATACATTTTGCACGATTGATAAATTCCATACAATATGTGAATGTAAATTGTAAAAAAAAAAAAAACAAACATCTAACTGCTTGGATAAATTGACATGTTGACGAAAATGTACATATGAAATTAGCCTCTTTCAACCCAGTTGGATTGGCTATATTGTAAGGGGTATACTGTATGTAGCAATAAGAATGTTTTACATACAGTGGGAATGGAAAGTATTCATACCCCTTTAAATTTTTCACTCTGTTTCATTGCAGCCAGGGCCGTATTTGCCACTAGACACTTGAGGGCACGTGCCTAGGGCAAGGACGATGCGGGGGGGAAGGGCACCTGAGCAAGGTTTTTTTTTGTTTTTTTAAAGTCCTGGGTCACCTCCCGACCGACCGCCCCCCTCCCCCCGCCCACCTGCCTGCCTTCCACCCACCTCCTTGAAGAAGATACTCACCCTGCTCCAGCGATGCCTGGTCTCAGCGTCTGTAGCGCATCCTGAGTGAGTGGTCACGTGGTACCGCTCATTAAGGTCATGAATATGCGCATATTCATGACCTTAATGAGCGGTACCATGTGACCGCTCACTCAGGAAGAAGGTGCTGCGCCGAGAGTCGGGACAGAGCCAGAGGGATGTCGGTGCGGCCGCGCAGTGTGGGACAGGTGAGTATGAGGTACGGGGGGAAGAAAGAGGACAGGGAGCAGAGCCATGGGAGGAGCGGGGGGGGGTGGAGAGATGAGCCATGCATACGGGGGGATTATGAGCCATGCATACAATAGGTGGGGGGAATTATGAGCCATGCATACAGGAGGGGGGGAATATGGGCCATGCATACAGGGGGGGAATTATGAGCCATGCATACAGGAGGGGGGGGAAATGAGCCATGCATACAGGGGGGGAATTATGAGCCATGCATACAGGAGGGGGTGGTGGTGGAATATGAGCCATGCATACAGGAGGTGGGGGGGATTATGAGCCATGCATACAGGAGGGTGGATTATGAGCCATGCATACAGGGGGGGGTGGAATATGAGCCATACATACAGGTGGGGGGAAATTATGAGCCATGCATACAGGGGGGGATTATAAGCCATGCATACAGGAGGGGGGATATGAGCCATCAAACAAGAGGGGGAATATGAGCCATGCATACAGGAGGGGGGAATATGAGCCATGCATACAGGAGGAGGGGGAGGAATATGAGCCATGCATATGGGATGGGAGGGAGATGAGCCACGCATACAAGATGGGAGGGAGCATTATACAGTATTGAACATCATGTGGGGTCATTATACAGTATGGAGCATCATGTGTTGCCATTATACAGTATGGAGCATCATGTGTGGCCAATGGCCATTATACAGTATGGAGCATCATGTGTGGCCATTATACAGTATGGAGCATTATGTGTGGCCATCATACAGTATAGAACATCATGTGTGGCCATTATACAGTATGGAGCATCATGTGTGGCCATTATACAGTATGGAGCATCATGTGTGGCCATTATACAGTATGGAGCACTGTGTGGCCATATTTATTTTTGTTTATAATTATTGTATATGAAAGTGTGATCAGCAGTGCTAAATGGGTGTATTTGGGATGTGGATATGGGTGTGACTAGTTGTGAAATGGGTGTGGTCAGAGGTGTGGCCTAAAATTTGCAAACTTTATACCTCTTTCCCTTCTTCAAAAGTTGGGAGGTATGGTACCACATTTGCCAGATCATGGTAAGTGCCACAAATCCCATGGGGAATGAATGAGGCCAAACGCAGTGTTGCCGTAAGTGATCCATTACACGGCAGATGCAGAAAAACTGCCCGATCTGCTGCAACAGGCTACTTTCACATCAGCGATTCTTGCCAAAGTCTATGCCGATAGTGTCATACTCTTCAATGGGGAAGGCAGCACTAAAAGTGCCTAGGCAACAGAAACTCTAAATACGGCCCTGATTGCAGCCATTTGGTAAATTCAAAAAAGTTCATTGTTTTTCTCATTAATGTACAATCTGCACCCCATCTTGACTGAAAAAAACAGAACTGTAGAAATTTTTGAAAATTTATAAAAAAAAACCCCTGAAATATCACATGGTCATAAATATTCGGATGCTTTGCTCAGTATTGAGTAGAAGCACCCATTTGAGCTAGTACAGCCATGAGTTTTCTTGGGAATGATGCAACAAGTTTTTCACACCTGGATTTGGGGAGCCTCTTCAGTTCCATCAGGTTGGATGGTGATCGTTGGTAGACAGGTATTTTCAGGTCTCTCCAGATGCTCAAATGGGTTTATGTCACAGCTCTGGCTGGGCCAGTCAAGAATGGTCACAGAGTTGTTCTGAAGCCACTCCTTTGTTATTTTGGCTGTGTGATTAGAGTCATTGTCTTATTGGAAGGTGAACCTTCAGCCAAGTCTGAGGTCCAGAGCACTCTGGAAGAGGATTTCATCCAGGATATCTCTGTACTTAGCCGCATTCATGTTTCCTTCAATGACAACCAGTTGCCCTGTCCCTGCAGCTGAAAAACACCCCCATAGCATGATGCTGCCACGTTTCACTGTTGGGATTGTATGGGGCAGGTGATGAGCAGTGCCTGTTTTTTTCCACACATACCACTTTGAATTATAACCAAAAAGGTCTATCTTCGTCTCATCAGACCAGAGAATCTTATTTCTCATAGTCTGAGAGTTCTTTGTGATTTTTAGCAAACTCTATGTGGGCTTTCATATGTCTTGCACTGAGGAGAGGCTTCTGTTGGGCCACTCTGCCATAAAGGCCCAACTGGTGGAGGGATGCAGTGATAGTTGACTTTGTGGAACTTTCTCTCATCTCCCTACTGCATCTCTGGAGCTCAGCTATAGTGATATTGGGGTTCTTCTTTACCTGTCTCACCAAGGCTCTTCTCCCATGATTGCTCAGTTTGGCTGGACGGCCAGGTCTAGGAAGACTTCTGGTGGACAACTCCTATAAGGACACACCCTCTTTGGGTTTTAATGACCATTCTAAATCTGGTGTATGTGAATATTACAGTGAATAACATTGTAGATCTTTTATATTAAAGCAATTTTGTTACTGTTTCTCACATCATATATTTTCTTTTCAATAAAGTTGACCCCTTTACATCATTTAAAGCACTTATACGTCATGGTCGGATAGGGGTTCCCGACCAATGACATATATGTATGTCATAGCGATCGTGAGCGGCAAAGGAGCAGTGCCAAAAAACTTGATACCAAAGGCAAAGCACCTTTTAAGTGGAAGAAAAATGGTAATTTTCCATTGAGTTAGGTCAAGGCGGGTCACTGCTGGGGGCTTCTGCTTTTTTGGCATATCAGGGGCTCTTCAAATGCAACATAGTGTCTGCTATCTATTCTAGTCAATTGTGCACTTCAAAAGTCATTTGGCGCGCCTTCCCTTCAGAGCCCTGCCATGCATGCAAAGGAAAAGTAAATATACCTCTGGCCAGGATGGAGGCCAAATGGATTTGGACCCTTAAAACGGTTTCACCTTTAGGTCTGAATGAGAACCTGAGCTTCGCCTCCTTTTTGTGAACCAAGTGCATGTGCATGTATATGTATGTACATTAGTATACGTACATATATGTATATGTGTTCGTTCAGAACCATTTTATTTCATGTTTTTATATTTTTTTAATTATATTAAGTATGGAAACATGTGTACACTTATATGTATAATTCTTTTATGTACGTGTTGGCATCATTTTTCTTATTGTGTGCTTTATTTCTTATGGATTTATTTATTATTTTTTATAATATTTAATAATTTTTATTATTTGTATTATTTGCACGCACGTATTACTTTTTCATGTGTGTATGATATGAACAAGTGAGTCTATTATTATTATTATAATAATAATTTTCTTTTTTCATATGTGTATACACGTTTTACTTTTTTATGGGTGTGCTTATATGATATGCACGTGAGTATTCGCGTTTTTCTATGATACACATGTGTATTTTTATATTTTATTTTTATTATTTACTTTTCATTTTTTGTTTTTTATTATTTTATTATTATTATTGTTATTATTTTATTATATGTATTTTTTGTCCAATGCGCGTGTGCATGTGTATATATGCATAGTTTGCAAGTATAGGGACATATATATTCATACTAACTGTGAAGCATGCAGTTTTTGAACGTGTGTACCCTTTTGTGGGGCATATTTATGTATGCCCTTCTATCATTATACAAACCAGGGATTCAAGCTTGAGGAGGCTAATTTGCATGTTCCAGGTGCCTTCTGGGAAAAGCGAAGTCTCCCTAAGCTAGAAGATCGTTGGGTACAGCCGGGACCAGCTGCTTGGAAAGCATCGCCAAACCAGGGATTCAAGCTTGAGGAGGCTAATTTGCATATTCCAGGTGCCTTCTGGGAAAAGCGAAGTCTCCCTAAGCTAGAAGATCGTTGGGTACAGCCGGGACCAGCTGCTTGGAAAGCATTGCCAAACCAGGGATTCAAGCTTGAGGAGGCTAATTTGCATATTCCAGGTGCCGTCTGGGAAAAGCGAAGTCTCCCTAAGCTAGAAGATCGTTGGGTACAGCCGGGACCAGCTGCTTGGAAAGCATCGCCAAACCTTACGGCGCGCAAATTTTTGCCTGTAGGATATTATTGCAAGAGAGCTTGGCTGAGTAGATTACACAAGAAGGAAAACACACAGCAAGTCAGCAGGATCTAGGAGCAACATGGCAGATGTGACAACCTACATGGTGAGCTGCAGCATGTGCTACATGTTCACAGACCGACCAGAAGAAGAATCAAATTTCACCTGTCAGAAGTGTAGACTAGTGGCCCTTTTAGAAGAAAAGGTGCGGGGTCTGGAAGAAAGAATAGCAACTTTGAAACTCATCAAAGAGAATGAAGACTTTCTAGACAGAACAGAAGCATCTCTACTGGTCACAGAAGGTGAAAAAAGTGTCAGAGAACCTCCAAAAGCAGATGAGTGGAAGCATGTGACCAAAAGAAGCAAGAAGACCATGGAGAAATCACCAACCACACAACTGAAGAACCGATATCAAATCTTTGTAGAGGATGAAGATGGCACACCTAAGGATGAAGCAATACCAGCAAGCAAAAAAGAAAAGGGCACACAGCAACAAGTGACAGCAAAAAGTACAGCCAAGAAGCAACGAAGAGTGGTGGTGGTGGGAGACTCACTACTGAGAGGCACAGAAGCAGCCATCTGCAGACCGGACATAACTGCAAGAGAAGTATGCTGCCTTCCAGGTGCGATGATCAAGGATGTGACCGATAGGATACCAAAGCTCTTCAGCTCCAAGGACGTCCACCCATTTCTTCTGATACATGTTGGCACCAATGACACGGCAAGGAAGGACCTACCGACAATCTGCAAAGACTTTGAAGAGTTGAGGAAGAAAGTAAAGGAACTGGATGCACAGGTAGTTTTTTCTTCTATCCTTCCAGTAGACGGGCATGGCACCAGGAGATGGAACAGGATCCTTGATGCAAACAACTGGCTAAGACGATGGTGCAGACAACAAGGATTCGGATTCCTGGACCACGGTGTGAATTACTGGTACGATGGACTCCTCGCCAGAGATGGACTACACCTCAACAAACCTGGGAAACACACATTTGCCAGAAGACTCGCTACACTCATCAGGAGGGCGTTAAACTAGAAGAAGAGGGGACGGGAAGAAAAACATTAGACTTGAACAAAGAAGACCCAGGAAAACATACTCAGATGGGAGGTAAGAACATTTCTAAAGCAATCCACAGCGAGGAGATTGGAACAAAACAAAATCCTCTAAACTGCATGCTCGCAAACGCCAGAAGCCTGACAAACAAGATGGAAGAACTAGAAGCAGAAATATCTACAGGTAACTTTGACATAGTGGGAATAACCGAGACATGGTTAGATGAAAGCTATGACTGGGCAGTTAACTTACAGGGTTACAGTCTGTTTAGAAAGGATCGTAAAAATCGGAGAGGAGGAGGGGTTTGTCTCTATGTAAAGTCTTGTCTAAAGTCCACTTTAAGGGAGGATATTAGCGAAGGAAATGAGGATGTCGAGTCCATATGGGTCGAAATTCATGGAGGGAAAAATGGTAACAAAATTCTCATTGGGGTCTGTTACAAACCCCCAAATATAACAGAAACCATGGAAAGTCTACTTCTAAAGCAGATAGATGAAGCTGCAACCCATAATGAGGCCCTGGTTATGGGGGACTTTAACTACCCGGATATTAACTGGGAAAGTGAAACCTGTGAAACCCATAAAGGCAACAGGTTTCTGCTAATAACCAAGAAAAATTATCTTTCACAATTGGTGCAGAATCCAACCAGAGGAGCAGCACTTTTAGACCTAATACTATCTAATAGACCTGACAGAATAACAAATCTGCAGGTGGTCGGGCATCTAGGGATTAGCGACCACAATATTGTACAGTTTCACCTGTCTTTCACTAGGGGGACTTGTCAGGGAGTCACAAAAACACTGAACTTTAGGAAGGCAAAGTTTGACCAGCTTAGAGATGCCCTTAATCTGGTAGACTGGGACAATATCCTCAGAAATAAGAATACAGATAATAAATGGGAAATGTTTAAGAACATCCTAAATAGGCAGTGTAAGCGGTTTATACCTTGTGGGAATAAAAGGACTAGAAATAGGAAAAACCCAATGTGGCTAAACAAAGAAGTAAGACAGGCAATTAACAGTAAAAAGAAAGCATTTGCACTACTAAAGCAGGATGGCACCATTGAAGCTCTAAAAAACTATAGGGAGAAAAATACTTTATCTAAAAAACTAATTAAAGCTGCCAAAAAGGAAACAGAGAAGCACATTGCTAAGGAGAGTAAAACTAATCCCAAACTGTTCTTCAACTATATCAATAGTAAAAGAATAAAAACTGAAAATGTAGGCCCCTTAAAAAATAGTGAGGAAAGAATGGTTGTAGATGACGAGGAAAAAGCTAACATATTAAACACCTTCTTCTCCACGGTATTCACGGTGGAAAATGAAATGCTAGGTGAAATCCCAAGAAACAATGAAAACCCTATATTAAGAGTCACCAATCTAACCCAAGAAGAGGTGCGAAATCGGCTAAATAAGATTAAAATAGATAAATCTCCGGGTCCGGATGGCATACACCCACGAGTACTAAGGGAACTAAGTAATGTAATAGATAAACCATTATTTCTTATTTTTAGGGACTCTATAGCGACAGGATCTGTTCCGCAGGACTGGCGCATAGCAAATGTGGTGCCAATATTCAAAAAGGGCTCTAAAAGTGAACCTGGAAATTATAGGCCAGTAAGTCTAACCTCTATTGTTGGTAAAATATTTGAAGGGTTTCTGAGGGATGTTATTCTGGATTATCTCAATGAGAATAACTGTTTAACTCCATATCAGCATGGGTTTATGAGAAATCGCTCCTGTCAAACCAATCTAATCAGTTTTTATGAAGAGGTAAGCTATAGGCTGGACCACGGTGAGTCATTGGACGTGGTATATCTCGATATTTCCAAAGCGTTTGATACCGTGCCGCACAAGAGGTTGGTACACAAAATGAGAATGCTTGGTCTGGGGGAAAATGTGTGTAAATGGGTTAGTAACTGGCTTAGTGATAGAAAGCAGAGGGTGGTTATAAATGGTATAGTCTCTAACTGGGTCGCTGTGACCAGTGGGGTACCGCAGGGGTCAGTATTGGGACCTGTTCTCTTCAACATATTCATTAATGATCTGGTAGAAGGTTTACACAGTAAAATATCGATATTTGCAGATGATACAAAACTATGTAAAGCAGTTAATACAAGAGAAGATAGTATTCTGCTACAGATGGATCTGGATAAGTTGGAAACTTGGGCTGAAAGGTGGCAGATGAGGTTTAACAATGATAAATGTAAGGTTATACACATGGGAAGAAGGAATCAATATCACCATTACACACTGAACGGGAAACCACTGGGTAAATCTGACAGGGAGAAGGACTTGGGGATCCTAGTTAATGATAAACTTACCTGGAGCAGCCAGTGCCAGGCAGCAGCTGCCAAGGCAAACAGGATCATGGGGTGCATTAAAAGAGGTCTGGATACACATGATGAGAGCATTATACTGCCTCTGTACAAATCCCTAGTTAGACCGCACATGGAGTACTGTGTCCAGTTTTGGGCACCGGTGCTCATGAAGGATATAATGGAACTAGAGAGAGTACAAAGGAGGGCAACAAAATTAATAAAGGAGATGGGAGAACTACAATACCCAGATAGATTAGCGAAATTAGGATTATTTAGTCTAGAAAAAAGACGACTGAGGGGTGATCTAATAACCATGTATAAGTATATAAGGGGACAATACAAATATCTCGCTGAGGATCTGTTTATACCAAGGAAGGTGAGGGGCACAAGGGGGCATTCTTTGCGTCTGGAGGAGAGAAGGTTTTTCCACCAACATAGAAGAGGATTCTTTACTGTTAGGGCAGTGAGAATCTGGAATTGCTTGCCTGAGGAGGTGGTGATGGCGAACTCAGTCGAGGGGTTCGAGAGAGGCCTGGATGTCTTCCTGGAGCAGAACAATATTGTATCATACAATTATTAGGTTCTGTAGAAGGACGTATATCTGGGGATTTATTATGATGGAATATAGGCTGAACTGGATGGACAAATGTCTTTTTTCGGCCTTACTAACTATGTTACTATGTTACTATGTTACTATTATACACATATATTATTATTTTACTTATAGTGTACATTTGTGTAGTTCTATTTCATTTTAATCTTTGTATTTTTTATGCAGGATATTAATTATATTTTTTTATGTTTAGTATATTATTTACCTGGATGGCTGCTCTGAGATGTTGTGCCCAATCTGAATCCTCTCTGATCTGTAGGATTAAGGTGAAGAGGACTGTGATTGGAATCCATGGACTAATGGACTATTTACTCTGAAATAAAATATGCCATGTTATGCCACATTTATTAGGCCGGCGTCACACTAGCGTATTGCATCCGATGCGAGAGCATCGGATGCGATATGCTAATGACACTCGGCTCCTGCTCGCAGCAGAGCAGGAGTCGAGTGTCATACGTCTGTGCTCCGATTCTCTCGCACAGGGAGGATCGGAGCACAGCTGCGGAGGAGGCAGAGAAATGAATTTCTCCATCTCCTCCATTGCTGCGTTCGCTTATAGCACACATCACTCGGATGATATCCGAGTGGTGTGCGCTGTCTCACTCGCACCCATAGGCTTATATGGGTGCGAGTGAGCCGAGAGTTTTCCTCGGTCCGAGACAATCGCAGCATGCTGCGATTGTCTCGGACCGAGGAAAACGGCCGACAAAAAGTCGGCTGCTGGGAGCGGCCCCATATGTTAACATTGGTCCGAGTGCAATGCGATTTTAAACGCCAGTGTGACGCCGGCCTTACTCATTTATTTTATTATTGTTGGCATGTGAGCGCCTCTGTTTGTATGTATACTTCGTGTGCTTGCGGTCTGAATTTTGCGTGCACCTTATAGATATATATATACTAGCTATTGAACCCGTTCTATGCCCGGGTGGCGAGCATTTATATTGGTACATGGTCTCCATCCTGGTATGTGTTGCTTCCATCCTGCGCCCTAATCTTGTCATGTGCTGCTACCATCTTGCGTCCCCATCCTGTCATGTGCAGCTCCATCCTGTGCCCCCATGCTGTCATGTACTGCTCCCATCCTAAGCCCCAGTTCTGTCATGTGCTGCTCCTATCCTGCTCCCCCATCCTGTCATGCGCTGCTCCCATCCTGCGCCTCCATTCTGTCATTTGCTTCTCCCATCCTGCTCCCCCATCCTGTCATGCGCTGCTCCCATCCTGCGCCCCCATTCTGACATGTGCTGCACCTATCCTGCGCCTCCATTCTGTCATTTGCTGCTCCCATCCTGCGCCCCATCCTGCGCCCCCATCCTGTCATGTGCTGCTCCCATCCTGCGCCCCCGTTCTGTCATGTGCTGCTTCCATCCTGCACCCCCGTTCTGTCATGTGCTGCTGCCATCCTGCGCCCCAGTTCTGTCATGTGCTGCCCTATTCTGTCATATGCTGCTCCCATCCTGCGCCACAGTTCTGTAATTTGCTGCTCCCATCCATATGCCCCATATGCTGCTCCATAAAGGTTGATGGCCCCCGTAAGATGCTCCATAGTATATGCCCCGTATGCTGCTCCATAAATGTTGATGGCCCCCATAAGATGCTCCATAGTATATGCCCCGTATACTGCTCCATAAATGTTGATGGCCCCCATAAGATGCTCCATAGTATATGCCCCGTATGCTGCTCCATAAATGTTGATGGTCCCCATAAGATGCTCTATAGTATATGCCCCGTATGCTGCTCCATAAATGTTGATTTCAAAAGACTGACCGTCACATCCAAACATAGACTAAGTGTGAACAGGTGCTGAACCTAGAGTCGCCAACTCATATATAGTCAAATAAATAAGGCAGCACACTGCAGCGCTAAAACATGCAAACATGAAACACGAAAATTGAACTGCATTACTGCACTAGAAATATGAAAAATGAGAGCGTTTAGCACATAAAAATGGCCAATTTTATGTGTACCTGATAGCCACTTTACGGCTTCTCTCTTATACCAGGTCCTAAACTTGCCTTTCCTTGCTGAGAATAAATGTCTTCATCTGAATGGGTACCTGTGAAACCTCTTCTTAGACTAAAATTCTCTCTCTCTATGGAGGGGTAATGGACCTGCTGTAATTAAAACACCTGTGACTAGGAGGAGGAGTGCTCAGTCAAAAGGCTAAAGAATACATTTCAAAAGATTGACCGTCACATCCAAACATAGACTAAGTGTGAACAGGTGCTGAACCTTAGTCTATGTTTGGATGTGACGGTCAGTCTTATGAAATGTATTCTTTAGCCTTTTGACTGAGCACTCCTCCTCCTAGTCACAGGTGTTTTAATTACAGCAGGTCCATTACCCCTCCATAGAGAGAGAGAATTTTAGTCTAAGAAAAAGTTTCACAGGTACCCATTCAGATGAAGACGTTTATTCTCAGCAAGGAAAGGCAAGTTTAGGACCTGGTATAAGAGAGATGCCGTAAAGTGGCTACCAGGTACACATAAAATTGGCCATTTTTATGCGCTAAATGCTCTCATTTTTCATATTTCTAGTGCAGTAATGCAGTTCAATTTTCGTGTTTCATGTTTGCATGATTTAGCGCTGCAGTGTGCTGCCTTATTTATTTGACCATAAATGTTGATGGCCCGGATAAGATGCTCCATAGTATATGCCCCGTATGCTGCTCCATAAAGGTTTATGGCCTCCATAAGATGCTACATAGTATATGCCCCGTATGCTGCTCCATTATGGTTTATGGCCCCCATAAGATGCTCTATAGTATATGCCGCGTAAGCTGCTCCATAAAGGTTTATGGCCCCCATAAGATGCTCCATAGTTTATGTCCCATATGCTGCTCCATAAATGTTGATGGCCCCCATAAGATGCTCCATAGTATATGCCCCGTATGCTGCTCTATAAATGTTGATGGCCCCCATAAGATGCTCCATAGTATATGCCCCGTATGCTGCTCCATAAAGGTTTATGGCCCCCATAAGATGCTCCATAGTATATGCCCCATATGCTGCTCCATAAAGGTTTATGGCCCCCATAAGATGCTCCATAGTATATGACCCATATGCTGCTGCGATATATAAAAAAAATAACATACTCACCTATCGTCGCTGGGCGCCGAGTGCTGGCGGGCCTGAGCAGGCGGGGACACCGGCGCGCTGTGGGGGTCAGGTGCCGGAGTCGCCGCTAGCTCAGGCCCCCGACACTTGCCATATTCACCTGTCCCGTTCCAGGGCTGCGTGCCACTCCATCTTCTGGGTCCTCTGGCTGTGACTGTTCAGTCAGAGGGCGGCTCGCATTAAGTGCGTCATCGTGCCCTCTGAACTGAACGTTACAGGCAGAGGACCCGGAAGATGGAGCGGCACGCAGCGGTGGAATGGGGACAGGTGACTATAGCATACTCACCCTCCTGGCGGTCCCTGCTTCTCCGTTGGAGATCGCGGTGTGCGTTCAGGGCTTACGCATACCGCGATCTCCTGGGCTGTGTCACTCTGTGGGGTCCAGGCTGCGCCGGCACTTGCGCAGTCTATAAAGGCTTCGGACAGAGTGACGCTCCCAGCGTTATATTATAGATATATATTTGCATTATTTTTCTTCATTGTTACCATTCTTTATTTTCCTTGTCCCCTTATTATATATATATTTTTGTTCCCCTTATCTTTTTTTTACTCTCTCTTTGTCACTACTTTATAATTATTATTATTAGTATTATTGTTTCCCTTGTTATTATTCATCACAGGTTGTGCGTGTGCGCGGCCTGTGTCCCGATTTGTGCGCATCCAAAGTCTTTGCTACCTTGGCAGCGGCCCACCACCACTGCCCTGTCACGTGACGCTGGCTCTGTGTACTTCCGGGTCCTACTGGCGGCGCACGTGCCGCGATGGCCACTGCTCACTTCTATTGGTGCCTTTTTTGGTATATACAGGTCCTTCTCAAAAAATTAGCATATAGTGTTAAATTTCATTATTTACCATAATGTAATGATTACAATTAAACTTTCATATATTATAGATTCATTATCCACCAACTGAAATTTGTCAGGTCTTTTATTGTTTTAATACTGATGATTTTGGCATACAACTCCTGATAACCCAAAAAACCTGTCTCAATAAATTAGCATATTTCACCCATCCAATCAAATAAAAGTGTTTTTTAATAACAAACAAAAAAACCAACAAATAATAATGTTCAGTTATGCACTCAATACTTGGTCGGGAATCCTTTGGCAGAAATGACTGCTTCAATGCGGCGTGGCATGGAGGCAATCAGCCTGTGACACTGCTGAGATGTTATGGAGGCCCAGGATGCTTCAATAGCGGCCTTAAGCTCATCCAGAGTGTTGGGTCTTGCGTCTCTCAACTTTCTCTTCACAATATCCCACAGATTCTCTATGGGGTTCAGGTCAGGAGAGTTGGCAGGCCAATTGAGCACAGTAATACCATGGTCAGTAAACCATTTACCAGTGGTTTTGGCACTGTGAGCAGGTGCCAGGTCGTGCTGAAAAATGAAATCTTCATCTCCATAAAGCATTTCAGCCGATGGAAGCATGAAGTGCTCCAAAATCTCCTGATAGCTAGCTGCATTGACCCTGCCCTTGATGAAACACAGTGGACCAACACCAGCAGCTGACATGGCACCCCACACCATCACTGACTGTGGGTACTTGACACTGGACTTCAGGCATTTTGGCATTTCCTTCTCCCCAGTCTTCCTCCAGACTCTGGCACCTTGATTTCCGAATGACATGCAAAATTTGCTTTCATCAGAAAAAAGTACTTGGGACCACTTAGCAACAGTCCAGTGCTGCTTCTCTGTAGCCCAGGTCAGGCGCCTCTGCCGCTGTTTATGGTTCAAAAGTGGCTTTACCTGGGGAATGCGGCACCTGTAGCCCATTTCCTGCACACGCCTGTGCACGGTGGCTCTGGCTGTTTCCACACCAGACTCAGTCCACTGCTTCCTCAGGTTCCCCAAGGTCTGGAATCGGTCCTTCTCCACAATCTTCCTCAGGGTCCGGTCTCCTCTTCTCGTTGTACAGCGTTTTCTGCCACATTGTTTCCTTCCAACAGACTTACCATTGAGGTGCCTTGATACAGCACTCTGGGAACAGCCTATTTGTTGAGAAATTTCTTTCTGGGTCTTACCCTCTTGCTTGAGGGTGTCAATGATGGCCTTCTTGACATCTGTCAGGTCGCTAGTCTTACCCATGATGGGGGTTTTGAGTAATGAACCAGGCAGGGAGTTTATAAAAGCCTCAGGTATCTTTTGCATGTGTTTAGAGTTAATTAGTTGATTCAGAAGATTAGGGTAATAGGTCGTTTAGAGAACCTTTTCTTGATATGCTAATTTATTGAGACAGGTTTTTTGGGTTATCAGGAGTTGTATGCCAAAATCATCAGTATTAAAACAATAAAAGACCTGACAAATTTCAGTTGGTGGATAATGAATCTATAATATATGAAAGTTTAATTGTAATCATTACATTATGGTAAATAATGAAATTTAAAACTATATGCTAATTTTTTGAGAAGGACCTGTATACCCCCTGCTTCTGCTCGTACACCACCGCTTGATGAAGGAATATCCGAAACGCACGTCGGGGTGCGTTGTATTTGGGCCATCAGGCATAAAAGGTATATACTATATCCATTCCTTGTATGCATTTGGTGCGTTTACGAGCACTGAGATGTGATGCATATGTATGTATGCGTATGTATGTATGTATATACACACACACACATTTCTTAGACACCTTTTATTTTTCCTTTTTGCATACACATTTTATAAATTCACATTATATATGAATTGGTTATTTATGCACACCATTGTTATCCTCTTGTGATTGGTTTGTCTCACATTATTAGCATTATTTTTTATTTTTATGTTGTATATACATAATATATATGCGCACCATTGCATGATTGTATAATACTCTATATTTATTATTCCTTGACTTTTTTTTACCTTTGTCCGTTTTATCATTTTTATATTTATTGGAAAATATATATATTTTTAACCCTTGTGGTAATACTCCCAAGTACATGCACAGCTGTACCATTATTTGCCATAGAATATAATAAAGGCCTTTTTATTATACCCATTATATTTTGTGTTATATTAATTTGCATATAATTGTGTTTGGATTCCCATATGACGGTTTTCTGTTTGTTGTACAAATTCCGAGTGGTTAGCCACTCTCTCTCTTTTTAGCAACTTCAATTTCCTATGTCTGCTTTTTGAGATACACACACATTATATATACAGTGGGGCAAAAAAGTATTTAGTCAGTCAGCAATAGTGCAAGTTCCACCACTTAAAAAGATGAGAGGCGCCTGTAATTTACATCATAGGTAGACCTCAACTATGGGAGACAAACTGAGAAAAAAAAATCCAGAAAATCACATTGTCTGTTTCTTTTATCATTTTTTTTGCATATTATGGTGGAAAATAAGTATTTGGTCAGAAACAAACAATAAAGATTTCTGGCTCTCACAGACCTGTAACTTCTTCTTTAAGAGTCTCCTCTTTCCTCCACTCATTACCTGTAGTAATGGCACCTGTTTAAACTTGTTATCAGTATAAAAAGACACCTGTGCACACCCTCAAACAGTCTGACTCCAAACTCCACTATGGTGAAGACCAAAGAGCTGTCAAAGGACACCAGAAACAAAATTGTAGCCCTGCACCAGGCTGGGAAGACTGAATCTGCAATAGCCAACCAGCTTGGAGTGAAGAAATCAACAGTGGGAGCAATAATTAGAAAATGGAAGACATACAAGACCACTGATAATCTCCCTCGATCTGGGGCTCCACGCAAAATCCCACCCCGTGGGGTCAGAATGATCACGAGAACGGTGAGCAAAAATCCCAGAAGCACGCGGGGGGACCTAGTGAATGAACTGCAGAGAGCTGGGACCAATGTAACAAGGCCTACCATAAGTAACACACTACGCCACCATGGACTCAGATCCTGCAGTGCCAGACGTGTCCCACTGCTTAAGCCAGTACATGTCCGGGCCCATCTGAAGTTTGCTAGAGAGCATTTGGATGATCCAGAGGAGTTTTGGGAGAATGTCCTATGGTCTGATGAAACCAAACTGGAACTGTTTGGTAGAAACACAACTTGTCGTGTTTGGAGGAAAAAGAATACTGAGTTGCATCCATCAAACACCATACCTACTGTAAAGCATGGTGGTGGAAACATCATGCTTTGGGGCTGTTTCTCTGCAAAGGGGCCAGGACGACTGATCCGGGTACATGAAAGAATGAATGGGGCCATGTATCGTGAGATTTTGAGTGCAAACCTCCTTCCATCAGCAAGGGCATTGAAGATGAAACGTGGCTGGGTCTTTCAACATGACAATGATCCAAAGCACACCGCCAGGGCAACGAAGGAGTGGCTTCGTAAGAAGCATTTCAAGGTCCTGGAGTGGCCTAGCCAGTCTACAGATCTCAACCCTATAGAAAACCTTTGGAGGGAGTTGAAAGTCCGTGTTGCCAAGCGAAAAGCCAAAAACATCACTGCTCTAGAGGAGATCTGCATGGAGAAATGGGCCAACATACCAACAACAGTGTGTGGCAACCTTGTGAAGACTTACAGAAAACGTTTGACTTCTGTCATTGCCAACAAAGGATATATTACAAAGTACTAAGATGAAATTTTGTTTCTGACCAAATACTTATTTTCCACCATAATATGCAAATAAATTGTTAAAAAAACAGACAATGTGATTTTCTGGATTTTTTTTTCTCAGTTTGTCTCCCATAGTTGAGGTCTACCTATGATGTAAATTACAGACGCCTCTCATCTTTTTAAGTGGTGGAACTTGCACTATTGCTGACTGACTAAATACTTTTTTTCCCCACTGTATATATATATATAAATATATATATATATACATTCTTCTTTTGGCTGGGAAATAGGGTGCTATTATAACTATTCATGCACGCAAATAGTAGTTTTCTACCACAAATCTGGTACTGGTTTACTCAGCAGAAATTGCGCAACAAACTGTATAGTCCATTTTCCTCTACCACCCTTGTGAAAAATGTGGGGCTGAAGCAACATTTTTGCGGGAAAATGTATTTCTTTATTTTCATGGATCATGGTTACAAAATTCTGTGAAGCTCCTGTGGGTTTAAGGTGCTGCTCACCACACCTCTAGATAAGTTCCTTAAGGAGTGTGGTTTCCAAAATGTGGTCACTTGTGGGAAGTTTCCACTTTTTAGGCACATCAGAGGCTCTAAAAATGCAACATGGCGTCCACTATCTATTTCAGTTAATCTTGTGCTCCAAAAGTCAACCTGTGCTCCTTCCTTTCCGAGCGATATTGTGCACTCAAACAGTAGTTTTCCACCACATTTGGGATAATTAGTGTACTTAGGAGAAACTGCACAACTAATTTTACAGTTCATTTTAGTCAAAAAACCTTTTTAGTGCACAGCTCAGGAAGGATATCGGAGTTCAGATTTTGCTGGAATGTCAAAATTAGACATTGCATGTAACATTTTCAAAGCCCCTGTGTGCCAGAACAGCAGAACCCTTCCATAAGTGACTTTTTTTTTTTTTACAAACTACACCACTCAATGCATTCATATAGGGGTGCGCCAATACCTACATGTAATAGGGAAATACTTTTCAGGCACAGTGGAAAGCTCCGAAGGGAAGAAGCGCCATAATATATTGCATATTTTGTTGTTATGGTTTGCAGGTGCCATGACTCACTGTGAGAGCCCCTGAGGTCCCAGAACAGCAGAATCCCCATAATTGACAACCCTTTACAAACTACAACTCTCAATAAATTCATTCATGTAGGGGTGCAGTGATCATTCTAACACCACAAATGTGTCACAGAATTTTATACTATTGGACAGTGAAGAAAAAAATAATTTAATTTTTACTACACTAGGATATTAGTAAAAATGGCACCAAAATGTGCTGCACAATTTCTGCTGAACGTGGCAATACCTCATATGTGCCGGTACTGTACTGCTTAGCCACATTGCGAGACTCGGGAGGGAAAGAGCGCTATTTGACTCTTGGAGAACAAATTATTGTAGAACAGGCTGCAGACTTCACATACAGAATCCTTAGGTGCCAGAAGAGCAAAATCTCCTCTGTAGTGACCTGATTTTGGAGATTACATCCCTCTAGGAATTTATCTATAGGTGTAGTGCAGATTTTGACTCCAAGTGTGTTTTGCAGAAACGGTTTACATCTAAATTTCTGAGCGACATTTCTCAGCTGAAATCCCCGAAGGATCCATTCCCTATAATGAATCAGCAGAGTTAGGCTGCCATCACACTAGCAGTATTTGGTCAGTTCTTTACATCAGTATTTTTATGCCAAAACCAGGAGTGGGTGTGTTAGGTGTTGAGTTCCCACTGCTGCACAGGGGGAATCTCGAACCATGTCTGCTGCAGTCTCCCATTCTACATCGGCTGCAGTGGAGCATGCTCAGCGGAGACGTCGGTCCCAGCGTCTGGCTCAGCCTGATACTGTGCAAAGGGTTACTGCTGCCTTTCCAGGCTCTCCCTTTGTAGCCAGCACTGATCAGCGGCGAGCAGGCTTTTATGGGACTAAGTCCTGCTTTGCACACACTGAGCATGCCCATGGGAGGACCTCTCATTGGAGGTCGGGGGTCACACGCTCACACCCTGAAGCAGCTCCTATTGGTCCTCCAGGAAGGTCCTGAAAGAGCTGCAACTATAAATGGTTTGCATGGCCGCACGGCCATGCGCTAGTATCAAATGTATTTGGCTTATGCCAGTGGATACTTTACCACTTTATATATATGTGGGGTGAGACTGTAGCGCTGGGACTGAACACTCAGGCAGGCAGTTAGTATCAGTGGGGGCAATTAGCCGTTGGCTTGCTTGCAAGCACAACCCTAGTTAGGGCAATAGTTTTTGTGTATAGCGCGACTCTGTGCGGCAAAAGAGATCACTTTTAGTTCACACGGGGTGAAGCTTAATCCTGTGTGAGCTCAGAGTTTATCCGCCATTACTTTGCAGCAGATATCTCTGCACGGTGGACCCCGGACTGCGAACGCACCTTGTTGCTTCCTACTTATACTCGGTGCGTTCCGCTAGCCCTAGCAGAGAGATAAATGCAGAAGTGGTACATATGTTTCTATTATACTTTTTCTCTATTTGTTCCACTCCTGGTTTTGGCTTACAAATACTGATGTAAAATACTGACCAAATACTGATAGTATGACGGCAGCCTTAGGGTATGTGCACACATATCTGTGAGGGCTGCGGATTTTTCCACAGCGGATTTGAAAAATCCGCAGTGCAAAACCACTGCGGTTTTTACTGCGGATTTATCGCGGTTTCTATTGCGATTTTACACCTGCAGTTTTCTATTGGAGCAGGTGTAATCCGCTCAAAGAATTGACATGCTGCGGATTGTAAACCGCTGCGTTTCCGCACGTTTTTTTCCGCAGCATGTGCTCTGCGGATTTCGCTTCCCATAGGTTTACATTGTACTGTAAACGCATGGGAAACCGCTGCGGACCCACAGCAAAATCTGCAGCGTGTGCACATACCCTTACTCTGGACCCTGTCTGGCCAAGTGTGATGGTGGGATATGTTATGTGGGTATCATTTTGTGTATATTTATATTATACTGATTATCATGGTGTTCTCTTGTAGGATGAGTTGTTATTTGCCATCTGATATTCCCCCCAAAGTACTGTAGTGTTATCTCTCCACAGAGTCAGTGAATAATGTTGTTTGCTAATGACATATTGAACTAGCTTGTTGAATGAGGAGAGGGACTTGTAAATATCAAGGAGGTGAGACACAGTCAGTCCTGTGTGGAATGATGATGTGTTCACAGCATCTCAGAGAGAAAGAAGAGTATATGGACTATGCTATCCTCTGTCTGCTGGATTGTTGGACTTTTATCCTGTTACTGAACTGCATTCGTGTTCTGGACTATTTTATCCTTTGTGTGGTGGATCGTATATGGACCTTTCATATTTTTGCCTACATAAAGGTCTTGGAGTTGTTCACTCTTCGCTGGCTCTGTTGATTGTGTGGTACCGGAGAAGGACCCGTGACAACTGGTGGCAAGCAGTGGGTTCAACAGAGCGTAACCTAATGGAGAACCACCCACAGATTGAGTACAGAAATTGGACTGTATTCAGTTTACAGGAGAGAGCTAGAGATCTGGGCCTGAACTACCAGGGACTGACTAAGGAGGCCTTAATTGACCTACTGGTGGGTGCCATCCCAGCCACCTTCTCCTATATGTCTGAAGGACGAGCACTGGAGACGAGGACCCTCACCCCAAAAAGCCAGTGGGTTGTGTGGTATGAAGAGATGGCGGTTCTGGGCCTAGGCGTCTCTACGGAGTACAAGGAGGAGACTGCCCGCCGGGCACAGTGGAGACAAGAAGCAATGGAGCTTGAAAGAGGGAGTAAACGCAATGTGGAATGTAAACCCAATGATCCGCGAGCCTGTACGGATCACCCGGACAGAGTTTAAGCCATTTGATGAGGCTTCCAGAGATGTGAACGGGTTCTTCAAGGACTTTGAACAGCAGTGTGCTGTGATAGATGTGCCCCAATCTGGCTGGATGCGTTTGTTAGTGGGACTCCTGAACGGTAGCCTGGCGAAGGCTTACTGAACCATTGACTCACAGCGGAATTGGGATTATAACATTATAAAGCAGACTATCCTGTATTACTATGCTATCACTCCAGCCTCATATAGGGCCAAGTTCCGAGACCTCCCATGCACTACGGGGGGATCGTTTAGGATGTATTCACATAAGATGTCCCAGGCATGTCGGAGATGGCTGGAAGCAGAAAACACCTTTACTGTGGAAGATGTTATACAGGCGTTCCTTATAGAACAATTTCTTGCCAAGTGCCCCGCAGAGGTACGGGAATGGTCCGGGAGCGCATGCTGTGCACCGTGGATAGAGGTGCAGCCCTGGTTGATGAAGCCCTTACTATCCGACCGTTCTGGACAATGAACCATGGCCTTCTCCCGCACCCCATCCCCCTCCGATTACATCTGCCCTTCCACCTAGTTGCAAGCCGATGACAATCACGCCTCACAATCCTGGGCCCCAACATCTCTGTGATACCACGACCTGGGGGTATCACAGAGAGGTTATGGGTGTGGGCAACCTGGACATTTGCAGTCTGGCTGTCCCTCAAGGATTCGGAGGAAGCCCCACCTCATCCAGTGCATCCTGTACACTCCATCCCGCCTGAGAAAGAGCTACCACCACCCCGACCAGAGTGGACCACCAACCATGGCACCATAGATACCCCTCCTGGAATGTCCTTTAGCTACCCAGAGCAACGGCAACGCCACCTGCAGGACGTCTTAATTGATGGATACAACGTGTCAGGATTTAGAGACATGGGGGCATTCCTGATTATCGCTGACCCCCGTGTGGTTCGACCCGAGGCAATTTACCAGGGTCTGGGAATTCCCATTGTCTTGGAGGGGGGTACAAGCAAATATATACAGCGAGCTTCTGTGCGATTTGATTATGGTTGTGGAGAAAAACTGTGTTGGATTGGAGTTATGGGAGGACTTCCTGCAGATATCCTCCTTGGGAATGACATTGGGGATTTACAGTGCCAATTTGTGGGAGCAATCACCCGAATACAGGCCCTTCAAGCACTACGTCATCCAGACCTCACTGGGGAGCAACTACCACGAACCGCATCAGAGATGGTAAGCAATACGTTCGCTGCTACTACATTGGGAGAGTCTTGGGATAGAGAGGAGTTTAGGAGAGAAACAGAGGGGGACACTACCTTAGCAGCCCTTAGGCTAAGGGCAGAAACTGGGCACATGGGAGATAATGGGGATGGCTTCACTCGAGAAAACGGACTGTATTAGTGTAATAGTATGCAGGTACTGAGTATGTCACCACGGAACAGACAGACCAACTGTTGAAGGGGATTTATTAACAGGGGTAGAATTCTCCTCGCAGGGAGTAAACAGGGGGTTAATAGAGTCAAGTAAAATAGTAAACAGTTAAGCGGAATCAAAAGGGTTAACGAGTGTTCTTGTAACTTATCAGCCCAGGGAGATCCTGACTTGAGAGTCCTTTTTCCAACGTGGATACAGTCACCAGCAGGGCTTGAGATCCTGGTCTCTTCTCTGTCTCCTGGAAAGTCCGGAGTTAAATCTCTGCAGCCTGTTCTTCTCAAAGTGAAACTGGAACCAGGAAATAGCACAGTCTCTCCATCACTGCTGCAGGAGTCTCCATAAGCCTGGCAGCTTCTCTGTAGTAACGATGTCACACACACTGGGCAGCTACTTATCACACTCAGGGATCTTTGCTTGTCACTGCGGTCACCAGGGCTGCACTGAGTCACTGTCTCTGCACTGTCAGGGGAAGAGTCTTCTCAGATTATGGAGGCTTCCAAGTCTCCACTCTCACTCCAGCCTTAGTGCCCTCACGGGGAGCACTCTGTCATGGCTAGCGCGGCGCTGCAGCCTGCTTTCTCTCTGTGCAGCTGTCCCCTCTTTGGTGCGCTCTCTCTCCCGCACTTTTCTGACCACTCCCCTCTCTCTTCCCAGCAGTCACCTGGTCCCCTCTGTCCAGGGCAGAAAGTCTTCCCCCCAACAACCCAGCTGTCTGACTAAGTGGTTCCAGGCAAGGAGCAGGGAAAGCAACCTCCTTACATTCCCCCTCTCTTAAAGCTCGCCATTCCACGGGCGAGGACTCTTCGTGCTTCTCTTTGTTCTTTGGAGGGGAGTCAGATACTTGCGATTCTCGCATCTCCTTCTGCCTTTCTTCTTGTACATTATCGCGCTACAAAGGTCAGTGACCGGGCAACCCTGATGCAACGACCAGGCAACTTATTGTCCCTCCGAAGTACAGGGCACAGCTGATGCAATGACCAGGCAACTCATTGTCCCTCAGAAGTACAGGGCACAGCTACTCTAACTGGCCCATGACATCCCCTTGGCTGGGCATCAAGGGAGGAAAAGTACTGAAAAGAGACTCACCCAAAGCTCTTACTGGCCTGGCATCTCGCAGTCGGTAGCCTATTGCCACAGCTGCGATGTGTGCCAGCGAATGCGGCATCCAGGAGCTCGACATAAGGTACCCCTGCAATCCTTGCCCATAACTGAAGAACCATTTCAACATGTAGCTGTCGACATCATAGGTCCTCTGGCCCAACTCAGCCGGTCGAGGAAAAAATATATCCTGACAGTAGTGGACTATGCCACTAGGTATCCTGAAGCTGTGTCCCTGTCCAGTATTACAGCAGTAAAGGCAGCCGAGGCCCTTGTTACCATCTTTACCCGGGTAGGGTTTCCTAGTGAAATACTATCGGATCAAGGCACTCAGTTCATGTCAGCTCTGGTCCAGTCCCTATGGCATACCTGTGTTCGAGCCATTCGCACTACTCCATACCACCCGCAGACCAATGGACTATGTGAACGCTTTAATGGAACCCTAAAAAGTATGCTGAGGGCTTTTGTTGAAGTTGAAAAAGACTGGGAAAAATACCTGCCACATCTTCTCTTCGCCTATCGGGAGGTTCCCCAAGAGTCCACAGGGTTCTCTCCCTTCGAACTACTGTTTAGCCGAGGGTCCGTGGACCTCTCACTCTTCTAAAAGAACATTTGGAGGGAGATATCTCAGACACCGGAATGCCCATCATTCCCTATGTTCTAGAGTTCAGAGACCGTCTCACCCAGCTAGCTACCTTGGCTAAAGAACATCAGCCAAGGACCCGGGAATTTATGGGCAGACAAGTGCTCATGATTACCGCTTCCCCTGCCAACAAGCTTCAAGCAGTGTGGGAAGGCCTTTATCAGGTTGTCAAGAAAATTAATGACACTAACTACGTTATTGCTCTGGAAACTAGTGGTCGACGACAGAAAACCGTCCACATTAACATGCAGAAAGACTACTATGACCGATCTCTGCCTGTTCTAGCTGTCTGCCACCCCCCTAATGATACCGCCGACGACGAGTATCTCCCCGATCTTCTCCAGGTTGCCAAAGGAGGAGGATCACTGGAACAAGTGCCCCTGGGCTCCCATTTATCGGATATATAAAAGGACGATATTTTTGCCGTACTAAGGCCGAGGGCTGCTGCTTTCTCCTCAAAGCATGGGAAGACTCTCACTAGCCACCATGTGGAAACCTGCAGACAACGCCCCATCCAGCAGGCTGCCTACCGGGTTCCAGAGGCTGTTCAAGGTATGATAAAGAATGAACTGGAGATGAAACGACTGGGAGTTGTTCAGCCATCTCACAGTTCTTGGGCCTCTCCTGTCGTCCTGGTCCCCAAGGATTGTACAACACGATTCTGCATTGATTACAGACGATTAAATGATGCCACCAAGAGTGATGCTTACCCCATGCCCAGGAATGATGATGTATTGGATGGTCTGGCCAGTGCCCAATTTGTGACCACGTTAGACTTGAGCAAGGGGTACTGGCAGATATCCCTAACGCAGGACGCTCGGGAGCGTTCGGCCTTCATTACTCCATTTGAGCTTTTTCAGTTCCTGGGAATGCCCTTTGGGATGAAAAATGCCCCCGCAACTTTCCAGAGACTGGTAGATCAACTGTTAGAAAAATGTCAGGACTTTGCCTGTGCTTACTTAGATGACATTGCCATTTTTAGCACCACCTGGGAGGAACATCTTAAACACTTTGGCATAGTCCTAGACTGTATTCTTGCTGCAGGACTGACCACCCGCCCTGATAAATGCCAAATAGGGATGGCTGAGGTGAGGTACCTCGGGCATAGAGTAGGGGGTGGGACCCTAAGGCCTGAGCCTGCCAAGGTGGAAGCCATTAGCAACTGGTGTAGACCCCAGACTAAAAAGCAGGTACTTGCATTTTTAGGAACAGCTGGTTACTATCGAAAATTTGTTTCTAACTTCAGTACCTTGGCCAAACCCCTAACCGACCTGCCCCGCAAGAACATGCCTAGGAATGTGACGTGGACGACTGCATGAGAGGATGCCTTTTCAGCGTTAAAGACCGCCCTCATCACTGCTCCTGTCTTGGCTGCCCCTGATTATAAGTGCAGGTTCCTCGTGCAGACAGATGCATCAACGTTTGGGGTTGGGGCAGTAGTTTTGCAAGTCGGAAACTACTGGATTGGGAAGTTGCCAATGCCACTATTGAAAAGGAGTACCTTGCCATCATATGGGCGCTGAAAAAATTGCAGCCATACTTGTATCGCAGAGACTTTACAATTGTTACAAACCACTACCCCCTCACATGGCTGAACCGCATATCAGGGGACAATGGAAGATTGCTACGGTGGAGATGGTCCTTAAAACCCTACAGCTTTGCCATCCAATACAAGCTGGGAAGCCATCACCAGAACGCCGATGGACTGTCACGACAAGAAGAACCATAGGCTCCCCAGGCCGACCTACCCCTGCCACTGTACTGGAACTATAAACAATTGAACAATGTGGACTAAAGTGAGCAGGCCAGAGGTCTGTGTAGACCACATAGCATGCTCACTTATTATGAGGGGGGAGAGGTTGTGACGGTGGGATATGTTATGTGGGTATCATTTTGTGTATATTTATATTTTAATGATTATCATGGTGTTCTCTTGTAGGATGAGTTGTTATTTGCCATCTGATATCCCCCCCCCACAGTATTGTACTGTTATCTCTCCACAGGGTCAGTGACTAATGTTGTTTGCTAATATGCTAATGACATATTGAACTAGCTTGTTGAAACAATGAGCCCCTGCGCCCACCCCCCCTAACCTGTGAATGAGAGGGACTTGTAAATATCAGGGAGGTGAGACACAGTAAGTCCTGTGTGGAATGATGATGTGTTCACAGCATCGCAGAGAGAAAGAAGAGTTGGATTGTTGGACTATTATCATGTTGCTGAACTGTATTCGTGTCCTGGACTATTTTATCCTTTGTGTGGTGGATCATATATGGACCTTTCGTATTTTTGCCTAAATAAAGGTCTTGAGATTGTTCACTCTTCGCTGGCTCTGTTGATTGTGTGGTACCGGAGAAGGACCCCATGACACCTCGGTTCAGCTGTGTTTTTTTCAGAGGTGAACAAAACTGTGGCCGAACGTGCCTTTATGCACGCTTAAAAAGACGGACATCGCTGGATCATAGGCCAGACAGCGTCCATAGTGCCTCCATCTGCCTCAGTATAGGGAATCTTCCACTGGGGGTTCCATCCGAAATCGCATTTAAAAAATTTAAAAGGAAACCCCGGTGTAAGCGCAGAGTGTAGGATGAGCCAAGCATAACTGCAATCTTTGGAAGACAATGAATAAATCAACAGCTGGTGAAGAATTGGTTTTATTTTTTACACTGTTTCTCATGCGGTATATGTAATTAGATGACTTTATTCTTAGAGTTGATGTGATACCAGATTTATATCATTTCTTATGTTTGTCTGCTATCACACACTAAGGCCGGCGTCACACTTGCGAGTTTTACGGATGTAAGAGCGCAGAAACTACGTCCGTAAAACTCGCAAAAAATATGGCACAATTATTCTCTATGCCCCTGCTCCTATCTGCCGTATTAAACTGATCAGTATTATACGGCTTTCTACGGCCGTAGAAAATCGCAGCATGCTGCGTTTGTCACCGTATTGCGCAAATAAAACGTCAATGAAAGTCTATGGAAGCCCCAAAAATACGGATTACACACGGACCAGCAGTGTGACTTGCGAGAAATACGCAGCGGTGTTAGCGAGAAAAGCCGGTAATTCAGTGCGGTGTACAGTAAAATCACACTGACAGCTTACAGTAGAATAGGTAGAATAAATGTGTACACATAGAATAGGTATATATACAGTGGGGCAAAAAAGTATTTAGTCAGTCAGCAATAGTGCAAGTTCCACCACTTAAAAAGATGAGAGGCGTCTGTAATTTACATGATAGGTAGACCTCAACTATGGGAGACAAACTGAGAAAAAAAAATCCAGAAAATCACATTGTCTGTTTTTTTATCATTTTATTTGCATATTATGGTGGAAAATAAGTATTTGGTCAGAAACAAACAATCAAGATTTCAGGCTCTCACAGACCTGTAACTTCTTCTTTAAGAGTCTCCTCTTTCCTCCACTCATTACCTGTAGTAATGGCACCTGTTTAAACTTGTTATCAGTATAAAAAGACACCTGTGCACACCCTCAAACAGTCTGACTCCAAACTCCACTATGGTGAAGACCAAAGAGCTGTCAAAGGACACCAGAAACAAAATTGTAGCCCTGCACCAGGCTGGGAAGACTGAATCTGCAATAGCCAACCAGCTTGGAGTGAAGAAATCAACAGTGGGAGCAATAATTAGAAAATGGAAGACATACAAGACCACTGATGATCTCCCTCGATCTGGGGCTCCACGCAAAATCCCACCCTGTGGGGTCAGAATGATCACAAGAACGGTGAGCAAAAATCCCAGAACCACGCGGGGGGACCTAGTGAATTAACTGCAGAGAGCTGGGACCAATGTAACAAGGCCTACCATAAGTAACACACTACGCCACCATGGACTCAGATCCTGCAGTGCCAGACGTGTCCCACTGCTTAAGCCAGTACATGACTGGGCCCGTCTGAAGTTTGCTAGAGAGCATTTGGATGATCCAGAGGAGTTTTGGGAGAATGTCCTATGGTCTGATGAAACCAAACTGGAACTGTTTGGTAGAAACACAACTTGTCGTGTTTGGAGGAAAAAGAATACTGAGTTGCATCCATCAAACACCATACCTACTGTAAAGCATGGTGGTGGAAACATCATGCTTTGGGGCTGTTTCTCTGCAAAGGAGCCAGGACGACTGATCCGGGTACATGAAAGAATGAATGGGGCCATGTATCGTGAGATTTTGAGTGCAAACCTCCTTCCATCAGCAAGGGCATTGAAGATGAAACGTGGCTGGGTCTTTCAACATGACAATGATCCAAAGCACACCGCCAGGGCAACGAAGGAGTGGCTTCGTAAGAAGCATTTCAAGGTCCTGGAGTGGCCTAGCCAGTCTCCAGATCTCAACCCTATAGAAAACCTTTGGAGGGAGTTGAAAGTCCGTGTTGCCAAGCGAAAAGCCAAAAACATCACTGCTCTAGAGGAGATCTGCATGGAGGAATGGGCCAACATACCAACAACAGTGTGTGGCAACCTTGTGAAGACTTACAGAAAACGTTTGACCTCTGTCATTGCCAACAAAGGATATATTACAAAGTATTGAGATGAAATTTTGTTTCTGACCAAATACTTATTTTCCACCATAATATGCAAATAAAATGTTAAAAAAACAGACAATGTGATTTTCTGGATTTTTTTTTCTCAGTTTGTCTCCCATAGTTGAGGTCTACCTATGATGTAAATTACAGACGCCTCTCATCTTTTTAAGTGGTGGAACTTGCACTATTGCTGACTGACTAAATACTTTTTTGCCCCACTGTATATATATATATATATATATATGTCATTGAGACACATATATGTATATATATTAATATTTCATTCAGCGCGATATAGCAGAAAGCCGGTAATTCAATTACCGACTTTTGCTTTCTCTTTCCTAAAACCCGACATGATATGAGACATGGTTTACATACAGTAAACCATCTCATATCACCATTTTTTTTGCATATTCCACACTACTAATGTTAGTAGTGTGTCTATGCAAAATTTGGCCATTCTAGCTAGTAAATTAAGGGGTTAAATGGCGGAAAAAATTGGCGTGGGCTCCCGCACAATTTTCTCCGCCAGAGTGGTAAAGCCAGTGACTGAGAGCAGATATTAATAGCCTGGAGAGGGTCCACAGTTATTGCCCCCCCCTGGCTAAAAACATCTGCCCCCAGCCACCCCAGAAAAGGCACATCTGGAAGATGCGCCTATTCTGGCACTTGGCCACTCTCTTCCCATTCCCGTGTAGCGGTGGGATATGGGGTAATGAAGGGTTAATGCCACCTTGCTATTGTAAGGTGACATTAAGCCAAATTAATAATGGAGAGGCGTCAAATATGACACCTATCCATTATTAATCCAATACTAGTAAAGGGTTAAAAAAAAAAAACACACACATTATTAAAAATTAATTTAATGAAAAAAACACAAAGGTTGTATTAATTTATTCTACTCTCAATCCACTCACTGAAGACCCTCGATCTGTAAATCAAAAAAAAAATAATAAACCAAGAATATACATACCTTCCGAGGATCTGTAAGGTCCAACTATGTAAATCCATCTGAAGGGGTTAAAATATTTTGCAGGCAGGAGTTCTGTTAATGCAGCGCTACTCCTGCCTGCAAAACCCCAGCGAATGAAGGTAAAGTAGGTCAATGACCTATATTTAGCTTCATTTGCGGTGAGGCGCCCTCTGCTGGCTGTTCCTAGATCGTGGGAACTTTCCTAGAAAGCTCCCTGGCTCGAGATCATAAGAGGGCGCCCTCTGCTGGTTGTCCTCATATGAACTCGAGCCAGGGAGCTTTCTAGGAAAGTTCCCACGATCTAGGAACAGCCAGCAGAGGGCGCCTCACCGCAAATGAAGCTAAATATAGGTCATTGACCTACTTTACCTTCATTCGCTGGGGTTTTGCAGGCAGGAGTAGCGCTGCATTAACAGAACTCCTGCCTGCAAAATATTTTAACCCCTTCAGATGGATTTACATCGTTGGACCTTACAGATCCTCGGAAGGTATGTATATTCTTGGTTTATTTTTTTTTTTTTTATTTACAGATCGAGGGTCTTCAGTGAGTGGATTGAGAGTAGAATAAATTAATACAACAACCTTTGTGTTTTTTTCATTAAATTAATTTTTAATAATGTGTGTGGGTTTTTTTTAACCCTTTACTAGTATTGGATTAATAATGGATAGGTGTCATAATTGACGCCTCTCCATTATTAATTTGGCTTAATGTCACCTTACAATAGCAAGGTGGCATTAACCCTTCATTACCCCATATCCCACCGCTACACGGGAATGGGAAGAGAGTGGCCAAGTGCCAGAATAAGGGCATCTTCCAGATGTGCCTTTTCTGGGGTGGCTGGGGGCAGGTGTTTTTAGCCAGGGGGGGGCCAATAACCATGGACCCTCTCCAGGCTATTAATATCTGCCCTCAGTCACTGGCTTTACCACTCTGGCGGAGAAAATTGTGCGGGAGCCCACGCCAATTTTTTCCGCCATTTAACCCCTTAATTTACTAGCTAGAACGGCCAAATTTTGCATAGACACACTACTAACATTAGTAGTGTGGAATATGCAAAAAAATGGGGATATGAGATGGTTTACTGTATGTAAACCAGGTCTCATATCATGTCGGGTTTTAGGAAGGAGAAAGCAAAAGTCGGTAATTGAATTACCGGCTTTCTGCTATATCGCGCTGGATGAAATATTAATATATATACATATATGTGTCTACTGACATATATATATATATATAGACAGTATATATGGTTTTTGTTTTTTTTTTAAACATGGATCCCTTGTATAGAGCCGTATGTCGGTTTTGCAAGCCTGCGATAAAAACACGCATTACGGCTGCCATACGGATTACATACGGATGCCATGCGCAAAAAACGGTGACACACCCTGCCTACGGAGGAGCTACGGACCACTATTTTCGGGACTTTTCAGCGTATTACGGCCATAATATACGGACCGTATTTTCATACGCCATGTGTGACGCCGGCCTAAAAGATGATATTTTGGCAAAATAAAGTTTTTGCATCTCCATACTTTCTGAGAGCTACCGTATATTTTTTCCGACAGTCATGTGCTGGCTTGTTTTTTGTGAGCCAAAGTGATATTTTTATTGGTACCATTTTCGGGCTCATTACATTTTTTGATTGCTTTCTATTCCAAATTTTAGGAAAATTAACAAAAAGCAGCAATTCAGTAATTTTTGGGGACTTTTTTTATGCCATTCACCATATAGTAAAATGAATAAGGCACCTTAATTCTTTGGGTCAGTATGATTACAGCGATGCCACAATTATATAATTTTTTATGTTTTGCCATTTTTACACAAACTATTTTATTTTGGAAATTATTTCCATTTTTGCCTTTTTTTTCTCTCCGTGTTGTTCCAATGCACACAAAGGAAATAAACATGTGTATAACAAATCATTTGTAATTGCAATAGTTTTCTGGGAGAAATACGGTACTATATTTTCTAGAACAATTTCAAGGGTGCCTGCCAACACTTTCGGCCATGAGTAAATGGAGCCAGGCACGATGTTTTTGTAGCCCAGCACTATGTGCTGAACTACGATTTTCCTCTGTCATGGCTTACCACCACTTGCAGTGTTCCGAGGCCAGCAGTGACAGGAGGTCTGGTCAGCCTGGTATTGTGCTACTAATGTCAGTGTACTAATCTGTTCTTATTGCTAAAATAAGTTATCTCTACAGAAAAATAGTCAAAATGCCCTCATTGTGGTTTTTCATTTACTATCTCCCACTAAAAATGTAATTAAAAGAACCCCCATTGTATTCACCCTGAAATAGTATCAATACACATCAGCTCCCCATACAAAAAATAAACAGTTTCTTGATTTTTTTTTCTCAACATCAAATTGAATATAATCTATATCTATCAGCAAACTTTTGGCATCACCATAATCATACTGAATCGGAGTAATGTGATGACATGTCATTCTCATCATACAATGAACACTAGAAATTGAAGAAAAAAAAAACGGAGACACTGCATTTATGCACCAAATATTTATATTGCACAGTGGGGAAGAGGCATCATTTCAATTTTTGCTACAGTTAGCAGAAAAGCCTAAGGCTATGTGCACAGTTTGCCGATTCCATTGCAGATTTTTCCATGTGGAGTTAGTGCAGTTTTTGTGTGTAGTCCACCTGCGTTTTTACACCTGTGGATTCCTATAATGGAATAGGTGTAAAACGCTGCGGAATCCGCACAAAGAATTGACATGCTGCAGAAAATACAACACAGCGTTTCCACGCAGAATTTTCCGCAGCATGAGTTCTGCGGATTTTGTTTTCCATAGGTTTACATGGTACTGTACAACGCATGAAAAACTGTTGCGGATCCGTAGGGCCAAATCTGCAACGTGTGCACATGGCCTAAGGGTATGTTACCACGTTGCAGATTTGGCTGTGGAATTTTTTGTGCATATTCTGCATCTCTTGGCAGAAAACACAGGTAAAAATCTGTGCGGATTTGATGCTTTTTTTATGCATTTTTTCATGCGGATTGTATGCTTTTGAAAGCTAATTATCTATTACTGAAAAAAAAAAGAAAAAGAATTGTGATGTCATTTCTTGTCCAACCTCTTCATTTACATACTCCATTGAAGAATAAAGTTTATACACACATAGATAGATAATAGATAAATAGATAGATCTATAGATAGACATTGCCAAGCCCAATGTTTAGTAATAAAATGGTACATAAATATTTAAATATACACACACAAAAAATCTGCTTTAGGCCGGGGTCACACTTGCGAGAAACTCACACCTCAATACCCAGCACTGCCGCCGGCACTCGGGACCGGAGCATTCAGAAGCATTGAAATACACGCTCTGGTCCAGAGCATTGAGGCGAGAGACTCGTGCGAGTTTCTCACACGTGTGCCCCGGCCTTAAACGCAATATCTGTTTAATTTATATTTAATAAAAATGGCATTAGCTCCCACTCAATTTTCTGTGCCAGAGAGGGAAAGCCAGCGACTAGAGGCCGATGTTTATAGCCTGGGAAGGGGTTAATACCCATGGATCTTCCCAGGCTATGAATATCAGCCCGCAGCTGTATATTTAGCCTTTACTGGCTATTAAAATAGGGGGACCCCCCAAAAAAACAACGTGGTGTTCCCCTATAACTATTAGCCAGAAAAGGCTATGCAGACAGCTGTGGGCTGATATTAGCATAGGAAGGGACAATGGATATTGTCCCCAGCTACAAACACCAGCACTCAGCTGCCCCAGAAATGGCGTTTCTGTAAGATACGCCAATTCCGGCATTTAGCCTGTCTTCCCACTGCCCTATAGTGGTGGCATATGGGGTAATAGGGGGTTAATGTCACCTTTGACTTGTAAGGTGACATTAAGCCGGCTTAGTAATGGAGAGGCATCAATAAGACACCTATCCATTACTAATCCAATAGTTGTTAATGGGTTAAATAAACACACACATGCAGAATAAAGTATTTTACCCCTTTACCCCCAAGGGTGGTTTGCATGTTAATGACCGGGCCAATTTTTGCAATTCTGACCACTGTTTCTTTATGAGGTTATAACTCCGGAACGCTTCAACGGATCCTGATGGTTCTGACATTGTTTTCTCGTGACATATTGTACTTCATGATAGTGGTAACATTTCTTTGATATTACCTGCATTTATTTGTGAAAAAAAATGGAAATTTGGTGAAAATTTTGTAATTTTCCAACTTTGAATTTTTATGCCCTTAAATCACAGAGATATGTCACACAAAATACTTAATAAGTAATATTTCCCACGTGTCTACTTTACATCAGCACAATTATGGAACCAAAATATTTTTTTGTTAGGGAGTTATAAGGGTTAAAAGTTGACCAGCAATTTCTCATTTTTACAACACCATTTTTTTTTTTAGGGACCACATCACATTTGAAGTCATTTTGAGGGGTCTATATGATAAAAATACCCAAGCATAACACTATTCTAAAAACTGCACATCTCAAAGTACTCAAAACCACATTCAAGAAGTTAATTAACCCTTCAGGTGTTTCACAGGAATTTTTGGAATGTTTGAAAAAAAAAAATTAACATTTAACTTTTTTTTTTCCACAAAAAATTTACTTCAGCTCCAATTTGTTTTATTTTACCAAGGGTAACAGGAGAAAATGGACCCCAAAAGTTGTTGTACGACTTAGGCCGGCGTCACACTAGGCGTAAGAAAATATGTTCCGTTTTTTACGGCCGTAATACGCAGAAATGTTGCCAAAATAGTGATCCGTATGTCAGCGTATTTTGCGCATGTCATCCTCCGTATGTAATCCGTATTGCGAGATTTTCTCGCCGGCTTGCAAAGCGGACATACAATGGATCAATGGGCAAAAAAAATATTTGTTAAAACACACACACACACATATATATATATATATATATATATATATATATATATATATATATTTTCCATACAGCGCTAGATAGCAGAAAAGCCGGTAATTCAATTGCTGGCTTTTCCCATCTCCTTCCCAAACCCGACATGATATGAGACATGGTTTACATACAGTAAACCATCTCATATCCCTTCTTTTATTACATATTCCTCTTTAGTAATGTAAGATGTGTCTTTGTGTCAAATTTGGGGTCTCTAGCTATTAAATTAAAGGGTTAAATCCCGGAAAAAAATTGCCGTGGGCTCCCACGCAATTTTCTCTGCCAGAGTGGGAAAGCCAGTGACTGAGGGCAGATATTAATAGCCTGGAGAGGGTCCACGGTTATTGGTCCCCCCTGGCTAAAAACATCTGCCCACAGCCACCCCAGAAAAGGCACATCTGGAAGATGCGCCTATTCTGGCACTTGGCCTCTCTCTTCCCACTCCAGTGTAGCGGTGGGATATGGGGTAATGAAGGGTTAATGTCACCTTGCTATTGTAAGGTGACATTAAGCCAGGTTAATAAGGGAGAGGCGTCAATTATGACACCTATCCATTATTAATCCAATAGTACAAAATGGTTAAAAAAAACACACACAGGGCGTGGCCTGGATCTTGCCCATGTAGGACATAGATCCTGTGAGCTCCTGAGGTAAATCCTCTAATCCGACTCAAAACCGACCCATCTCGTGCCATCCAGGCTAAAAACTCTCTGTATCCTGTTAGGCTATATTTGAGGCACCACCTGAGCCTTTTATTTTGCATTTTGGACCACTTTTGGATCCTTTCTGGCTCCAGGAAAATCAGGCCTCTCTTAGGCCTATTGCAAGGCCTCCTCAGGCCTACTCAGGCCACTGCAAGAAACCCTGCGGAATCTGGACTGGGATTCCAGCCAAGAACTAATCCTAACCCGGGGGAGCGGTGGATGACCTACGTTAGGGTCCCTGTGAATCACTGAGCTCGCCAGAAGACCAAACCGGGCCGCTGAAGCAAGACGCCAAGGAACTACTTTCTCCACCGGCGCCGCTTTTCCTAAACCGCTAACCCTGCAGGTGAGGCAAAAAAACAAAACAAAACAAAAAAACCTTTATTGTGCTTAATCCGGGGTGAGCCTGCAGCTAATCGCCCTCCCCGAAAGGCACTGAGCCCACCAGCGACGAGATAAAGCCTGGGTGGCCCTGCGGGCTGACACCGCTGCGGCTGGCAGACACTGCGGAGCCGCGGCTCTCAAGCGATCAGCTACACTCCCCATCGCTCTCAAGGGAGGCGACGAGAGCCCTACACCGACGCGCTCTCAGCGACACCACAGCTGCCCGGGAAATCCCCCGGTCGGGGAACCCGCCGGGAAGACAAGGCGGCGGTGAGAGTGCTCCGCTCGGCGAGCCGAAGATCAATGCGCGCCAGCACACCGGTCCTTCATACCGCGACGCTGCAGCCCGGCTCTCCACAGGGAGAGTGAAGATCTCACACAGCGCACCGGTCCACCTTGGGTCACTCCAGAACGGACCCTCCGGGACACCAGCCAATCGGCAGAGCCGACAAGCACTAGACAGCGGCCGTGAGTAATAGCCGCTCGGCGGCCATATAAATAGACAAAAAGCGCCAGCACCATTTGAGCGCCGCTGCGGAGCCACGGCAGAGCCGCTGCATCATCTCTTCACACCACATCAGCTCCCCCTCCCATTCTCCCTGTAAACAACAGGAGGGGAATCTTGCCGGTCACATTCTTATAAAACCGGGGAGGCACAGTCTCAAACATCTTTGCAGAGCCACTACAGCGCCGCGGCAACAACGCTGTAACCCCCTTCTTCTCCTCACTTTCTCTCTTATTCACAAGGGGGGAATTTTACTGATTGCACAATAATCTGAATCCGAGGAGGTACAGCCTGCAGGAGATCCTGCGGTGATAAGCTCCACATTGGGGCCAACTACTCTATTGCTTATTATTTGCGGTTTGTACTCACGGGTCACGCTCCCGGCAGCTTGATTTAAGGTGTTCCTCTTAATCTCCCTCTCTGTTCATTCAGATAAACTGGCACAATTCTTACTGCAGGGAGTTGGGGATATAAATAAAGCACCCCCTTGTTGAGAGGTAGAAGCTGCATCAAATCATATACCATCGGGGAATTGTAACCAACGCTCCTCAAAGGTTAACACAAGTATTAATGTAAATGTTATTTACTGTCTGGGATCTCTAAAGCTTTGCAATATTATAACTATCATACATTCTCCTACTTCTATATCTCTCTAGACCCATCTCCAACTGGGGATCGGGGACCAAAGCACGTATTTGGGTGATTCTGCATTCTAGTTCCCGTATAGGGGATCTGGGACCATTTAGGTAGTTAATTCTCATAGACAACAGAGTCTTTTAAGAATTGTGGTACCCTCTGACAACTATTATATACTCTCTTAAAGCTTTATTTCTCTAAGCCCATCCCCAGCAGGGGATCAGGGACCAAAGCATTTGGGTAAATCTGCATTCCAGCTCCCTATATTAGGGCTCTGGCATCACCTAGGTGGTTAATTTTCATTACACAGAGTCTTTCAAAAATTGTGGTACTCTCTGACAACTATCAAGTATTCTCTTACATTCATATTTCTCTAAGCCCATCTCCAGTAGGGGATCGGGGACCAAACATTTGGGTAATTTTGCATTCTAATTCCCTATACCAAGGCTCTGGGTCCATCTAGACGGTTAATTCTCACAGAGTCTCTCAAGCACTGTGGTACTCTCTGACTCGCCTGCATATATACCTGTATACCAATTCTCATTACTCAGAGTCTTTCAAAATTGTGGTACTCTCTGACAACTATCAAATATTCTCTATAATTCTTCCTCCTAAAATGACTTCCCAAAGGAAGAAAAGTAATACCCTTCAATCATCTTTACCTCAAAGGTCTGACAGACCTAAAACTACCAAAATTGACCCTGAGAGGGATGAGGTTAATAAACTAAGTCCATTGGGCCTGGGTCTGAGATCACCCCGAGATAGAGATAGAAAAGATAATCCCCCCAAATCTGTCTTAGCTAATCTTCCCAAGAAAAGCCTGGAGTTTGAGGACCTCCCTGATACATCCCGTCTCTCTGATGAAATGGATCTATCCATTTCAAATAAAAGAAAAGGCCCAGGTACATGGGGGAACAAATGCTTTACTTCCCCAGACACATCAGACGTAGAGTATGATGATGCTTTAAATAATTTAGGCCCATCCAAATCCCGGCCCAAAACTGATATCCCCTCTCCTCTACCTGACAAAAGTAGGCCCACAGATCCATTCGATCATTTGCAAAAAAATATGGAATCTTTCCTACTAAATCTGTCGTCCAAGCTAAAAGACGAAATAAAAGAAACTATAACCATCAACTTTGAAAAACACACAACAGTATTTCAAAACGCCATAGACAAGATTAACAACAAAATAGAAAAACAAGAGGTCAGATTGACTAAAGTCGAAAAATCCGCCAAAAACCTATCCGCAGAAAACTACAATATTAGCCAAGAACTAAAAAGGCTTAAACTCAAAATGGCGGATATCGAAGATCGCAATAGGAGGAACAACCTCAAGATTAGAGGCATTCCCGAAAGTGTTACAAACAACAAATTGATGGGTTACACTAAAGCACTCTTCAAAAAAGTAATCCCCTCCCTTAGTGACCTAGACCTCACGATCGATAGAATACATCGACTACCTAAGCCCCCCAGCATCCCCCAAGATTCCCCAAGGGATACTATTTTACGTATTCACTTTTTCCATGTGAAAGAACTAATTCTAAACTACATGAGAGAAAACAAAAAATTCCCAGACCCCTATTCAAATCTCAAATTGTTTGCAGATTTATCTAAAGAAACCATTGAGGGAAGGAAGGACTTTAAATTGATCACCTCGGCCCTCAGAGATCGTGAAATCCAATACAAATGGGGTTTCCCTCTGAAGCTTCTGGTCCATTATAGAGATAAAACTGTCCCTATTTTCACCAAAGAAGAGGGCCAAGATTTCTTGTCCTCATTGCGTGACCCCCCCCCCCCCCCCCCCGCCAGGGGCATTCCCCCCCACTATCCAGCAAGGGGAAGACCTCATCAATATTGTATTTGTGTAGGTCTTAGTTCTATCTGTTTAGGCATCATGCCTTAATATATTAATAACGCTGCATTATTGTTTTCACTAAATGTTATATATATATATGAATCTCTCTCCAAGTTTAATCCTTTCAGAAATTTCTTCAATCTACTAGAGGATTTCAAGTCCGGAGCTCTCCACACGAACTTTCCCCCCTCAGGAAAAAGGAGAGTGCCTTTCTATAAGGCCACTACCGAGGACTTTATAATTGGTAGTATTTACTGTTCGGCTATAAACTTTTCTTTTTGTGTTACATTGTTACACCGAATCTTGGTGTTCGGTCAATTGTTTCTCTTCTTATATAAGTAGTACCTTTACCATAAACAAAAGGGAAAAACTATTTTCTTCCCTCCTCATCATTCCTAGCTACCCAGACTCACACCAAACATATAATTTAGATCCGTGACATTTTCTGCTGTTTCCTCCTCTGGTTGACCATAAATATGAGTATTAAGTGCGTGACATACAACGTTAGAGGACTTAATAGTCCTCAAAAAAGGTTCACCATAAAAAAGGAGCTTAAAAAACTCCACTCGGAGGTGATATGCGTTCAAGAGACAAAGTTCAAAAAAAATGATCACCCCTGTTTTGCTATGAACAACTTTCCTCATGTTTTTGAGTCATCAAACCTAAGGAAAAAGGCAGGAGTCCTGACTAGGGTTGAGCGAAACGGGTCGAACATTTTCAAAAGTCGCCGACTTTTGGCGAAGTCGAGTTTCATGAAACCCGATCCGACCCCTGTGCGTGGTCGGCCATGCGGTACGCGACTTTCGCGCCAAAGTCGCGTTTCAATGACGCGAAAAGCGCCATTTCTCAGCCAATGAAGGTAAACGCAGAGTGTGGGCAGCGTGATGACATAGGTCCTGGTCCCCACCATCTTAGAGAAGGGCATTGCAGTGATTGGCTTGCTGTCTGCGGCGTCACAGGGGCTATAAAGGGGAGTTCCCGCCGACCGCCATGTTACTGCTGCTGATCTGAGCTTAGGGAGAGGTTGCTGCCGCTTCGTCAGAAGCAGGGATAGCGTTAGGCAGGGTCCATTAACCACAAAACCGCTTGTGCTGTAGCGATTTCCACTGCCCAACACCACCTTCGGTGTGCAGGGACAGTGGAAGCTCCTTTTTTTTTTTTTTTCCTCAGCGCTGTAGCTCATTGGGCTGCCCTAGAAGGCTCCCTGATAGCTGCATTGCTGTGTGTACGCCGCTGTGCAAAGCAACTGCTTTTTTCAAAGCACAAATCCTCTTGTTCCTTCCTTTCTGCACAGCTATCTTGTTTGTTTGTCCACACTTTTTATTTAATTTGTGCATCAGTCCACTTCTTATTGCTGCCTGCCATACCTGGCTGAGATTACTGCAGGGAGATAGTAATTGAAGGACAGTTCCTTTTTTTTTTTTTTTTTTTTTGTGGGAGATTAAGATTGACATTTCTGCTAGAGTGCCATCTCTGTCTGTGTCATCTCTCACTCAGTGGGCCATAGAAAGCCTATTTATTTTTTTGCTTGATTTGGGTTCCAAAATCTACCAGAAAAAATCACAACATCAATCAGTGGGAGAAAAATATTGGCCTCAGGGCTTGTGTGCCACTCCTTACTCCTGTGTGTGCCATCTCTCACTCAGTGGGCCATAGAAAGCCTATTAATTTTTTTGCTTGATTTGGGTTCTAAATTCTACCTGAAAAAATCAATAAATCAATCAGTGGGAGATTAATATTGGCCTTTGGGCTTGTGTGCCAGTCCTAAGCGTGCCATCTCTCTCTCTCTCAGATAGTGGGCCATAGAAAGCCTATTTTTTTATTATTTTCTTTATTGGGTTTATAAATTTTCCCTGGAAAAAAAAAAAAAGTGGGAGATTAATATTGGCCTCTGGGCTTGTGTGCCAGTCCTGAGCGTGCCATCTCTCTCACAAATAGTGGGCCATAGAAAGCCTATTTATTTTTTGGGTTGATTTGGGTTCCTAATTCTACCTGAAAAAATCAATCAATCAATCAGTGGGAGAAAAATATTGGCCTCAGGGCTTGTGTGCCACTCCTTACTCCTGTGTGTGCCATCTCTCACTCAGTGGGCCATAGAAAGCCTATTAATTTTTTTGCTTGATTTGGGTTCCAAAATCTACCTGAAAAAAATCACTAAATCAATCAGTGGGAGATTAATATTGGCCTCTGGGCTTGTGTGCCACTCCTGACTCCTGTGTGCGTCATCTGTCACTCAGTGGGCCCTAGAAAGCCTATTTTTTGTTTTATTTGTTTTCTAAATTCTCCCTGAAACAATCATTTTATTTTCTTTGGTTTCTAAATTATTCCTGAAAAAAATCATTTTTTTGGTATTTTTTTTTCTCTCAAGTCTCCCTGAAAAAAAAAAATAATAAAAAATCTGTGGGAGATTCATATTGCCCCTTCTGCTTGTGTGCCAGTCTTGACTCCTGGGTGTGCCATCTCTCTCTCTCTCCCCAATTGTGGGCCATAGAAAGCCTATTAATTTTTTTGCTTGATTTGGGTTCCAAAATCTACCTGAAAAAAATCACTAAATCAATCAGTGGGAGATTAATATTGGCCTCTGGGCTTGTGTGCCACTCCTGACTCCTGTGTGCGTCATCTGTCACTCAGTGGGCCCTAAAAAGCCTATTTTTTGTTTTATTTGTTTTCTAAATTCTCCCTGAAACAATCATTTTATTTTCTTTGGTTTCTAAATTATTCCTGAAAAAAATCTTTTTTTTTGTATTTTTTTTTCTCTCAAGTCTCCCTGAAAAAAAAAAAAAAAAAAAAATCTGTGGGAGATTCATATTGCCCATTCTGCTTGTGTGCCAGTCTTGACTCCTGGGTGTGCCATCTCTCTCTCTCTCCCCAATTGTGGGCCATAGAAAGCCTATTAATTTTTTTGCTTGATTTGTGTTCCAAAATCTACCGAAAAAAATCACTAAATCAATCAGTGGGAGATTAATATTGGCCTCTGGGCTTGTGTGCCACTCCTGACTCCTGTGTGCGTCATCTGTCACTCAGTGGGCCCTAGAAAGCCTATTTTTTGTTTTATTTGTTTTCTAAATTCTCCCTGAAACAATCATTTTATTTTCTTTGGTTTCTAAATTATTCCTGAAAAAAATCATTTTTTTGGTATTTTTTTTTCTCTCAAGTCTCCCTGAAAAAAAAAAAAAAAAAAAAAAATCTGTGGGAGATTCATATTGCCCCTTCTGCTTGTGTGCCAGTCTTGACTCCTGGGTGTGCCATCTCTCTCTCTCTCCCCAATTGTGGGCCATAGAAAGCCTATTAATTTTTTTGCTTGATTTGGGTTCCAAAATCTACCTGAAAAAAATCACTAAATCAATCAGTGGGAGATTAATATTGGCCTCTGGGCTTGTGTGCCACTCCTGACTCCTGTGTGCGTCATCTGTCACTCAGTGGGCCCTAGAAAGCCTATTTTTTGTTTTATTTGTTTTCTAAATTCTCCCTGAAACAATCATTTTATTTTCTTTGGTTTCTAAATTATTCCTGAAAAAAATCATTTTTTTGGTATTTTTTTTTCTCTCAAGTCTACCTGAGTCTACAAAGCCTTTTTTTTTTGTCCTAAATTCTCCCTGAAACAATCATTTCATTTTATTTGTTTTATAAATTCTTCTGTAAAAAATAATTTTTTTTTAATTTTTTTTTTTTCTGAAGTCTCCCTTTTAAAAAAAACAAACACAAATCAGTGGGAGATAAATATTTACATTTGCGCTTCAGTGACAGTCCTGCGTGTGTGCCATCTCATTTGTTGCCAACAACAACAGAGTGTGAAACATTGTGGCTGATTTTCGTTGTGGTCTCACCCACCTGTAAAGGGGTAGCTAAATCATACTGAAGTTATAGCTCACCGTGTAAGTTGTGTGACAGCAACAAATACCGTTAGTTTGTTTACGTTTTTAAAACAATGAGGAAGTCTGGTGGAAGAGGTCGTGGCCGGGGGCGTTCATTGTCAGCTGGTAATGAGGGTAGTGGTAGTGGTGGAGCATCAGCTGGTCGTGGGAAAAAAAATATTGCACCTAAGTCTGGAGCTGTGGAGCCAGGTTCGTCGTCTGGCTACACAAGGCCTCGAACGCTCCCTTTTCTGGGAGTAGGAAAACCGCTTTTAAAGCCGGAGCAGCAAGAGCAAGTTTTGGCTTATCTTGCTGACTCAGCCTCTAGCTCTTTTGCCTCCTCTCGTGAAACTGGTAAATGTCAAAGCAGCGCGTCGTTAGTGGATGTTCACGGTCAGGGACAAGTCGCTTCCTTGTCCTCTTCAGCAAAAACAACAGAGAAGAATGCAGCAGGCGACACAACGGGTTACTCCATGGAGCTCTTTACACATACCGTCCCTGGCTTAGAAAGTGAAGCAGTTAACAGTCCATGCCCATTACAAGTTGAATCTGACATGGAGTGCACTGATGCACAGCCAGAGCCAGACTACTATCCTGGTCCTTTGACTCAGACCACAACATTGCCATCGCAGGGTGCTGATCAAGAATCAGACCCTGATGAGACTATGTTGCCCCATCACGAACGCTATACCACCGACCGCCACGGTGACACAGACGAAGTTGCACACGAGCTACAAGAAGAGGTAATAGATGACCCAGTTCTTGACCCCGATTGGCAGCCATTGGGGGAACAGGGTGCAGGCGGCAGCAGTTTTGAAGCGGAGGAGGAGGGGCCGCAGCAGGCATCAACATCGCAACAGGTTCCATCTGCCGGGCCCGTATCTTGCCCAAAACGCGTGGCAAAGCTAAAACCTGTTGGAGGACAGCGTGGCCATCCGGTTAAAGCTCAGTCTGCAATGCCTGAAAAGGTATCCGATGCTAGAAAGAGTGCAGTCTGGCATTTTTTTAAACAACATCCAATTGATCAGCGCAAAGTCATCTGTCAAAAATGTTCAACTACCTTAAGCAGAGGACAGAATCTGAAAAGTCTCAATACAAGTTGCATGCATAGACATTTAACCACCATGCATTTGCAAGCCTGGACTAACTACCAAACGTCCCTTAAGGTTGTAGCACCCTCGGCCAATGAAGCTAGTCAGCAACGCAACATCCCTTCCGGCAGTGTAGGGCCACCATTTTCCGCACCACCTGCAGTATCTGTGCAGGTTTCTTTGCCAGGCCAAAGCCGTCAGGGTCAGGGAATCACCAGTTTCGTAGTAGGAAACACTGCATCTAGGGCACCGGTGGCAACAATACCATCTCCCACCGTCTCTCAGTCTGCCATGTCCACCGGCACCCCCGCTAGTTCCACGATCTCCAGCTCTCCAGTCCAGCTCACCCTACATGAGACTATGGTTAGAAAAAGGAAGTACTTAGCCTCGCATCCGCGTACACAGGGTTTGAACGCACACATAGCTAGACTAATCTCGTTAGAGATGATGCCCTACCGGTTAGTTGAAAGCGAAGCTTTCAAAGCCCTGATGGACTACGCTGTACCACGCTACGAGCTACCCAGTCGACACTTTTTTTCCAGAAAAGCCATCCCAGCCCTCCACCAGCATGTTAAAGAGCGCATCGTCCATGCACTCAGGCAATCTGTGAGCACAAAGGTGCACCTGACAACAGATGCATGGACCAGTAGGCATGGCCAGGGACGTTACGTGTCCATCACGGCACACTGGTTAAATGTGGTGGACGCAGGGTCCACAGGGGACAGCAAGTTTGGGACAGTTCTGCCTAGCCCACGGTCTAGGAAACAATTGGCTGTAGCCGTTCGCACCCCCTCCTCCTCCTCTTCGTCCTCCTGCAGAAGCGAGAGCTCGTCCACAGACCGCAGTCGCACAACCACTCCATCCGCAGCTGCCACTGTTGCACACCAGGTCTCCCATTATGGGGCAGCTACTGGCAAACGTCAGCAGGCTGTATTGGCTATGAAGTGTTTGGGCGACAACAGACACACCGCGGAAGTTCTGTCCGAGTTCTTGCAGAAAGAAACGCAGTCGTGGCTGGGCACTGTAGATCTTGAGGCAGGCAAGGTAGTGAGTGATAACGGAAGGAATTTCATGGCTGCCATCTCCCTTTCCCAACTGAAACACATTCCTTGCCTGGCTCACACCTTAAACCTGGTGGTGCAGTGCTTCCTGAAAAGTTATCCGGGGTTATCCGACCTGCTCCTCAAAGTGCGTGGACTTTGCTCACATATCCGCCGTTCGCCCGTACACTCCAGCCGTATGCAGACCTATCAGCGTTCTTTGAACCTTCCCCAGCATCGCCTAATCATAGACGTTGCAACAAGGTGGAACTCAACACTGCACATGCTTCAGAGACTGTGTGAACAGAGGCGGGCTGTTATGTTTTTGTGGGAGGATACACATACACGGGCAGGCAGTAGGATGGCAGACATGGAGTTGTCAGGTGTGCAGTGGTCGAAGATTCAAGACATGTGTAAAGTCCTTCAGTGTTTTGAGGAATGCACACGGCTGGTTAGTGCAGACAACGCCATAATAAGCATGAGCATCCCCCTAATGCGTCTGCTGATGCAAAGTTTGACGCACATAAAGGATCAGGCGTCTGCAGCTGAGGAAGAGGAAAGCCTTGATGACAGTCAGCCATTGTCTGGCCAGGGCAGTGTACAGGACGAGGTAGCGGGCGAAGAGGAGGAGGAGGACGAGGAGGATGATGGGGATGATTATATTTTTAATGAGGAAGCTTTTCCGGGGCCACTGGAAATTGGTGGCGCGGCAAGGCCGGGTTCTGGTTTTTTGAGGGACACAAGTGACGTGGATTTGCCTGAAACTGCCCCTCAACCAAGCACAACCGCAGATTTGAGAACTGGAACTTTGGCCCACATGGCGGATTATGCCTTACGTATCCTCAAAAGGGACACATGCATAACTAAAATGATGAATGATGACGATTACTGGTTGGCCTGCCTCCTTGATCCTCGCTATAAAGGCAAATTGCAAAATATAATGCCACATGAGAACTTGGAACTAATATTAGCAACCAAACAATCAACTCTTGTTGACCGTTTGCTTCTGGCATTCCCTGCACACAGCGCCCGTGATCGTTCTCACACGAGCTGCAGGGGCCAGCAGACCAGAGGAGTTAGAGGGGCAGAAATCAGAAATGGCGTTGGCCAGAGGGGTTTTCTGACCAGGTTGTGGAGTGATTTTGCTATGACCGCAGACAGGACAGGTACTGCAGCATCAATTCAAAGTGACAGGAGACAACATTTGTCCAGTATGGTTACAAACTATTTTTCATCCCTTATCGATGTTCTCCCTCAACCGTCATTCCCATTTGATTACTGGGCATCAAAATTAGACACCTGGCCAGAATTGGCAGAATATGCATTGCAGGAGCTTGCTTGCCCGGCAGCTAGTGTCCTATCAGAAAGAGTATTCAGTGCTGCAGGTTCAATACTAACAGAAAAAAGGACTCGTCTGACTACCCAAAATGTAGATGATCTAACCTTCATTAAAATGAACCACAACTGGATTTCGAAATCTTTTGCCCCACCTTGCCCGGCTGACACCTAGCTTTCCTATGAAAAGGTCTTGCCTGTGGACTATTCTGAATGCCTTTTCCAATCTCGTAATTTTCAGCACCTGATTGTCCAGCATACGACATGTTTACACCTCACTAAATGGCCAAACTCCCCACACGGGGCCGTGGTATCGACACTTGGCGACAGCACCCGTGAGAGTGCAGTTTGTCTGAAGAGGTGGGTGAGCCCGCTTTTGGTCGACGGCACTGCCACTGGGTCCCTCCTAGTACAATAAAGTGTCTCTGGCGGTGGTGGTGCGCACCCAACGTCAGACACACCGTTGTAATATGAGGGGCCCTGGGCCTGTACCGCCGGCCACAAGACAGTTTCCCCCCACTCCAGCTCAAACAGTGCTCTACCACTTGCAAAATTATCTCACAGCTCCACCAATGTTTAGTCTATGCGCTGACATCCTTCAATGCCTGCCACTGACAATACCATTGTATTGACATTTTTGTTATGTTAGGCCTTCGATGCCTGTCTGTGGTCACTCCTTCCACTAGGCCTCCACTGACCACACCACTGCTGTCCGTGTACCCCTGGAACCAATTTAAAATTGCCTACAGCCATGTGTTATTATTTTAGGCCTTCGATGCCTGTCTGCGGTCCATTCTTTCAACTACTACTACACTGACCAGGTCACTGCTGCCCGTGTACCCCTGGAACCAATTTAAAATTGCCTACAGCCATGTGTTATTATTTTAGGCCTTCGATGCCTGTCTGTGGTCACTCCTTCCACTAGGCCTCCACTGACCACACCACTGCTGCCCGTGTACCCCTGGAACCAATTTAAAATTGCCTACAGCCAGCCCAATTTTTTTATTTTAGGCCTTCGATGCCTGTCTGCAGTCCATTCTTTCAACTACTACAACACTGACCAGGTCACTGCTGCCCGTGTACCCCTGGAACCAATTTAAAATTGCCTACAGCCATGTGTTATTATTTTAGGCCTTCGATGCCTGTCTGCGGTCACTCCTTCCACTAGGCCTCCACTGACCACACCACTGCTGCCCGTGTACCCCTGGAACCAATTTAAAATTGCCTACAGCCATGTGTTATTATTTTAGGCCTTCGATGCCTGTCTGCGGTCACTCCTTCCACTATGCCTCCACTGACCACACCACCTCTGCCCGTGTACCCCTGGAACCAATTTAAAATTGCCTACAGCCAGCCCAATTTTTTTATTTTAGGCCTTCGATGCCTGTCTGCAGTCCATTCTTTCAACTACTACTACACTGACCAGGTCACTGCTGCCCGTGTACCCCTGGAACCAATTTAAAATTGCCTACAGCCATGTGTTATTATTTTAGGCCTTCGATGCCTGTCTGCGGTCACTCCTTCCACTAGGCCTCCACTGACCACACCACTGCTGCCCGTGTACCCCTGGAACCAATTTAAAATTGCCTACAGCCATGTGTTATTATTTTAGGCCTTCAATGCCTGTCTGCGGTCACTCCTTCCACTAGGCCTCCACTGACCACACCACTGCTGTCCGTGTACCCCTGGAACCAATTTAAAATTGCCTACAGCCATGTGTTATTATTTTAGGCCTTCGATGCCTGTCTGCGGTCACTCCTTCCACTAGGCCTCCACTGACCACACCACTGCTGCCCGTGTACCCCTGGAACCAATTTAAAATTGCCTACAGCCAGCCCAATTTTTTTATTTTAGGCCTTCGATGCCTGTCTGCGGTCCATTCTTTCAACTACGACTACACTGACCAGGGCACTGCTGCCCGTGTACCCCTGGAACCAACATCAGAAAATATAAAAATAAGTATTTTGCTTACAAAAAAGAAAATACTGGAGAGATATCAAATGCAGACATTTTAACATAAAAAAAACACACAACTAAAATCTGGTACAGTACTAAAAATGGCCACCAGCTACAATTACTTTCTCCTGCAAGTAGTTAACTGAAAGGTTTTTTAAATTATAAACACACATATGGCATCCACCGAGTGTTGTCCTGTCGCGTCTTCTTTATATTATTGCCGAGAAGATGCAAAACAATGAAAATAATAAAATCATTAATTACCAAAATAATAGAGAAAGTCAACACCACATTGCAAATAAACATTCATTCCAAATAAAGAAGCAGGGCGCGTCCGAGGGTGAGTATATACCTAATAAGAATATAATCACCCTCGGACGCGCAATGCTTATTTCCAACAGCCTTCCTTCCTAAGAATCAGCCCTTCCGTGGTGTAGAGAGACGTTGTGTTACACTCCAAGGTGTTCCCCAGGTTGCCTTTCCTGAGCTTCGATCTTCCGGCTCTCGTTTAGTAGTTGTTGGAAACTACGCTGCATTAGGCCTTCAAATTGGGTATGGGGTGTAGAGAGATGGTGTGTTCCACTCCAAGGTGTTCCCCAGGTTGCCTTTCCTGAGCTTCGATCTTCCGGCTCTCGTTTAGTAGTTGTTGGAAACTACGCTGCATTAGGCCTTCAAATTGGGTATGGGGTGTAGAGAGATGGTGTGTTCCACTCCAAGGTGTTCCCCAGGTTGCCTTTGCTGAGCTTCGATCTTCATGCTCTCGTTTAGTAGTTGTCGGAAACTACGCTGCATTAGGCCTACAAATTGGGTATGGGGTGTAGAGAGAGGGTTTGTTACACTCCAAGGTGTTCCCCAGGTTGCCTTTCCTGAGCTTCGATCTTCATGCTCTCGTTTAGTAGTTGTCGGAAACTACGCTGCATTAGGCCTACAAATTGGGTATGGGGTGTAGAGAGAGGGTTTGTTACACTCCAAGGTGTTCCCCAGGTTGCCTTTCCTGAGCTTCGATCTTCCGGCTCTCGTTTAGTAGTTGTTGGAAACTTCGCTGCATTAGGCCTTCAAATTGGGTATGGGGTGTAGCGAGAGGGTGTGTTACACTCCAAGGTGTTCCCCAGGTTGCCTTTCCTGAGCTTCGATCTTCCGGCTCTCGTTTAGTAGTTGTTGGAAACTACACTGCATTAGGCCTACAAATTTGGTATGGGGTAGAGAGAGAGAGGGTTTGTTACACTCCAAGGTGTTCCCCAGGTTGCCTTTCCTGAGCTTCGATCTTCATGCTCTCGTTTAGTAGTTGTCGGAAACTACGCTGCATTAGGCCTACAAATAGGGTATGGGGTGTAGAGAGAGGGTTTGTTACACTCCAAGGTGTTCCCCAGGTTGCCTTTCCTGAGCTTCGATCTTCCGGCTCTCGTTTAGTAGTTGTTGGAAACTACGCTGCATTAGGCCTTCAAATTGGGTATGGGGTGTAGAGAGATGGTGTGTTCCACTCCAAGGTGTTCCCCAGGTTGCTTTTCCTGAGCTTCGATCTTCTGGCTCTCGTTTAGTAGTTCTTGGAAACTACACTGCATTAGGCCTTCAAATTGGGTATGGGGTGTAGAGAGAGGGTGTGTTACACTCCAAGGTGTTCCCCAGGTTGCCATTCCTGAGCTTCGATCTTCATGCTCTCGTTTAGCAGTTGTCGGAAACTACGCTGCATTAGGCCTACAAATTGGGTATGGGGTGTAGAGAGAGGGTTTGTTACACTCCAAGGTGTTCCCCAGGTTGCCTTTCCTGAGCTTCGATCTTCCGGCTCTCGTTTAGTAGTTGATGGAAACTACGCTGCATTAGGCCTTCAAATTGGGTATGGGGTGTAGCGAGAGGGTGTGTTACACTCCAAGGTGTTCCCCAGGTTGCCTTTCCTGAGCTTCGATCTTCCGGCTCTCGTTTAGTAGTTCTTGGAAACTACACTGCATTAGGCCTACAAATTGGGTATGGGGTGGAGAGAGAGGGTTTGTTACACTCCAAGGTGTTCCCCAGGTTGCCTTTCCTGAGCTTCGATCTTCATGCTCTCGTTTAGTAGTTTTCGGAAACTACGCTGCATTAGGCCTACAAATTGGGTATGGGGTGTAGAGAGAGGGTTTGTTACACTCCAAGGTGTTCCCCAGGTTGCCTTTCCTGAGCTTCGATCTTCCGGCTCTCGTTTAGTAGCTGTTGGAAACTACGCTGCATTAGGCCTTCAAATTGGGTATGGGGTGTAGCGAGAGGGTGTGTTACACTCCAAGGTGTTCCCCAGGTTGCCTTTCCTGAGCTTCGATCTTCCGGCTCTCGTTTAGTAGTTCTTGGAAACTACACTGCATTAGGCCTTCAAATTGGGTATGGGGTGTAGAGAGATGGTGTGTTACACTCCAAGGTGTTCCCCAGGTTGCCTTTCCTGAGCTTCGATCTTCCGGCTCTCGTTTAGTAGTTCTTGGAAACTACACTGCATTAGGCCTACAAATTGGGTATGGGGTGGAGAGAGATGGTGTGTTACACTCCAAGGTGTTCCCCAGGTTTCCTTGCCATTGCTTCGGTCTTCCGACTCTCGTTTAGTAGTTGTAGAAAAGTACACTGCATTAGGCCTACAAAATGGGTATGGGGTGGAGAGAGAGGGTGTGTTACACTCCAAGGTGTTCCCCAGGTTGCCTTTCCTGAGCTTCGATCTTCCGGCTCTCGCTTAGTAGTTGTTGGAAACTACGCTGCATTAGGCCTTCAAATTGGGTATGGGGTGTAGAGAGAGGGTGTGTTACACTCCAAGGTGTTCCCCAGGTTGCCTTTCCTGAGCTTCGATCTTCCGGCTCTCGTTTAGTAGTTGTTGGAAACTACGCTGCATTAGGCCTTCAAATTGGGTATGGGGTGTAGAGAGATGGTGTGTTCCACTCCAAGGTGTTCCCCAGGTTGCCTTTCCTGAGCTTCGATCTTCCGGCTCTCGTTTAGTAGTTCTTGGAAACTACACTGCATTAGGCCTTCAAATTGGGTATGGGGTGTAGAGAGAGGGTGTGTTACACTCCAAGGTGTTCCCCAGGTTGCCTTTCCTGAGCTTCGATCTTCATGCTCTCGTTTAGTAGTTGTCGGAAACTACGCTGCATTAGGCCTACAAATTGGGTATGGGGTGTAGAGAGAGGGTTTGTTACACTCCAAGGTGTTCCCCAGGTTGCCTTTCCTGAGCTTCGATCTTCCGGCTCTCGTTTAGTAGTTCTTGGAAACTACACTGCATTAGGCCTTCAAATTGGGTATGGGGTGTAGAGAGAGGGTTTGTTACACTCCAAGGTGTTCCCCAGGTTGCCTTTCCTGAGCTTCGATCTTCCGGTTCTCGTTTAGTAGTTCTTGGAAACTACACTGCATTAGGCCTTCAAATTGGGTATGGGGTGTAGAGAGAGGGTGTGTTACACTCCAAGGTGTTCCCCAGGTTGCCTTTCCTGAGCTTCGATCTTCCGGCTCTCGTTTAGTAGTTCTTGGAAACTACACTGCATTAGGCCTACAAATTGGGTATGGGGTGGAGAGAGATGGTGTGTTACACTCCAAGGTGTTCCCCAGGTTTCCTTGCCATTGCTTCGGTCTTCCGACTCTCGTTTAGTAGTTGTAGAAAAGTACACTGCATTAGGCCTACAAAATGGGTATGGGGTGGAGAGAGATGGTGTGTTACACTCCAAGGTGTTCCCCAGGTTGCCTTTCCTGAGCTTCTATCTTCAGGCTCTCATTAAATTGTGGTTAAATGGAACAACTGCATTTGGCGTACTAGTTGGTTTGGGGCCTACTATCGGTGTCTGCCACTCCTTGCTGTTCTCCTGGTTTCCTGTCCTGAAATTCCATTGTCAGGCTCTCGTTAAGTAGTTGTTAATGTTAGACTGCATTTGGCCTACTAGTTGGGTTGGGGCCTACTATCGGTGTCTGCCACTCCTTGCTGTTCTACTCCACTGAACAAAGCTGTGCCGCCTGTTTACTACGGTTGCCAATTTTGAACTGCATTTCGACTACTTACTGATTTGGCCCTACTCTCTGTGTCAGCCTCTCATTCCAGTTGTCCTCCACTGCAATGCCCCCTGGTTATTCCTGTGTTACCAATTTTGAACTGCATTTAGCCCACTTTATTCTTTGGGCCTATATCTGTGTTTCCACTTCATCGTGCCCATTGCCCAGCCAGTGATAGATGAGTCTGCTGGTACATTGACCCATAACGCAACATTCCCCGTGCATGCTACACAACAACATTGTGACCCTGCTGAAAGTCAGGTTGCTCTTCCCGCATACCATACCACCTTACACGGGGACAAAGAGGAAGGTGCAGATGAAAGTGCAGGTTCCTTCATCAGGTGGGGGGAGGAATACTAGTTGGCGACGTCACTGGCACAGGGCCTCTCATAGTACGCAAAAGTGTTGCTGCCGGTGGGAGGCGCCCCCGCCGTGCAAACACACCGCTGTACTTTGAGGGGCCCTGTGCCAGTGCCAATGCCAACAAGTGGGCCCCCCCTGCTTGCTCAGGATCACAGCACTTGCAAAGTTGAAATACTTACCTCTCCCTGCTCCACTGCCGTGACGTGGTCCAGATTTCCTGGGCCCACTAATTACTTGAACCAGCCCTACCCCACACAACTTTAGCCAAATGACCCCCAATTTCAAATGGCTTCCAATTATTATAAGGTAAATTACGCTTGACAAGCTTCATTAAGAAGAATGGATGGTTTTGACATTAAAATGGGCACTCTAGGTGTTTTCCTGGCCCCCACTCACTGCCGACTATGCTGCCCCATTGACTTGCATTGGGTTTCGTGTTTCGGTCGATCCCGACTTTACGTCATAATCGGCCGATTTCACTCGACCCGACTTTTGAGATAGTCGGGTTTCGCGAAACCCGGCTCGACTCTAAAAAGGTCAAGGTCGCTCAACTCTAGTCCTGACCATGATTGGAAGTGGGGTCTCATTTGAATTACTTCAAGAAACCAAAGACCCAGAGGGCCATTACAATATTCTATCTTGCAGAATAAACAACCAGGTTTTTACCATAGTAAATGTGTATGTTACAAACAAAAACCATTTAAGGTTCTTGAGCAGATTAGTAAAAAAAATTGATTTGATTAAAAAGGGGGTCCTGCTCATTCTGGGCGATTTTAATATTGTCCCAGATGGGCACTTAGATTCCTCTGCCAAAAACAGACACAAAGCCCCTACACTTAACAAATGGCTGTCTGATAATGAGGTTTTTGATGTCTTCAGGTGCCTTAATTCGTCCTCAGTTGAATACACTCATTTCTCTGCTGTCCACCAGTCGGCATCGAGAATTGACCTAATCTTAACTGATGTCTTCTCTATTTCCAGATTCAGCAATGCGGCCATTCTCCCCAGGACAGTTTCGGACCACTCCCCAGTCACATGTGAGATTGTTTCTATTGCAGGGACCAGGAGCCAGTTTCTATGGAAATGTAAATCTTCAATTTTGTCCAACCCAATCCACCAAAACAAAATTAAATCTGACATGAAAAATTTCTTTACTGACAACAACATTGACAACATCAATCCCTTCTCTCTGTGGAATGCCCATAAGGCAGTCCTTAGAGGGACCCTTATGCAAATTTCCTCCAGAGACAAAAAAATAAACGAAGCCAAAATCAAGGAAATCCAGAACCTAATAAAAATGAAAGAGGATTCTCAACTAAAAAAATCTCCCCCATACACCAAAATTCAGTCAGAACTGATAGAATTAAGACAGGCACTTAAAGCAGAGATTCTTACCCATTATGACAATGTCATCAAATCTGATTCAAAAATTACGCCTTTCTCAACAAACCGTTGAGCTTTATGATGAATAAACTAAAAAGAAAGAGAGTCAGCAATAGAATAGATAACATTCTATCCTCAAAAAATAAATTCCTTTCACTCCCACAAAAAATAGTGGAAGAATTTGGCAAATTTTATTCCTCCCTATACAATATTAAAAAAAATGAAACTTCGTCAGCACCGACTAGAATAGATTCTGAGGCCTTCTTCGCCTCTCTTAATCTCCCTAAACTATCACAAGAAGACCTTTTATCCCTTATGGCACCATTCTCACAAGAAGAGATTCTAAACACTATCACAAATTTGAAACCAAATAAAGCCCCTGGCCCCGACGGTTTTACAAACGACTATTTCAAAACCATTGGCGAAATACTAACCCCCCACCTCTCTAGCATATTTAACAAGGCATTTATAGAGGGTTCATTCCCCAAGGAAATGTTGGAGGCAACGATTGTTGTTATCCCCAAGCCAAAAGGAGACCTAAGTAATATAGCAAACTATAGGCCAATCTCCTTAATTAATACCGATATCAAGATTTACTTCAAAATTCTTGCAAATAGACTTAACAACATCCTTCCGAGAGTAATTAATAGGGACCAAATAGGGTTTGTCAGGTCCAGACAGGCCACCGATGGCACAAGAAAACTCATCAGTATAATTAAAAAAATAAATTCAGGGAGAGTCCCATCGGTATTAATATCACTCGACGCAGAAAAGGCTTTTGATCGCCTCAACTGGGAATACCTCAAGCTGGTTTTGGAGAAATTCGGTTTCAACCCCCAATGTCTGTCAGGAATTCTAGCTCTATACTCAAACCCATCCGCAAAGATTTACGCCAACAATCACCTGTCCCCTTCATTCACTATCTCAAATGGCACGAGACAAGGGTGCCCCCTATCTCCCCTCTTATTTGCTCTGGCCATGGAGCCACTGGCTCAAATGATTAGGGATGATGAAAAAATATCAGGCATTGAATTTTCAAACGTTACCTGCAAAATAGGTCTATTCGCAGACGATATCATCCTCTCTCTTTCAAACCCAGTAACATCCATCTCTAGATTAAATGAAATCCTCGATTCATTTTCAAAAATTTCTTATTTTAAGATCAACGTGAAAAAATCCCAAATTATGCCATTTAACCTAAACAGATTCGAAATCAATGAAATAAAAAAATTATCTTCTTGGGAATGGGCGGAAAAGAGCTTTTCATATCTGCGAATAATCATCACTAGGAGGCTGGACTCACTGGTTCCTGTCAATCTGGAGGCAATCATCAACAAATTATCAATGGAATTCAACTTCCACGGTGGAAAGAAACTGTCCTGGTGGGGTAGGGTCCTTGTTGTTAAAACATTTATACTCCCCAAAATAGCCTTCATATTAAGGTCACTTCCTATCTTAGTCCCTCAAAACCATCTCAATTCAATACAACAAAGTTTCTATCGTTTTATCTGGGGGGATAAAAAAGCAAGAGTTGCTAGTAAAACTCTTCTCAAAAATAAATCTAGAGGAGGCCTTAGCATCCCTAACATTACGGCATACTATAATGCTACTCTTATAAGGCAATCGGTCCACTGGTGGTCAGAGGGGGAGTTACCTATTTGGGTGGACCTGGAGACATCGTTGAACTCAGACAGATCACCAAAAGATATCATCCTCGATAAAATCATGAACATAAAAAGATTTCAATTCGTAACACACCCAGTTCTCTCTGCAACATGTTCGGCCTGGGATAGATTTTCAAAACCTAAGAGAGGCCCCCAAAGAATCCTCGCCTTAGCCAATATGCCAATTAAACTTATAGCATCATTTTTCAACCAATCAATTAGCTCCATTTGGTTTGACTCAGGAATTACATTCCTCAAAGACATTCACGACGGGGAGAACTTTGTTTCCTTTTCCTCATTAAAAACCAAATTTAAAGTCCCTCCAAATTCCTTCACAGAATTCCAAATTATCAAGGAGTTTACACATTCATTTCTGGAGAGGAAGCCATATTTTTCCACAGCAGCAATAAATTTGCTCTCCAACATAGGGAATCCTATTTTCTGGAGCCACAAACATATTTATGATTGCTTTAACAACGACACTGACATGGAAAAAAACCCCTCTATGATTAGATGGGAGAAAGATCTCCACATAAATTTTCAAGTAGAGGAGTGGGAAGAAGCAATCTCCAACGCATATGAAGCAACAATCTCCATGCCTCTAAAAGAATCGTTCTTCAAAACCATAACCAGATGGTACTTCACACCAGATAGAGTCCACCATATTGACGCAAAACAATCTCCAAATTGCTGGAGGAGTTGCGGTCAGGTGGGTCATTTGCTTCATGTGTTCTGGAGTTGTCCAAAAATCACTCCCCTATGGAAAAAGGTTGGAGACTTGGTTTCTAAGATTATTGGAAAAGATCTCGTACTCTCTCCCCAACTGACTCTTCTTTCATTAGAGATCTCTAAGATCCAATCTAGTCTCAGGCCGTTAGTCATCCACCTTTTCCTTGTCACTAAAAATTTGATGGCCTCTAAATGGAAATCAGAAGAAGTTCCAACTCTACAAAATATCATAGATACTCTTATGCTCCATAGGTCCTACGAGGGCAAGTTTGCTAGAGTCACTGGCAATCTGAGGAGGTTCGACAGGAAATGGGCACGTTGGAATGAAATATTCCCTTAAACTCCGCACATATTTAATAATTTAGTACTTTATCGCATATCTTGTTTAGGTACTACGATTTATATCCTTTCCATGTTCCGAATTATTTATTTGTTGTTACGGGTCATACTAAATGTACCCATACAGAGCAGGTGCTATTTTCTTACTGAGCGCCAGATTACTACATTTTGTTTATTAATATGTGAATTTATACATGTATGTAAACCTGCTCTTTTCCCCTACCGTTAGGGGTTTATTTTCTTTCCTTATTTTATCCCCTCCCCTTCCTCCCCTTCCTTTCCTGTTTTTTTCCTTCCCAGTTAAAGGTAAAAGTCTAATAAAAATTATTGGAACAAAAAAAAAAACACACACATTATTAAAAAGTATTTTAAAGGGAACCTGTCACCCCGTTTTTTCAGTAGGAGATAAAAATACCGTTAAATAGGGCCTGAGCTGTGCTTTACAATAGGGTATTTTTTGTCCCCTGATTCCCTACCTATGCTGCCGAAATACCTTACAAAAGTTGCAGTTTTCGCCTGTCAATCAGGCTGGTCAGGTCAGATGGGCGTGGTCACAGCGCTGTTTCTCCCCCACATCTTGC